>NC_088234.1:36282285-36590815 GCF_036934945.1 Oncorhynchus masou masou
CGAAACGCATGTTTGTTTGCAATTTTGTCATGTAAAAACTATCACACTATCTTTTCCAGCCCTAATGCCATGTTTGACAATTTACCTGTCTAACATCAGCTGTCTTGCACTAAAGTGGAAGGGGTGGCAATATTTGAGGCGTGTCCTTAACGGTAACGCAGTTGATAATAGCATGTGTTTTGATAGCAGAAGCGTAGCCTATCGAGCCATGACGTGCAGTGCCCATGGAAGAACAGATGTGCCTTTTGTGTCGGTGAATCTCGTATTTACAAACATTTAAAAAATTATTGATTTCCCGCAATTTCGTTTAATTTGATTTAAAAAATAAGCATAGCCTACGCTCCCTTTAATCAAGGCTGGTTTAGCAGCATTGCATAAGTGCATATTTTTTATCCTGGCCATAAGCCAAAAGTAGCCTCCGAATAAAAGGGTTTTAGGGGGTACTGAGAGTGCTTTGAAATAATTTGGTGCTTTATCATTATTCACAATTCACATACCTGCATTTCTCTTGTTCAAGTAGCCTATCCATCCCCATTGTCAAAGAGCACCCCTCGTCCGATAACCAAAGACACGCTCCACCAAGCTATTCAGTCCCCCTATAATACCATATCAATGGCAGACTTTCTTGAGAATCTGCCTCACACATAGGCAACGATACTATTGACAGGAGCCTAGTATTTTGATAGACATGCGAATGTTATGTTCAAACATATGAAGGCCTACTTGTGCACACAGCGCCATGGAACGAGAGAAGCAATTTATGATATCATGTTACTGACCCGATCTATTTAGAAATATTGTTGTTAGTTAAAAAAAACAGATTTATTTATTTTAGTTTTAATTTGATTAAGTACAGATGTACTTTGCTTTATATATTTTTCTGTGTTTGTTTTTAGTTTTTTTGTGTCTGCTCAGCCCACTTGCACACACATTCTATATATGTTATGTATACAATAACTAGGTATGTATACTATGATCCTCACATTTTTGGTATGCCCACTGCCATCATATGTCATGTCTGTTAAATTTTTTTACTTGGTTCTTCAATGATAGACAAAACAGATACGGTTAAGTTTGAGTCTATACAAGTAAACACCGAGAAAACTCAACTTATCACATGGAATGTCCATGGGCTCCATGATGGGGAAAAAATCATATGGTTTTCAAACACCTAAAGAGTTTGTCAGCAGTTTTTTTGTTGTTACATTTAAAAAAGGAGAAATTGAACATTTAAAGAGAAGCTGGGTTGGATACCTATGCTGCCACCTACTGTAGTAACAACAGAGGTGTAGGCATCCTGATAAATAAGAATACATTTTCCCTTATATACCAGCATATGGACCAAGATAGCAATTTTCTAATGTTGAATTGTATATCCCACCAGAGGCAATTATGGCGTTTTTAGATATCAGTTCAAATCCAGACAGGAACTACATTTTTGAGCGGGTGGGGGACAGCAGTAAGGTGAGCGCCGTCTGATAGTTTTACTAGGACTGCGGTAGATTGAAGTGCATTACCCCTTAGCGGTCATACACATGACCATAAATGAATAGTGAATCACATCATTTGAATAAAAAATTGCAGGTTAAAAGTTGAGAAAATGTTTAGATTTGTCACATTGACGTATACAAAAACTGACGATTCGCATTTGCTCAAAGCTGAAAGCGCGAACCACCGCATTAAACCTGGGCAAGGTGACTGTGAATATGGCTGAATGCAAACAGTGTCGTTATTCTCTCGGTAAGGCAATCAAACAGTTAAAATGTCAGTATAGAGACAAAGCGGAGTCACAATTCAACGGCTCAGACACGAGACGTATGTGGCAGGGTCTACAGACAATCACGGGCTACACAGGGAAAACCAGCCATGTCGTGGAAACCGACACTTTGCTCTTGGACAAGCCAAACACCTTCTTCGCAAGCTTTGAGGATAACAAAGTGCCACCGACACGGCCCCCTCCCAAGGATTTTGTGCTCTCATTGTCTGTGACTGACTTGAGTAAGACGTTTAAGCTTGTTAACCCTCACAAGGCTGCTGGCCCAGATGGCATCCCTAGCCGTGTCCACAGAGCATGGGCACCGTCATAGATATCATCCTGACCAACTTACCCTCTAAATACACCTCTTCTGTTTTCAACCAGGATCTCAGCAATCACTGCCTCACTGCCCGTTATGGGTCCGAGGTCAAACGACCAACCCTCATCACTGTCAAACGCTCCCTAAAACACTTCTGCGAGCAGGCCTTTCTAATCAACCTAGCCCGGGTATCCTGGAAGGATATTGAACTATACATATATTTGTTTCTCTCATGCACCGGCCACCAAATGTCACTTCAGTGTGCGTGTGTGTGCATGCATGCACCTGTGTGTCTCCTTGTGTGTCTCTATGTGTGTGATTTAACACCTTTTAGCACTTTCACCTTTTTGTATTATTTTAAGCATGGATTAAATTAATAAACGTTTTGCAACTGAACATCCTTGGCTTTTCCTTTTCATTATTTGATTGCGAGTATCTTTTAAACTCTACATAAAATATCAAAATGTATGTGTATAGCAATATGAACATTTTAAAAAGCGGCTATAAGGAAATGCTGTGGAGAGACATAGTTAGAAATAGGAAAGTAAGATTGGTATGAGAGGTTGAGAGAGACAGAAAGATGATCATATTAAGTGGTTACTATACGAGAAAAAGGAGTGAAAGCGACAGCGGATAGTGAGTGCGCCAAATCTAGGACCAAGAGGCTCCTCAACAGCTTCTACGCCCAAGCCACAAGACTACTGAACAATTAATACCCATCTCCACCGAACAATTTACATTGACCCCCCTCCCTTTTGTACACTGCTGCTACTTGCTGTTCATTGTCTAAGCATAGTCACTTCTCCCCCACCTACAAGTACAAATTACCTCAACTAACCTGTACCACAGCACACTGACTCGGTCCCGGTGCCCCCTGTATATAACCTTGTTATTGTTATTCTTATTGTGTTACTTTTTTATAATTACTTTTTATTTTAGTCTACTTGGTAAATATTTTCTTAACTCTTCTCGAACTGCACTGTTGGTTAATGAAGGGCTTGTAAGTAAGCATTTCACAGTAAAGGGGGTAGTCGTTGTGTCTGAGCCCCCTTGTGACACAGACACTCAGTTTGCAATCAATTCATGTAGCTCTGCAGTAGACACAAAGAAAGAAAGAAAGAAAGAAAGAAAGAAAGAAAGAAAGAAAGAAAGAAAGAAAGAAAGAAAATGAGAGAGTCGGCGAAGGAGAGAGATGAGGAGAGAGAGATGGGGAGAGAGAGGGGGATGGATGGATGAAGATGGAGCGGGGAAAGACAAGAGTGAGGGGAACAGTAGAGCTAGAGTATAATGTTTTGTATGGGAGCCACTATGAGCTATGATCAACAGCATCAGTCACTCTCTAGCAGCCTTACAGTCCTCGTCTTTCAGTGCTCTCTCTTTCCCAATCTAACCTGTTCCCTCCATCCTTCTATTTCTCTCTCTGTTCCCTCAATTTCATTAGAGGGGCAGACAGGAGAAGCAGCTAGTAGATCTAGATGTTCTGTGTTATAGTGACAATGTCAAATTAAATCAATCAAATCAAACTGACGGGCAGTGACAAAGTGATATAAACACATAAGAATACCTGTCTCTCTCTTTGTTTCTCTCTAGCCTTTTGGGGGTACTAAGCAAAAACAATTCAGCACCCTGGAGTTGCTCTGGTTTGTGGTGAAACTGCTGATATCGGAGTTGAAATGTTTTCTGTTTTTTTGTGTGTGCAAAAACGTCTAAATGTGGCTAAAGATGAATCACATTTACCAGGGAAAGCTTCACACCCTTGACACAATCGGAGCGCTAGAGCACTTTTCCCTTGCAAAAAAATTAAGTGAAATCCAAGAACGGCGAAAGAGCTTTAGCAATGTATTTCATGTCCTTTTTAACAAAACATTTGTAAAGAGTCTGGTAGACATTCTAGTCGGAAACCATCAGTGGCAGTCCTGTGTATGTTTGGTGCTTGAAAGATGAGAAGATCACTTGAGATGCATTAGGCCATCTGTGTTGGGTAGATATCTCCTCAATATGTTATCATTAAGGCAAAACAACTACCAACTCAGTGGCATTGGGGTTAGAGTGTCCGCCCTGAGATTAGAAGGTTAGGAGTTTGATCCCGGCCGAATCATACCAAAGACTGTAAAAATGGGACCCAATGAATCTCTGCTTGGCACTCAGCATTAAGGAGATAGATTGGGGGTGTACTTGTACATCAAGTTTCCTCACGCTACAGAAACAAGAGATAGGCTCATGCAGATAAAGGTAAAGTAACTATGCATAGATAATAAACAGAGAGTAGCAGCTGTGTGTGTGTGTGTGTGTGTGTGTGTGTGTTGGAGTTTCAGTGTGGTATGTGTGAGTATGAGTCCAGTGAATGTACATATAGTCTGTGGAAGAGAGTTGGTGCAAAAATATATTATAAATATCAAATAAAATAAGGGCGTCAATGCAAAGAGTCCTGGTAGCCATTTGATTAACTGTTCATCAGTCTTATGGCTTGGGGGTAGAAGCTGTTAAGGAGCCTTTTGGTTCCAGACTTGGAGTTCGGGTACTGCTTGCCGTGCGGTAGCAGAGAGAACAGTATATGACTTGGGTGGCTGGAGTCTGACAATTTTTAGGGCCTTCCTAAACCACTTGGTAAAGAGGTTCTGGATGGTAGGAAGCTTGGCCCCAGTGATGTACTAGGACACACGCACTACCCTCTGTAGCGCCTTGTTGCTGATGCCGAGCAATTGCCATACCAAGCTGTGATGCAACCAGTTCCATGCTCTCAATGGTGCAGCTGTAAAACTTTTTGAGGATCTGAGGTACCTTCCAAATCTTTTCTCCCTCCTGAGGGGGAACAGGTTTTTGTCTTGCCCTCTTCACAATTGTCTTGGTGTGTTTGGACCATGATAGGTCCTAGTTGATGTGGACACCAAAGAACTTGGACCCGCTCCACTACAGCCCCTTCGATGTGAATGGGGATGTGCTCGGCCCTTATTTTGCTGTAGTCCACGATCACGCAGTCGTGGGTGAACAGGGAGTACAGGAGGGGACTAAGCACACACCCCCGAGGGGCCCCCATTTTTACGGGTCAGCGTGGAGGATGTGTTGTTGCCTACCCTCACCACCTGGGGGTTGGCATGTCAGTAAGTCCAGGAATCAGTCGCAGAGGGACGTGTTTACTCCCAGAGTCCTAGCTTAGTAATGAGCTTGGAGGGCACTACGATGTTGAACACTGAGCTGTAGTCAATGAACAGCATTTTCATGTACAATGTATTCGGAAAGTATTCAGACCCCTTGACTTTTTCCACATTTTGTTACGTTGCAGCCTTATTCTAAAATTGATTGAATTGTTTGGGTTTTTTCACAATCAATCTACACACAATACCTCATAATGACAAAGCAAAAATAGGTTTTAAGAGCAGTTTGAAAATGTATTTTTTTTTTTATTATAATAATATTATATTATTAGAGGCAATGAGGATGCCCGTCTGTGCGAGTGTGGGGCACGCGTCTACCACTTTGTGTGGCTGTTCACTGTTTTAATAAAATACATAATTTGAAGAACAAACATCATTGTGGCATATCTTGCAGTAAAACTGTAAATAAGTCTTCAATCTCAAGATAATTTATTTTATCTTTATTTAACTAGGCAAGTCAGTTAAGAACAAATTCTTATTTTCAATGGCAGCCTAGGAACAGTGGGTTAACCTGCCTGTTCAGGGGCAGAATGAGAGATTTGTACCTAGTCAGCTCAGGGGTTTGAACTTGCAACCTTCCGGTTACTAGTCCAACACTCTAACCACTAGGCTACCCTGCCTCCACAAATAAAGTATGAAAAATGTATGAACCATACAAAATGTGCATTCATTTACCTTTCCTGTTGCTGTAGGATTATTTTCCTGCTGTAGCAAACTGGCTGAAATTAAGATCCTACAACAGTAGATATACCTGTCTTGCGAATTGTTTATAAGTGACTTTTGTGACACCACTTTCTGGTTAAGACATTTGGAAGTCAAACGTTGGTAAATATATCAACTCATCCATTC
The DNA here is from genome assembly GCF_036934945.1 of Oncorhynchus masou masou. NCBI lineage: Eukaryota > Metazoa > Chordata > Actinopteri > Salmoniformes > Salmonidae > Oncorhynchus > Oncorhynchus masou. The sequence continues at coordinate 36,288,365 of NC_088234.1, forward strand.
ATCACAGTCATCACCAGCGCTGTGTAAATGAAACCAACATCAATTTGCACCTGTACACAGACGCACACACGTATGTTTTTACTTATTTTGTACATAATGTTGTTGCTACCATCTCTCATGACCGAAAATAATTTCTGGACATCAGAACAGCGATTACTCACCATGGACTGGCAAAAAAATATTTTCTTTAACAAGTCCAACGTGAACGACATATTGCTTTCCGGGGAACAGGCCCAAATCCCCGTCATTTGCGTGAAGAGATGATGGAGAAAAAGATGACGGAGGAGGGGCTGCCTTCTGAGAATTTGTAGGCGATCGAATTATCCCTCCCTGCCTTCCGTTCTTCTAGCTAACGTGCAATCATTGGAAAATAAAATTGACGACCTACAAGGAAGATGAAACTACTATTAAAAACTGTAATATCTTATGCTTCACGGAGTCGTCGCTGAACAATGACATTATCAAAATACATCTGGCTGGTTATACGCTGTATCGGCAAGATAGAACAGTGGCAGTAAGCGGTAAGACGAGGGGGAGCGGACTACGCAAATATGTAAACAACAGCTGCTGCATGATATCTAAGGAAATCTCAAGGTTTTTCTTGCCTGAGGTAAAGCATCTCATGATAAGCTATAGACCACACTATCTACCTAGAGAGTTTTCATCTATATTTTTAGGAACTGTCTACATACCAGGGACTTTAATGCAGGGCAATTTAAATCTGTTTTAGCAAATTTCTATCAGCATGACAAATGTACAACCAGAGGGGAAAAAAACCTCTTAACCACATTTGCTCCACAAACAGAGACGCGTACAAAGCTCTCTCTCTCCCTCCATTTGGCAAATCTGACCATAATTCTATACGGCTGATTACTGCTTACAAACTAAAATGAAAAGAGGAAGCACCAGTGACTCAGTCAATAAAAAAGTGGTCAGATGAAGCAGATGCTAAACTACAGGTCTGTTTTGCAGCACAGACTGGAATATGTTCCAGGATTCTTCTTGTGGCATTGAGGAGTACACCACACCAGTCATTGGCTTCATCAAAAAGTGCATCGATGACGACGTCCCCTCATTGAAGGTACATACATAACCAAACCAGAAGCCATGGATTACAGGCAACATCCACACTGAGCTAAAGGCTAGAGCTGATGCTTTCAAGGAGTGGGACCCTAACCTGGAAACTTATAAGAAATCCCACAATGCTCTCCGATGAATCATCAAACAGGCAAAGTGTCAATACGGGACTAAGATCGAATCGTACTACACTGGCTGCGACGCTTGTCGGATGTGACTGACAGGGCTTGCAAACCATTACAGGCTACAAAGAGAAGCACAGACGAGAGCTCCCCAGTGACACAAGCCTACCAGACAAGCTAAACTATTTCAGTGCTTGCTTCAAGGCAAATAACACTGAAACATGCATGAGAGCACCAGTTATTCCGGACGACTCTGTGATCACGCTCTACGCAGCCGATGTGAGTAAAAACTTTAAACAGGTCAACATTCACAAGGCCGCTGGGCCAGATGGATTACCAGGACGTGTACTGCAAGCATAAACTGACCAACTGGCAATTGTCTTCACTGACATTTTCAACCTCTCCCTGTCCAAATCTGTAATACCAACATGTTTCAAGCAGATCACTATAGTCCCTGTGCCCAAGAACACTAAGGAATCCTGTCTAAATGACTACGACCCTTAGCACTCACGTCTGTAGCCATGAAATGCTTTGAAAGGCATGACTCACATCAAAACCATTAACACCCGGAAACCCTAGACCCACTCCAATTTGCATAGTGCCCTAACAGATCCACAGATGATGCTAACTCTATTGCACTCCACACTGCCCTTCCCCACCTGGACAAAAGGAACACCTATGTGAGAATGCTATTAATTGCTACAGCTCAGCATTCAACACCAGAGTGCACTCAAAGCTCATCAACAAGCTAAGAACCCTGGGACCAAACACCTCCCTCTGCAACTGGATCCTGGACTTCCTGATGGGCTACCCCCAGGTGGTAACGGTAGGTAACAACACATCCGCCACGCTGATACTCAACACAGGGGTCCCTCAGGGGTGCGTGCTTAGTCCCTTCCTGTACTTCCTGTTCACTCATGACTGCACGGCCAGGCACGACTCCAACACCATCATTAAGTTTGCCGATAACACAACAGTGGTATGCCTGATCAGCGACAATGACGAGACAACTTATAGGGAGCAGGTCAGAGGCCAGGCCATGTGGTGCCAGGACAACAACCTCTCCCTCAAACGTGATCAAGACAAAGGAGAGGATTGTGGACTACAGGAAAAGGAGGACCGAGCACACACCCATTCTCATCGAGTGGAGCAGGTTGAGATGGTTGACATGGTCCAAGCATACCAAGACAGTCGTGAAGAGGGTACGACAAAACCTATTCTCCCTCAGGAGAATGAAAAGATTTGGTATAGGTCCTCAGATCCTCAAAAGGTTCTACAGTTGCACCATCGAGAGCATCCTGACTGGTTGCATCACTGCCTGTTATGGCAATTGCTCGGCCTCCAACCGTAAGGCACTACAGAGGGTAGTACATCACTGGGGTCAAGCTTCCTGCCATCCAGGAACTTTACACCAGGCGGTGTCAGAGGAAGGCCCTAAAAATGTTCAAAGACTCCAGCCACCCTATTCATAGATTGTTCTCTCTGCTACCGCACGGCAAGCAGTACCGGAGCGCCAAGTCTAGGTCCAAGAGTCTTCTCAACAGCTTCTATCCCCAAGCCATAAGACTCCTGAACATCTAATCAAATGGCAACCCAGACTATTTGCATTGCCCTCCCCCTTATACCGCTGCAACTCTCTGTTATTACTGTCTCACTATTGTTATTTTACTGCTGCTCTTTAACTGCTTCTACTTTTATTTCTTATTCTCATTAGTATTTGTTTAACTGCATTGTTGGTTATAGGCTTGTAAGTTAGCATTTCCCTGTAAGGTCCACACCTGTTGTATTTGGCGCATGTGACTAATAACATTTTATTTGATATTGATGTACTGTATGGGTTGTGCCGTGTCAGAGATCTTTGTGGGCTATACTCGGCCTTGTCTCAGGATGGTAAGTTGGTGGTTAGAGATATCCTTCTATTGGTGTGGGGGCTGTGCTTTGGCAAAGTGGGTAGGGTTATATCCTGCCTGTTCAGCCTCCAGTATCTATGCTGCAGTAGTTTATGTGTCGGGGGGCTAGGGTCAGTCTGTTATATCTGGAGTATTTCTCCTTATCCAGTGTCCTGTGTGAATTTAAGTATGCCCTCTCTAATTCTCTTTATTTATTTATTTCTCTCTCGGAGGACCTGAGCCCTAGGACCATGCCTCAGGACTACCTGGTCTGATGACTCCTTGCTGTCCCCAGTCCACCTGGCCATGCTGCGGCTGGTCATCTATGAACATTTGAAAATCTTGGCCATGTTCTGTTATAATCTCCACCCGGCACAGCCAGAAGAGGACTGGCCACCCCTCATAGCCTGGTTCCTCTCTAGGTTTCTTCCTAGGTTCTGGCCTTTCTAGGGAGTTTTTCAGCCACCGTGCTTCTACACCTGCATTGCTTGCTGTTTGGGGTTTTAGGCTGGGTTTCTGTACAGCACTTTGAGATATCAGCTGATGAAAGAAGGGCTTTATAAATACATTTGATTTGATTTGTATGGCTGTGGACAATTGTGTTTTTTACCACCAAATAGGATGACGCAGAAAAGACACAGCCACTTAGCAGCTGATTGATTGGAATGACAACATCTGGGGACATTTGCAGCAAATATTTGTCAACGTTTGGATTTATAATTGAGTGAATAATCATCAGTTCCTTGCTTTAATTGGACAAAGTGGATGTTTAGTGTTTGTCACGTCTAATGCAAGTTTGTCACGTATAATAATGATGGAGATTATGATGATGTGGGCAATATGGCACAGATGGAGAACGGCGACAACTTAGGTGTTCCAAACTGTCTTTCATATGGTTTTTTTAAACTTTTTTTGCATAGAAGTTCATACTATTGTCACATATGACCACACATTGATCTGGTACTGGTACTCCCTGTAAATAGCTCAATTATTGTGTATATTATTCCTCTTATGTTGCTATTTTTCTTTTTATTATGTTTTAACTGCATCGTTGGTAAGGACTCTTAAGCAAGCATTTCACAGTAAAGTCTACACCCATTGTATTTGGCGCATGTGAAAAATACAATTTGATTTGAGTTGTGTGTGTGTGGAAACTGATGGGTGGGAGGTTGCTATGATGTGAAAATGTTGGGACAAACTAAATTAAACTGCACAGTAGTAGTGACAATAGAGGGAGTTACACAGCCCTGATTACATTCACCAACACCAGCGAAAATGATGGCATGTCCACGTAATTTCCACTCTTCCCTACAGTGAAGTAAGTAGATCATGGTCCGTGTCCAAAATCTGTCTTGCCTACTACTTACTAAAGCTACATACTGTGTATTAGTCATACTAAATACTACTTAGAACGTACTGTTTAGTATAAATGTATGAAGTAAATAACAAATATTGACATAGGTTCACTCATACTGAGAATGCATAATCTAATGTGCAATAGCCTTGTTTCCGCCATTCATTCATTTTTGTACAGCCCGTCCACTAATCTGATTATCAGCTGTTGTCAAACAAATATGGGTCTGAAAATACACTTTTCTTCCTCAATTGTATGGTGCGAATTCTACTAGAGGTAAAGCTGAAATTACTATGACATCCTGGAATTTAACGTATTACTACTATTTTAGAAATTTCACAAATTATAAAAGTTTCCATTTTCGCATACCCAATCAGAATTCTATTTAGGACGCAAGTACTGGTATTGTAGGACGTAAGGGTGAATCACACCTCGAGAAATTCAGCATTCACTGTGATCAAGACCAGAGAGAGTGAGGCTATGGAAATTGGGAACTCAATGAAAAACTCTGAAGAAGGCTAAGGGCTAAAACAAGTTGGTTTTATCAATAAAAAAGTGTGCCATCCAAGAGTTTCTTCTTCACTTCAATTGGGAACCCACGGTAAGCACTACACATTCAGTAGCTAAGGATGGTGACAGAGGAATTATGAAAAAAATTGTAGGCCGATAGAGAAAAGAAAGAAAAAACTGTACATCCAGAATACCAGAAATGGTGGGAAAGACAGTACAGTATTTCTCTTTAGTTTTCAGTTCGCTCTCCACTTCCACTTTTGTACCACCCATGGCTCACCAAATGTCTTCTGTCACCAAAGGGCATCTTGTAAAACTGATGTGGTTTGCTGTAGGGTGAATGGAAAATGCCTGCAAATATTATCTCTTAATTCTTTTTCTCTTTAGACTTGAATAACAGAACAATATTCTAATCTGTCAAAGATCGTAAAGACAGTGCAGGGGAAGGAAGAAGACGCACACACGCCCGCAGGCACGCAAGCACACATACACAACACACAGAGAGAGAAAACTATCCGCACTGTCAAAGAGATTGACAAGTTGCACAATGGCTTTCCATGTTAGCCAAACCTTGTCAGAATTCAAAATTATGTGAGTTTGAGAGAGAAGGAGAGCATGAGAGAGAGAAACTGACAGACAGAGAAAGACAGAGAGAGAGAGGGCATGAGGGAGCAAAAGAGAGAAAAAGAGGGAAGCCGAGGTGGACCTGAAAGAAACAGAGAGAGAGAGAGACGAATGACAGGTTGATTTATTCAAAGAGTGAGGAGTGGGGTGAATCAAACTTTAATGGCTTTGGGAGTGCAAGATGTTTCTCTCTCCCTTCAATCTGTCCTCTCTCTCTCACTGAATCTCTCCCTTGCCATCCCCTCTCTCTCCAACAAGCTCCCACAATCTCACTGCGGAATCAGACATCCAAACCCTTCTACATAAACGTCCACATGGTTAAATTAAGATTTGGGATTTAAAAAATGTAAACGAGCGCCTGGCACTGAGATTGAAGATGAGTCCCTCGGAGCTGGAGCTCGCGGCTTACACCCAACTGCCCTCCCCGTCCACAAAGCCCTTGCAAAACCCAATATTACTTGATGGTAATAGCGCTCACCTTCGTCCCTAGTGGTCAGTTTTGAAGTCAATCTCCTAACGACCTGACTACCTGGACGGACGTCAAATTTTGCAGTGGATCTTGAGCGATCCCTCTGCTCTCTCATCAACAGAGGAGTTTCCATACCCACACGACACATGCACACGCCACTGCCACACCTAAATCAAGGTGCTCTTCATGCTCAGTGGAATAAAGTAAACGGTGGAGATAAAGGGAGTGAGAAGGTGATTTACCTTCACGAATGGCAGCATACACACACACACACTTCTGAGTCTATACTTTACCTTCACGACTGGCAGCATACGTGATGGACAGACACAAACACAGTTTGGACAACCCCCTGGACTGGAAACGATGTACGAGCAGTAAACCATTACTATAGTGCAACGATGGTAGGCTTTTACATAATTCACTCAAAAAGCCATTTTCGCCTGAAAGGACTACTTAGGGACTGACTGAAATTAACACAGAAACAGTCACGGATGCACACAAATAACAATACACACACATGTGCACAAAAGCATGCATGCACATATGTACACAAGCACATACGCGCACACACTCACACTCACACACACACACACAACACATTGAGAGTCAAAATGGAAGGTTGAAGCTTATTCTATGTTTGTGTGTGCTCCGTAGGAGGCAAGTTCAGCCATGGACATAAACAGACCAAATCTACACTGTTGCCGTAAATGTGACAGTAATTTATAGACTGCTTATTGGCAAGTAAGTTACATATTGCATAATATGCAATATTGCATATTGCATAGTAAGTTGCATATTGCAGTACAGTGTAATCTAAATACAGTATCAAAACAAGTACTGTGTAATGACACACAGTACAATACTGTACAACTGACTGTATTATACTGCAAAAAAAGTAAATGCAACTGTAATCGTAATGAAGGAATTCATAAAATTTATTCAGGGGAGATGGAGTATTTTACACAATTTTACGGGATTGGGGATTGGTACAAACAGGTTGGCTGATAATGTGTTTACAGATTACAGCATATCAATTAATATTTAGTGTTTTATATGACTTGCACTTCTAGAGTTCTTAAAGCCCAGCGTAGGCCTCCTGGGTGGCACAGTGGTCTAGGGCACTGCATCGCAGCGCTAGCTGTGCCACCAGAGACCCTGGGTTCGCACCCAGGCTCTGTCGTAGCCGGCCACGACCGGGAAGTCCGTGGGGCAATGCACAATTGGCCTAGAGTCATCTCGGTTAGGGAGGGTTTGGCAGGTAAGGATATCCTTGTCTCATTGTGCACCAGCAACTCCTGTGGCAGGCTAACCAGGGTAGCCAGGTGCATGGTGCTTCCTCCGACACATCGGTGCGGGTGGCTTCGGGTTGGATGCGCGCTGTGTTAAGAAGGTTGGGTTGTGTTTCGACCTTTGTCTCTCCCGAGCCCGCATGGAAAATGTATATTATGCCCTTTTAGTGTAATAGCTGTTTGAAAACACCACTTGAAATGTCAGCCTGTTTTGGTGGAAGGGAGTTTTGGCTTTCCATGGTGACATCCCCATGCTGTAAATTAGTTAACAGACCAATAAGAAAGAGAGTGGCAAAATGGCAAAATGCTCAACCAATAAAGGTTCAAGACTTGCTGCCACTCCAATCTGTCCACTATACATTTTAAATTGATGGGGCACTATAACCACATATGAGTTAAATTGGTATATCCTTCTCACTAACATGTAGCACTGTACTGTAATGGAACACAGTAATGTATCTTTGCAGCATCAAAAACCTTTTGACCACAAGCTTTTTCACACGCACGAGTACATATTTGCGATAATTGTTGACTGGTCCCTGCAGCTACCATTGCAAATATGTGATTGTAACAGTAGCAAGAGAAAGTCTACATGTGATGCCACAAACACGTCTAAATAGCAATGTTGTCTGAAAAGCATCTAAACTATGTTTTGTCCTAATGGGAAAAAAAGGTCTTGAAGACTTTATTCCCAATTAATTTGTGGGGGTTTTTCAAGTCCATGTGGGGGTAGAAATGGAGGAAGGTATCATGGGGGAATATGATGGAGGACATTACTATGATGGGAAATGTATCAAATGTGTCAATAAATGGGGGGCAAACACATGAATAACAATAAAATAACATGAATAACAATAAAACACCTGGGTCTGCGCTGGCAACCCTGAGTAACCATAGTTACAAAAATTCAGTCCTGACATAAAAACGTACGTTTTAACAGACATTGACAGCCATTAAGTAATTTCCGGTCACAACTTGTGGACTTCTTTATATGCTGCTGTACGGTTTGTTGCTAACATTACTTTGCTGCCTGCCAACTTTACAGTTTTTACTTTTTAATTAGTTTTACATTTAAAAAAATTCCCTCATTCAACTTTTTTCATTCAACTTTTTCACCCCGGACGCTTTATCTGGACGTGGTTATACAGAACCGAAGCCGAAGCTAAGGAGTAACATTATGCCTTCTAATTGCAGTCGCTGTACTCATAATATACAGGAGAATGATCGCATTATGATGAGGATAGCCGTGCTGCAAGCCCAGCTTCAGACGCAATCGTTAGGCAAGGGTACTTTAAGTGTAGGAAAGGATGTAACAGCCTCTGTGCCACCAATAAGTACACAGGGTACAATATATTCCCTCGCACAGTCCTCGCAGCCGGAAAATATTCTCATGGCTTCTGAAGGGAAATGCTGTAGGAATGCTCAACCGGTGTCGCTCATTCAGCCGACAGAAACTTTCAACCAGTTCTCCCCATTAAGCAACGAGTCGGAGTCAGAGGCTGAGCCATCTCTGGTCTCTCCTCCACCCGTTACGGGGTCTGATACGCCAAAGCCTCCCACCATTAGCTCTGACAAATTGAAAACCCTAGTCATTGGCGTCTCCATTACCCACAGTATTAGACTTAAAAAGAAGCATCCAGCGATCACACACTGTTTTACAAGAGGGCAGGGCTACTGACGTTAAGGCTAATCTGAAGACGGTGCTGGCTATGGCTAAAACTGGCGAGTGTAGAGAGTATAGGGATATTGTTATCCACGTCAGCACCAATGAGGTTAGGATGAAACAGTCAGAGGTCACCAAGCGCAACATAGCTTCAGCGTGTAAATCAGCTAGAAAGATGTGTCGGCATCGAGTCTCTGGCCCCCTCCCAGTTAGGGGGAGTGATGAGCTCTACAGCAGAGTCTCACAACTCAATAGCTGGATGAAAACTGTTTTCTGCCCCTCCCAATATATAGAATTTGTAGATAATTGGCCCTCTTTCTGGGACTCACCCACAAACAGGACCAAGCCTGGCCTGCTGAGGAGTGACGGACTCCATCCTAACTGGAGGGGTGCTCTCATCTTATCTATGAACATAGACATGGCTCTAACTCCTCTAGCTCCACAATGAGATAGGGTGCAGGCCAGGCAGCAGGCTGTTAGCCAGCCTGCCACTAGCTCAGTCAGTGTAGTCAGCTCAGCTATCCCCATTGCGACCGATTCTGTGCCTAGATGTAGGTTGGGCAAAACTAAACATGGCAGTGTTCGCCTTAGTAATCTTACTGGAACAAAGACCTCCTCCATTCCCGTCATTATTGAAAGAGATTGTGAAATCTCTCATCTCAAAATAGGGCTACGTAGTGTTAGATGCCTCACTTCCAAAGCATTTATAGTCAATTAACTAATCTCTGATCATAATCTTGATGTGATTGGCCTGATTGAAACATGGCTTAAGCATGATGAATTTACTGTGTTAAATGAGGCCCCTCCTCCTGGTTACACTACTCACCATATCCCCCCGCACATCCCGCTAACATTTACGATAGCAAATTTCAATTTACAAAAAAAAAATGACTGCGTTTTCACCTTTTGAGCTTCTAGTCATGAAATCTATGCAGCCTACTCAATCACTTTTCATAGCTACTGTTTACAGGCCATATACAGTGTTCCTCACTGAGTTCCCTAAATTCCTATCGGACCTTGTAGTCATGGCAGATAATATTCACATTTTTGGTGACTTTAATATTCACATCAAAAAGTCCACAGACCCACTCCAAAAGGCTTTGGGGCCATCATTGACTTAGCGGGTTTTGTCCAACATGTCTCCGGACCTACTCACTGCCACAGTCATACTCTGGATCTAATTTTGTACTGTGGAAAACATATTGGATCTAAATGTTTTTCCTCGTAATCCTGGACTATCGGACCACCATTTTATTACGTTTAAAATCGCAACAAATAATCTGTTCAGACCACAACCAAGGATCATCAAAAGCCGTGCTATAAATTCTCGGCCAAAGATCCCTAGATGCCCTTCGAGACTCCCTCCACCTACCCAAGGACTTCAGAGTACAAAAAGGAACTCAATTTAACCTTGCGTAATACGGTAAATGCAGCCAGTTAAAAACAAGCTAAAAACAAAATACATTTGTCATAAGTAACTGGGTAATTGGAAAGGAAATGGCACTACACCAAACTAGAAGTCTTCCGATTAGCTTGGAAAGACAGTGCAGTGTCTAGAGCCCTCACTACTGTTTTTCCAACTTAATTGAGGAGAACAAGAACAATCCAAAAAGTATTTTTGATACTGTCGCAAAGCTAACTAAAAAGCAGCATTCCCCAAGAGAGGATGACTTTCACTTCAGCAGTGATAAACTTATGAACTTCTTTGATGAAAAGATCATGATCATTAGAAAGCAAACTATGGACTCTTCTTTAAATCTGCATATTTCTATAAAGCTCAGTTGTCCTGAGTCTGCACAGCACTGCCCGGACTGAGGGTCAAGGGAAACATTCAAGTGTTTTAGTACTTTATCTCTTGACTCAATGATGCAAATAATCATGGCCTCTAAACCTTCAAGCTGCATACTGGACCCTATTCCAACTAAACTACTGAAAGAGCTGCTTCCTGTGCTTGGCCCTCCTATGTTGAACATAATAAATGGCTCCCTATCCACCGGATGTGTACCAGACTCACTAAAAGTGGCAGAAATAAAGCCTCACTTGAAAAAGACAAACCTTGACCCAGAAAATATGAAAAACTATCAGCCTACATCGAATCTCCCATTCCTCTCAAAAATGTTAGAAAAAACTGTTGCACTGCCTTCCTGAAGATAAACCATGTATACAAAATGCTTCAGTCTGGTTTTAGACCCCATCATAGCACTGCGACTGCACTCGTGAAGGTGGTAAATTACCTTTTTATGGTGTGAGACCAAGGCTCTGCATCTGTCCTCGTGCTCCTAGACCTTAGTGCTGCTTTTGATTAAATCGATCACCACATTCTTTTGGAGAGATTGGAAACTCAAATTGGTCAAATTGGTCTACATGGACAGATTCTGGCCTGGTTTAGATCTGTCGGAAAGATATCAGTTTGTCTCTGTGAATGGTTTGTCCTCTGACAAATCAACTGTAAATGTCGGTGTTCCTCAAGGAACTGTGTACCTCCACCAAAGCTGTGCTTTGGCAAAGTGGGTGTGGTTATATCCTGCCTGGTTGGCCCTGTCCGGGGGTATCGTCGGACGGGGCCAAGGTGTCTCCCGACCCCTTTGGTCTCAGTCTCCAGTATTTATGCTGCAATAATTTATGTGTCGGGGGGCTAGGGTCAGTCTGCAATATCTGGAGTATTTCACCCGTCTTATTCGGTGTCCTGTGTGAATTTAAATATGCTCCCTCTAATTATATCTCTGTTTCTCTCTTCTCTCGGAGGACCTGAGCCCTAGGACCATGCCTCAGGACTACCTTGCCTGATGACTCCTTGCTGTCCGCAGTCCACCTGATCGTGCTGCTGCTCCAGTTTCAACTGTTCTGCCTGTGGCTATGAAACCCAGACCTGTTCAACGGACGTGCTTCCTTGTCCCGGACCTGCTGTTTTAGACTGTCTCTCTCTCTACTGCACCGGCTGTCTCTAACTGTGAATGATCAGCAATGAAAAGCCTACTGACATTTACTTCTGAAGTGCTGACCGGTTGCAACCACTGTGATTATTATTATTTGACCCTGCTGGTCATCTACAGTGAGGGAAAAAAGCATTTGATCCCCTGTTGATTTTGTACGTTTGCCCACTGACAGAGAAGTGATCAGTCTATAATTTTAATGGTAGGTTTATTTGAACAGTGAGAGACAGAATAACAACAAAAAAATCCAGAAAAACGCAGGTCAAAAATGTTATAATTCGATTTGCTTTTTAATGAGGGAAATAAGTATTTGACCCCTCATCAAAAAATGACTTAGTACTTGGGGGCTAAAACCTTGTTGGCAATCAGAGGTCAGACGTTTCTTGTAGTTGGCCACCAGGTTTGCAAACATCTCAGGAGGGATTTTGTCCCACTCCTCTTTGCAGCTCTTCTCCAAGTCATTTAGGTTTCGAGGCTGACGTTTGGCAAATCGAACCTTCAGCTCCCTCCACATATTTTCTACGGGATTAAGGTCTGGAGACTGGCTAGGCCACTCCAGGACCTTAATGTGCTTCTTCTTGAGCCACTCCTTTGTTGCCTTGGCCTCGTGTTTTGGGTCATTGTCATGCTGGGATACCCATCCATGACCCATTTTCAATGCCCTGGCTGAGGGAAGGAGATTCTCACCCAAGATTTGACGGTACATGGGCCCGTCCATCGTCCCTTTGATGCGGTTAATTTGTCCTGTCCACTTAGCAGAAAAACACCCCCAAAGCATAATGTTTCCACCTCCATGTTTGACGGTGGGGATGGTGTTGTTGGGGTCATAGGCACCATTCCTCCTCCTCCAAACAAGGCGAGTTGATTTGATGCCAAAGAGCTCCATTTTGTTCTCATCTGACTACAACACTTTCACCCAGTTATCCTCTGAATCATTCAGATGTTCATTGGCAAACTTCAGATGGGCATGTATATTTGCTTTCTTGAGCAGGGGGACCTTGCGGGCGATGCAGGATTTCACTCCTTCATGGTGTAGTGTTACAAAATTGTTTTCTTGGTGACTATGGTCCCAGCTGCCTTGAAATCATTGACAAGATCCTCCTGTGTCGATTCCTCACCATTCTCATGATAATTGCAACTCCACGAGGTGAGATCTTGCATGGAGCCCCAGGCCGAGGGAGATTGACAGTTCCTTTGTGTTTCTTCCATTTGCGAATAATTGCACCAACTGTTGTCACCTTCTCACCAAGCTGCTTGGCAATGGTCTTTTAGCCCATTCCAGTCTTGTGTAGGTCTACCATCTTGTCCCTGACATCCTTGGAGAGCTCTTTGGTCCTGGCCATGGTGGAGAGTTTGGAATCTGATTGATTGATTGCTTCTGTGGACAGGTGTCTTTTATACAGGTAACAAGCTGAGTTTAGGAGCACTCCCTTTAAGAGTGTGTTCCTAATATCAGCTCGTTACCTGTATAAAAGACACCTGGGAGCCAGAAATATTTTTGATTGAGAGAGGGTCAAATACTTATTTCCCTCATTAAAATGCAAACCAATTTATTACACTTTTGACATGCGTTTTCTGGATTTTGTTATTCTGTATCTCACTGTTCAAATAAACCTACCATTAAAATTATAGACTGATCATTTCTTTGTCAGTGGGCAAACATGTTTTCCTTCACTGTATGACCATTTGAACATCTTGGCCACGTACTGTTATAATCTCCACCGGGCACAGCCAGAAGAGGACTGGCCACCCTTCATAGCCTGGTTCCTCTCTAGAATTATACCTATGCCTTTCTAGGGAGTTTTTCCTTGCCACCTTGCTTCTACATCTGCATTGCTTGCTGTTTGAGGTCTTAGGCTGGGTTTCTGTATAGCACTTTGTGACATCGGCTGATGTAAAAATACATTTGATTGATTGATTGATTGATTGATTGATAATGTCCAGATCCTACATCAGAATGACTAAATATTTCTCATATCTCCTCATCAGTGAGGTGTTTCCTTTTGAATCTGTGTCAAAAGGAATCTTGATGAGGAATATCCGATCGCCAACCTTCTGGACTGTGGGATGTCTGAGGACAATGGTGTCCACCCCAACCTTGCGATCAATGAGCATCCCTCACATTCCCAAGATGTTAGTGCTGCTGCCAATCTTGTAGGCAGTGAGGGAGAAGAGGGTGAAGTTGAGGAGGAAGCCCCTCTGCTGGAGATCCTGTCACACCACCAGAGATAGACTTCAATGACACACTGTCTGGCGTACAACACACCCTACCTACCCCTTCAGAGGCAGAATGTTTTAAACTGTTCCTTGATGAGGAATTCGTGGAGAGTATGGTGCAGGAGAACAACAGGTATGCCCACTATCAAATGGAAGGCTCTCATCAAATGTATCAAAATTCAGAATGCCTTTAGCCTTCTAAATATGCATATTTGTTTGCAGGTATGCTCATGAACTGAGAGAGAAGACTGCACCTGGGGTAAAATCTGTGGCGCCACCACAGATATAAAGCATGGTGAGGGTCATGACATATCTGGATCAGTGGTATTCACCACCATGCTGTAGCTGGTACAGTATCCCTACTATTTTTCAGTACCTTTAGTGAGATCCAAGGGGATGCCAATATTTAAAAAGACAATGGGCAAGGGGGAGTTCCAAACCAACAGGGAGATAATGGCAGTGAAATGGGACGACCGAGATGTCCATGTTCTGTCCACAGTGCACACCTCCAAAATGTCAGACAGAGGAAAACTGGACGGTGTTCACCGGAGAGAGGAAAAAAGACACTGTGTCTGGGAGTACAACAAAAAAATGGGAGCAGTTGACAAAGTGGACATGAAGAACAGTTTGGTTGAGTGCGCCAGAAAGTCCCTCAATTGGTACAAGAAGCTATTTTTCCACCTAATAGACATAGCTCTCCTCAACAGCCACATTGTTCACCTGCAGGTCACAGGTCAGGTGATCTCATACCAGCAGTACGGGATAAAACAGATGCGGCCGCTCACACTTCGCGTCGTCCATCCACTGGGGGCCGGCCTGTCTGACAATCCTCTACGCCTCACTTGACGTCACTCAAGCAATATCCCCCTCAGGGGAAAACCACAAGGAGGTATTGCAAGGTCTGTCTATCATCTACTCGGCGACCAAAACAGAAGATGACCAAGTACATGTGTTAGCCTTGTAACACAGCCTTGTGTGCATTTCCTTGCTTTGGCAAGTACCACACCCTCAAGCACTACTGAGTGGAAAGTAGGCCTATAGTGTCATACAGGATTAAATTGATTGACCTATGACCTGACTGGTAGGCGAACAATAAGTAAAATGTGTGTAGGGGTGGGGCACAATTGTCGCTTCATGCTGATATTTAAAAAATATATATTTTGTAAAATGTATTGAAACGTGTGACGGGTGAGGGCGGATTGGGGAAATTGAAACAAAAAGACAAAAAACGACCCATTGTAATACATTCACACAATCATGTTTCATCAATTTCAATCAAACCTTTCAAAATCATTGTTTCCGTAGCCAACCACCTTTAGCCTAACCCGTTTCATCAGCTGACTACTAAAGTCGCCAAAAAAACAAACACAATTTGAGTTGTTACATTACATCTATTTTTCCAAGGAATATATAGTTAGTAATAATTGAAGTTTATACAAATGTAAGCACGTTTTGGAAGGAGATCGATAACTGGTCCACATAACATTCAGCCTTTGCCAAAGCATAAACCTAGAAAATCCTGTCTAGCTCCATTGTTTATGATAACCCATTATATCTACAACCTCGCCTCACTCATGCCACAATCTCTGCATACAATATAGCTGATTTCACGCACACACCATTCAATCTGATCACTGCACAAACTCTCACTTTGTTGCTTACATGACTTGATCCATCCTGCTCTCAATCTCCTCTCGCTCTCCTCCACCCCGACCAGGCTTAAACCTATCCAACTCCAAGCCATAATACTCACCATATTTGATGATTACAAAATATCTTCCTTGCTTGACGATGAGGCAGGCATCTGTAGGCTATATGTCCAGTTGTGATAATATGTTGATGAAATGTAGCCACCGCTATAGCCTACTTTTTCCAGGGGAGAATAAATGAAATACATTTAAAAAATGACCAAAACGTATGTAGGATGCCAGTGTTTCCCTTAGCCATGGTCAGAATATGTAATATGATCATACCCCGCCCTCACTATAATATCAAATACATCAGATTTAGCACTTTAGGTTTCCCACCCTGTCTCACACGCACATCCCCTCAGACAGGCTAATACCAAAGGCCTTTTAAATAATATTATATTTTATATAGATGATAATAATAATTATATACAGTAATTATCAATAGTACTATAGATACTCGCTGCCACTACTATAGGAATAGATTGTGTGGTAAAAACTTACCGTGTTAAAGAGCCCTATATAAAGACAATGTGGTCTTGATACAGTGAGGGACGCAAAGAATAGTCCCAGTTGGTATTAGATAGAACGTTGCAGCCCTGCCTGCCTGTATGGAAAACAACCTGTGGTAATCTACTTTAACCTTTTGGCTTAGCAAAAAAGCTACCCTTTTCAAACGCAATTTTCTTGTTGTCTGCTTGTTTTCAGCAATTACAAAACTACATTTAAGAAATGTCTAAAGTTATTACTTTTCAACATGGCCTGCTCCCGAGCACTCTCACAACTTAGAAAAATATAATATTGACCGCTTCCCTCATTCCACTTTTCATGACGGTGCTAGCAGCCACATACGTGAGTGAGCGCTAGCTAGCTATCAACCGGTCTGGAACATTAAGCTGGCTAAGACCAACAACACAAACAAACATACTACAAGTAGTGAGTGGAGATACAAACAGATTATACTAAAACAAATTAAATGTCTTACCTGAGATTAAATGTTTTCCATAAACACAGCTACGTGTAGCCTACATGGATATTTCCCACTCTCCGAATAGCCTGAAGCCACAGGGCTCTTCTTGCAGGCTCTATTTCTTTACGTGGGAGCATTGTGAACTGTAGGTCGGGATTTCTGACCTGGTAACATCTTCATTGAACAACTCAGCAGCTATTCGGCATGTTTTCTTATTTCTGTACAACATAAAATGCACAAAGAAGTTGGCTCTTTTGCAATGGGGTCAATGGGAAAGAATGTTGATTTTCACCAATTTGTGGCCGTGGTCGAGCGGAATTCCTTCTTATGACGTGAATATTGACTCAGGGTATAGTGAGAAAATGTAACAATCAAATTCTAGAAAAGCAGCATAGAATTCTCGAAACTTGTGCAAAAATAACTCACACTGTAAGGGACGTAATAAATATTTAGAACATACTGGTCAAAAGGCTAGTAGGTGCATGTGATTGTCTTTTCTGACTTTGAGGCATGCCTTGTAAGAGACAATATTTGTTTCACCTGTGAGCGAGATTGCTTTACCAATTTATCTCATATGTAGTTAAAGTACCCCATCGTTTAACATCTATATAGGACAGATTGAAGTGGGAGCAAGTCTTTAACCTTAAATGTGTAATATTTTACTATGTCCTTTTGCTCTGTATTTCCCTGTTTGGAAGCCTTTGTTAAGGCCTCTATAAGTGCAACTGATATAAAACACAAAATATTCATTAATATGCTGTAATGTGCAAACAGTTTACCAAGTAGCCAACCTGCTTGCATTAATCCTTACAGTAAAATACACCCCTCAATTAATTTAATTGATCCATTCATTCCGATTACAATAGCATTTTAAATTTTACAGTATTGTACTGTGTGTCATTCACATGAGGTTGGTGGCACATTAATTGGGTAGGATGGGATCATGGTAATGGCTGGAGTGGAATAGATGGAATGGTATCAAATACATCCAACACATATTTTCCATGTGTTTGATGCCATTCCATTTCCTCTGTTCCAGCCATTATTATGAGTCGTTCTCCCCTCAGCAGCCTCCACTGGTGTCATTACCGAGGACTTGGTTTGATACCGTATTTATATTACAATTGGTGTACTGTAATAAGAAATACAGAATGTTAGTTGTCACTGAGATGCCTGTAAATGGATGTCAAATTTACGGCAACCCTTTAACAGTGAACGCATAAGATGAAATAGGTATTACACCAGGGGAGGCTCTTATTGAAAGAAGGGGAGGACCATCCTACTCAGATTTTTCTTTTTAATGACACTAAATATATTCTCATGTCAACAAATACCTGACATTTAAACCTGTTAATCGTCTCAAGGCTGCCGGCCCAGACGGCATCCCTAGCTGCATCCTCAGACCATGCGCAGACCAGCTGGCTGGAGTGCTTACGGATATATTCAATATCTCTCTATAGCAGTCTGCTGTCCCCACTTGCTTCAAGATGTCCACCATTGTTCCTGTACCCAAGAAAGCAAAGGTAACTGAACGAAATGACTATCGCCCCGTAGCACTCACGTCTGTCATCATGAAGTGCATTGAGAGGCTAGTTAAGGATCATGTCACCACTACCTTACCTGACACCCTAGACCCACTCCAATTTGCATACCGCCCCAAAAGATCCACGGAGACGATAAAATCGCCATCGCACTGCACACTGCCCTATCCCATATGGGCAAGAGGAATACCTATGTAAGAATGCTGTTCATTGACTACAGCTCAGCCTTCAACACCACCGTAACCTCCAAGCTCATCATTAAGCTCGGGCCCTGGTTCTGAACCCCGCCCTGTGCAACTGGGTCCTGGACTTCCTGACGGGCCACCCCCATGTGATGAAGGTAGGAAACAACACCTCCACTTCGCTGATCCTCAACACAGGGGAGCCACAAGGGTGTGTGCTCAGCCCCCTCCTATACTCACTGTTCACCCATGACTGCATGGCTATGCATTCCTCCAACTCAGTCATCAAGTTGGCAGATGACACAACAGTTGTAGGCCTGATTATCAACAATGACGAGACAGCCTATAGAGAGGAGGTGAGGGCCCTGGCGGAGTGGTGCCAGGAAAATAACCTCTCTCTCAATGTTAACAAAATAAAGGAGGCCATCAGACTGTTAAATAGCCATCAGTAGCCATTAAATAGCCATTAAATAGCCATCACTAGCCGGCTACCACCCAGCTACTCAACCCTGCACCTTAGAGGCTACTGCCCTATATAAATAGACATAGAATCACTGGTAACTTTAATAACGGAACATTAGTCACTTTAATAATGTTTACATACTGCTTTACTCATTTAATATGTACAGTGCCTTGCGAAAGTATTCGGCCCCCTTGAACTTTGCGACCTTTTGTCACATTTCAGGCTTCAAACATAAAGATATAAAACTGTATTTTTTTGTGAAGAATCAACAACAAGTGGGACACAATCATGAAGTGGAACAACATTTATTGGATATTTCAAACTTTTTTAACAAATCAAAAAATGAAAAATTGGGCGTGCAAAATTATTCAGCCCCTTTACTTTCAGTGCAGCAAACTCTCTCCAGAAGTTCAGTGAGGATCTCTGAATGATCCAATGTTGACCTAAATGACTAATGATGATAAATACAATCCACCTGTGTGTAATCAAGTCTCCGTATAAATGCACCTGCACTGTGATAGTCTCAGAGGTCCGTTAAAAGCACAGAGAGCATCATGAAGGACAAGGAACACACCAGGTATGTCCGAGATACTGTTGTGAAGAAGTTTAAAGCCGGATTTGGATACAAAAAGATTTCCCAAGCTTTAAACATCCCAAGGAGCACTGTGCAAGCGATAATATTGAAATGGAAGGAGTATCAGACCACTGCAAATCTACCAAGACCTGGCCGTCCCTCTAAACTTTCAGCTCATACAAGGAGAAGACTGATCAGAGATGTAGCCAAGAGGCCCACGATCACTCTGGATGAACTGCAGAGATCTACAGCTGAGGTGGGAGACTCTGTCCATAGGACAACAATCAGTCGTATATTGCACAAATCTGGCCTTTATGGAAGAGTGGCAAGAAGAAAGCCATTTCTTAAAGATATCCATAAAAAGTGTTGTTTAAAGTTTGCCACAAGCCACCTGGGAGACACACCAAACATGTGGAAGAAGGTGCTCTGGTCAGATGAAACCAAAATTGAACTTTTTGGCAACAATGCAAAACATTATGTTTGGCGTAAAAGCAACACAGCGCATCACCCTGAACACACCATCCCCACTGTCAAACATGGTGGAGGCAGCATCATGGTTTGGGCCTGCTTTTCTTCAGCAGGGACAGGGAAGATGGTCAAAATTGATGGGAAGATGGATGCAGCCAAATACAGGACCATTCTGGAAGAAAACCTGATGGAGTCTGCAAAAGACCTGAGACTGGGACGGAGATTTGTCTTACAAACAAGACAATCAACCAAAACATAAAGCAAAATCTACAATGGAATGGTTCAAAAATAAACATATCCAGGTGTTAGAATGGCCAAGTCAAAGTCCAGACCTGAATCCAATCGAGAATCTGTGGAAAGAACTGAAAACTGCTGTTCACAAATGCTCTCCATCCAACCTCACTGAGCTCGAGCTGTTTTGCAAGGAGGAATGGGAAAAAATGTCAGTCTCTCGATGTGCAAAACTGATAGAGATATACCCCAAGCGACTTACAGCTGTAATCGCAGCAAAAGGTGGCGCTACAAAGTATTAACTTAAGGGGGCTGAATAATTGTGCACGCCCAATTTTTCAGTTTTTGATTTGTTAAAAAAGTTTGAAATATCCAACCAATAAATGTCGTTCCACTTCATGATTGTGTCCCACTTGTTGATTCTTCACAAAAAAATACAGTTTTATATCTTTATGTTTGAAGCCTGAAATGTGGCAAAAGGTCACAAAGTTCAAGGAAGCCGAATACTTTCGCAAGGCACTGTATATACTATATTCTATTCTACTGTATTTTAGTCAATGCAACTCCGACATTGCTCGTCCTAATATGTATATTTCTTTATTCCATTGTTGTTGTGCATTGTTAGATATTACTGCACAGGTATTTCGCTACACCCCAATAATTTCAACTAAACACATGTATGTGACCAATAATATTTGATTAAAAAACAACTGTTTTGCATTGGTCTACAATTGGTCTTTACATAAATGTTGCAGCAGCTCGGCTACACCTAAACATTAGCAATCAGTCTGATCAACTGTAGGCTTCTAAGAACAGCAGTTGCATACAGCCTATGTGCCCTGTCCATACAACTTGGTATCATTTTGTATTTATAGTCCATTTGGTTGTATCAGGTGAAAATGTGGATGTGATCAAATGTGGTTTATATTTCAACTCAGCTGGCTAGGCTGCCAATAACTTTTCAATACATTTTAAACTGGAATTAATCAATCAACACAATATTGATGACATAGGCTGTGAGTTAATTATTAATTAGGCATTTTGCTTTGCATAGGCCTACACGGTGCAAACATGCATTTAGAAACCTCAGCCCTGTGAGTTCTATTGTCCATCAGTTTTAGTCTCTGTGTCTGTGTAGAGGAAACTCCCCCTGTTAGTCTAGTTTAAATATAACTCATATGAACAAGCTGTTGCAGTTTGACAGGGTTTTCATCCTCCCCAGGGCCAGGTGTTTTTCCAGGAGTTTTGTAAAACCATGTGACCTGATTAGAAAAACTGGTCCCATCATGGCCAATATAAAATAATTTTACAACTGATTAATCACTGTCATACCCTATAGGGTCCAGAGTTTTACCAGGTTAGGTTTCCAGATAAGGAAACACTCTGGGCCCAAGGAAAAAAACCTGTGGTGCCACCAGTCTGCTCACAGTTGTCAGGTATCGGCAGGTGTGTGGACGATCAGGGCTTTATTCAGGAATATTGGACAACTTTGATGTGTCAAGTGAGCGAGATGCACAGTCTGTGTTTGACTTTGTAAATTCTGAGATTTCTGAGTTTAACTTCATAGAGAAACTTTTTGCCCAAACCACCTATGATGGCGCTGCTGTAATGGAATGTATCTGCTATTTGTATTTACAGCTAAGTCCCTTCCAGCTCACAGTTTTAGGGGCGATGACCAATCAACTCCAATAACAGTGTCAACTCTCTCCTGACATGAACTGAAGCCATGTCTCATATCATGTGCCCTCTTATCCACTTGAACATTGAATGTTTCCTCTCCAAGCACTGTGAGCAGCCCTATCAATTTTCTCTCATTACCATATGTAGAGTCAGTCACATACACAAACACAATCACATTATTACAGATCTATGTGGTTTTAATCCTTGCTTGGACTAACTAATTCTTAGCTCTTTTTTTTGGTTGTCTTCCAATTCAAATCCAGTCCTGCCCTGTTATATCATAGACTGCTTTCCATTCAACCTCCTCCCTTCTCTCTCATCTATTATTCCTCTCTCTCTCTCTCTCCCTCTCTCACACTCATAAAGTCTTTCTTCTCTCTCTCTCTCGCTCATCTATTCTTCCTTCTCTCTCTATCTATCTCTCTCTTTCCCTTGTTGAATTGCAGGAAATTAACTTTAATAACATTTTTGCCCGCAACAACAAAATAAATACTAAAAGATAAGACATACTAAAAGACCATGTGCATGTGACCAATACAATTTGATTTGATTTGATGTCAAGTCCTCGGTGATGTAGAGGAATTTAAAACTGCTGACACTCTCTACTGCAGTCTCGTGGGGGGGGGGGGGGGTGTTTATGCTATGGTAGATGCAGAGGGAGTGTTTGATTTTATGACAACTACAGTACAAACAGCCATTTTCATTTTGCCAACGGTAATGAGGAGAGTTTACAAATTCAAAAATTAATAGGATTGTTTCATAATGTCTTAGCTTATAAGTCAGGTAAAATGCAAATAATGGCTCTAATATGACCAAGGTGATATGGGTACAATAACCT
Organism: Oncorhynchus masou masou; assembly: GCF_036934945.1. NCBI lineage: Eukaryota > Metazoa > Chordata > Actinopteri > Salmoniformes > Salmonidae > Oncorhynchus > Oncorhynchus masou. The sequence continues at coordinate 36,311,147 of NC_088234.1, forward strand.
CTGGCAGGATAATATGATACGAGTCACAGAGGCATACATGAATAGGTCTTGAAGTTATGTTTTCACAATAATAAACATTTGACAAAGTTAAGAGAAAAGGAGACTAGATCAGATTAATCTGATGTCTACTTTATAGTGACACAGGGCACATCAAGAGTGCAAGTCCTCTGTTGTTCTGCACAATAGAACAACAAGCTTTAAATATCTCATTCACAGGCATAATGAACGTGTGTGTGCATGCGTGCGTACGTCTATATGTCTGCCTGCCTGCCTCTCTGCCAACCACTCTCCATTCCCCAGCCCAACCCTCCAGTACTATCCTGCCATTCTTTGATCTCTTGTGATGTGATTTCAACATCAATGTAACATCAGTTCACATGAATGCTGTGGCAGTCAGTACAGTATCACCAGATAGATACTGCACAGTTATGATGACCTGACCACTCTCAAGCTTTGATCCTGTTTGACTTTCTATGGTCTGTAATTGTTCCAGGAACAGTTGTCTCCCATAGAAATAGAATGATTAAAACGTACATTCCCATTCAAGTCAACGTTCCATGATTACGTGTACTGTAAATTCTGGTGGCTATATTGAGTGTACCCATATTCTAGTCATTCTATTTCTATTGTGTAGCCTGTCCACCCCCAGCTAAAACAGAGACTTGTCTATAATGCAGTCAATGGGAGAGCTCGCTCATCAGCTCTGTGAGAGGGACGCTAAGATAGAGTTGATAGCAAATACAGAAATACCTGGGTTGAGCAGGGATTTGCCTTCACCTGCTGCCTGACAGAATGGAGAGAGGAGAGAAAACAGATAAGCTCACATTTAGTTATCTAGCTGTGAAAAACCCCCAGATAGCTTAAAGTTTCCTATCTAGCAGTGCTTGTCTGTCTGCCTGTTTGCCAATATATTCGATCCATCTGTATAGTGCACAATAATCATAGTAAGTAGAATCATATAGGGTTCTTCGATTTGTTCTGCTCGTGATTCAGAACAATTATATTGAGAGTCGAAAACGTTGTTGAAAATAAATATTAGTTTTACTAACCAAGGAGCTTGTTGTGTTGCGATTGTGTTGTGTTGCGAATTACATTTGGCTATGTGAGCAGTGAGGCAGACATAGCCTAGGCCTAGGCTACCATGCAGTCACGGAGTGAGAGTGTAGCCGGGAACTGTCCATTACTAGGCTATTTGTGTGGGGTTGAAACGTTCCTAATTTGTCCAGCTGCAAAGCTCATGTTTCCTTCCATCACGCAACAATACATTGTCAAGTTAATTTTCCCTGACTCCTAGCTCACACAAAAAATGACTAACTTAACAAGAGAAATAAAGAGAAAGGTTGAGATGGTGAAATATACCATCGTGGAAACAGGTGCCGCGTGAGTGAAATCCTCGTGAATTGTGGAGTCATTGTGGACAAGGAGTACAACAACCCGATTGATAGACACACAGCCTGCAAAAGTGCAAGCATGTATTTGTTTATGATAATTCAGTTACTTATCAGTCAATTATTACATTAATTCAGACTTTTGTTTGTTTAAACCATATACAGGCCATATAAAGTTTAAACCTGTGTGGCTGATAATAGTTTGAGTAGCCAATTTCATACTAAATAAATAAATGTAGGCTATATTTGCAGCCTATAGCCTATTGATTCTGGCAATTGTTTATTTAAGTTTAACTGATACTGATTATCTAAACAATATTGCATTTTATGGTGTATTTTGTTGTCAGCCATATGTTTTCATTAGGTAAGAAGAAGGCTAATTAGAAGGCTCTTTTTCAAAGTGAATAGAGTTCTCAATGTGCTGCATCTTATTGTGTAAATAAGAAGATAGGCCTATTGTTCTTAATTCATGGCATGTTTTTCTTTTATCCAAATGTGGAATAAACACGCAGACAAACTCATGCAGGGAATAGCAATAGCTTAATAGCCTACTCCTCTGGAGTCATAAAAACATTGAATAAATGAATGTTATTCGGTGGGCCACGGATCGGCTCTCTGAAAAATGATATGCGAGTGTCTGGTTGAGGAGGAAAATCTGTCGTGATGGGGCTTGGAATTGACGTGTCCGGCACAAAGCGGCTGCGGCTAAAAATAACGGACCCATGCAGGACTCCAATTTGAGGGCGTAGTTATACCCTAACACAGTGATGTTAGGAAACTCCTGCTTTACAGGCCACATCAGGCCTGTAGCATATTATGCTGGTTTTCAAAGTGATGTGAGAATATCCAACAATTGGAACTTTCAATCACCCAGAAACTACATTCAGAATGATGAGACTACCTAAATCATCTGAACTGGAACAACCATCTCAGTAATGGGTGCAATAAGTCCAACTGCTGAGAGATTGGAATTGTTAAAAAAAAAGTTATCTTTGTATATCAAAAAATGTATCAATCAATCAATGCAAAAACAAAGACTTCTGAAAATCAACCTGCAATAGAGCAAGATGGGAAATACAATGTACATGGTTTTGAGTGTTTTATAGGCACAAAGTAAAAATTACACAACCAGACTCAACTCTGGCTATTAACACCAACGCGGGTTATTTTACACCACTAAGCGTTAAAGCTGCAATATATAACTTTTTGGGCAACCCTGTCACGGTCTTCTTCCTCCTCTGACGAGGAGTAGTAGGAAGGATCGGAGGACCAATGAGCAGTGTGGTAAGTGTTCATGATACTTTTAATAGAACACAGAAAAATACAAAATAACGTGAAATAACAAAAACGAAACAGTTCCGTGTGGACCACACAGACACAGAAAATAATCACCCACAAAGCAAGGGTGAAAACAGGCTGCCTAAATATGGTTCTCAATCAGGGACAACGATTGACAGCTGCCTCTGATTGAGAACCATACCAGGCCAAACAGAGAAATACCAACTCATAGAAAAACAAACATAGACAACCCACCCAACTCACGCCCTGACCATACTAAAACTAAGACATAACAAAATAACTAAGGTCAGAACGTGACAGACCCAACCAAATTCACATAGAAATGTGAGTTATAGATATGTCATTGAAAGAAAGTTTAAGAAGCTGCATTTTTTGTTCTATGTGTGGTATTTCTATGCTTCCGGTTCTTAATTTTCATTTTTACATCTTTCACTTTCGGTTTTGCAGACCAGCTTCAACCAGCTGAAAATTCAAATGTACCACTGTCACGCCCTGACCTTGGAGATCCTTTTTATGTCTCTACTTTGGTTTGGTCAGGGCGTGAGTTGGGGTGGGCATTTCTATGTTTTGTGTTTCTATGATTTTCTATCTCTAGGTTTTGACCGGGTATGGTTCTCAATCAGGGACAGCTGTCTATCATTGTCTCTGATTGGGAACCATACTTAGGTACCCTTTTTCCCACCTGTGTTTGTGGGAAGTTGACGTTCTTTAAGTGACTTAGCCTTAAGCTTCACGGTTTTGTTTTGTAGTGTGTATTGTTTTGTTCTGTTCGGTGTCTTTTCTTAATTAAAGAACATGTACGTGCAATACGCTGCACCTTGGTCTGCTCCTTTCATCAGCTGTGACAACCATGCAATACACTGCTGGTTCACTGCCTTCTAATATACTACTCTCTGCTTAATATCACATAAAATATGAATTTGAAAGACAGAAATCATGGCAATGGTATGAACTATGTCAGTATGGTATTTGTAAAATTACTAAGAGAATACCATGCAAAAATATTCCCATATACTCTAGGTACAGTTTAAAACATTCTCACACATATTGTTTTAAAATTATCAGATTACTCAATCTATTAATGCTGAGGATTCAACACTGAGGTAAACACTAATAATCAGGCACTGTTTAAATTAAGAAAAATATATATAATTAAAAAATATATTCAAAGAATCATCAAAGAAACCTTTCTTCCAAACATTTTTATTGGGTTTTTAAAGGTTCTAGGTAAAACGGTTCTTGGTAGAAACCTATCCCTCCGCAAAGAACCATTTTGGAGCCCTTTTTTTCTAAGAGTGTGCATTTTAGGGCCAGACATGGCTGTACTATCTCCCTCGGCATCGCTGTTGGCTTATCTGTGTTCAATATTCTACTCCGCCTGTCTACTGGAGGATAAAAAACAATTGATGAATGGACAAGTTATTAAGGTATAGATAAAGGAGAGAGAGTGACAGTACAGAAAATGTATAGATTTGTGTGTGTTCGTGCGTGCTTGCCTGTCTCTCTGTATGTACAGTATATGTCATGAACGGGAGAGAGTGGAATTCAAAGAAAGAAAGAGGGGTATTTGGGGAAAGAAAAAAGAAGAGAGAAGAGAGCAGGAGAAATAGTGTGTTTGTGTCATTGGGGTAGGATACATCTGGGGAGAGCAACAGGACACAAAACACACTTGGCGAGTCTCAAAGTCATTAGTGGTGGCATTTGATGATGGCGACGTTTCAATGACACAGAGACTAACTCGCAGTGGGAGAGGGTTTAGGGGTCAGGGAGCATGGGACGAGAGGCTGGGGGGTGGGGAATCGGGAATTCCCTGGGGTGACTGGTTTTTATTAAACACTGAGTTGCTGGATACACAAAGACACACACACACACACACACACACACACACAGACAGACAGACAGACAGACAGACAGACAGACAGACACACCGACCGACCCACAGACAGACACACACACATAGAGAGACAAACTGACCCACAGACACAGACAGACAAACAGACAGACACACAGACACACCGACCCACAGACAGACACACACATGCACACAGACAGACTACATTTAAAATACTTTTAGGTGTGTTATACTAGCTCTAGATCAAGAATCATAGGGCTGAATGCCAGTAAATGTATTATCACCTTTCTTGAGCTCATAACGAAAAGTTAACAGATCAGGATACACCTTACTCTAAAATGTGAAGAAAAAAGAAAACATCTCCCTTACTCAACATGCAGGACCCCTGCACATTGACCATCACCATCATTCTATCACATGGGGAATCTGTTGATTTAGTCAAACATTGTGTTTGGATGACAGTCTCTGGGTGCATCCCAAATGGCACCAAATACCCTATATAGTGCACAAGTTTTCACCTGAGCCGTATGGAAGGACCCTATGGGCTCTAGTCAAATGTAGTAGACTATATGCGGAATAGGGAGCCATTTGAGATACAGCCATTATCTCTTTGTCTCCACAATGTCTGGTTGCTGTAAATCTGCCCAGCTCATTAGCGCTGACAGAGGGAATGCTAGCAGCCCACCTGCTACCCTTCAACCTCTTTATAGCACCACAAATTAAACTCACAATTACACATGCAGGCACACACACAGACGCACACACACACACACACACACACACACGCACGCACGCACGCGCACGCACGCACACACACACACACACACACACACACACACACACACACACACACACACACACACACACACACACACACACACACACACACACACACACACACACACACACACACACACACACACACACACACACACACACACTCCTAGCCTCTCCACCTCCTCAATTACACACACTCCTCTCCTCTACACGTGCTCAATTACACACACACACGCCACTCGTCTACATACTAGCACTCCCTGTCCTCAGATCATATTGAGCCAGTGTAACAGCTTAATCTGTTCACTGTGCTAACTGGGCTGTAGTTCCTTTCAATATCTTCATCCACCTGTTTGCTTTCTCTGTCAAGAGCTCTTACATCATCACTTTTCTTCTTCCTTTATTCATATTGTCATGTCATTTAGCTGTTTCCCTTTTCTCTCTCTCTGTATTCCTGTTTGATCTCACTTTCCCACTCCCTCTCTTCCATCTCTTTCCCACTCCTTACATTGTTATTGTTTCTCTCCGTCTGTCTCTCACACATAACACATTTCTGTCTATCTTTTTCACTCCCTGTCTACCATCTCTTTCCACTCTTTTCCATGTTACTTTCCCTATCTCTTTCTCTGTCCCTCCCCTTGTCTATTTTTCTCTGCAGTCAATTTCAGGAACTAGTTTGTTGTCTCAGAGTTGTTAATTAAAGCCGTAATCTGTGATTGACTGGTTACTGTGGCATGTCCGGTGAGTGACAGGTTGATGGAGTGATGTTGCAAAGTTTGCTTTGCCCGTGGTCACCAGAGGTCACAGACGGAGACCATAAAAATGCGGGGGACAAAAAGTTGTCGAAGGCGGAAGATGATGAGAGGGAGGAAGGAGAGAAGGGACGGAGTGGAGGAAACAGGATAGGACAGGGAACGGATTGAGTCACAACACCCTCACTGCCTTAAGGAAGATAAGGCAGTGAGGGTGTTGTGACTCAATCCGTTCCCTGTTCTATAAGTAGTGATACTTTAGTAAACAGGCATTTACCATGGTTTATCTTGAAATAACAGCATTTCAGAAACACAATTTCAGCCAATTCAACCTGACTGGTCTTTTGTATTATCAAAATAAAACTATGCTATATTTACAGGAATGATAACATCCCTGCCCTTAAGGTCTATATCTATTTGAATGTGTAATTGCATAGGGTTAAAGTTTAAATGAACAGTTGACATTGGCAGCTCTTAGTAACTGGAACCCTGAGAGAACCATGATATATGCTGATATACTGTAACTGTAACATAACCCAGAGAGAACCCTGGTAGAACCCTGAGAGAACCCTTCACTCCACTCATAGGAGGAGGTAAACAGGGCAGGCTAAACAGTCTCCTATTTCTCTGAATTTATTTGCTGGACTTTATGGATTGAAGAGGAGAAAAATCCCAGCGGCTTTGAAGATTTGGAGAGGACTGGGGGTAGGCTATGCACTCAATATAAACACAACACAATATATGTGCGCGCTGAGATAGATTTTAGCCTCTGTTTGAAGTTCCACACTCCAACACTTTACTCCACTCTGGCAATTACTTAATATCAAGGATTAGATTGGGGAGAGGGCAAAGAAGAGGGATAGAGGGAGAAAGCGAGAGAGAGAAAGATGGAGAGGGGGAAGAGAGCAACTGAAAATGGGAGAGGAAGGCAAGGATAGAAAGAGAGGAGAGAGATAGAAAAAAGGTGGAAGAGAGTTGGTGGAGGTAGTAGACAGAGAGAGAAAGCCAAGCTGTAGGGTAGAGATTTAGGACAGCACTCCACATGAAGAGTTGTTCTGTTTGGAAGGCAAGTTGACTTTCTCCAAATATGAGAAAGACGATGATTCCCAAACCAGTTCTTTCCCTACATCTTCTGACCATTAAAATTGAATTTGTTTAAACATTCTGAGAACAAATCCAAACTGTTCTGACTGTTCTAGGAATATTTGCTTTTAAGTTGCAGTTTGAGAATGTTTTACTCGAGTTCCTTTAAACATGTCCTGGTTGGTTTTATTAACACTCTGAGAACGGAAATTCTAAGTTATTTGAAGGTAATTAAATAACATTCTGAGAACATTCTCTAAATCTTGTGAACATTTTCTCATGGTTATTATTGAAAGTTTTCTTAACCCTCTAATAATGAAATGCAAAGTTTTTGTAAGTTTTTGAATAAGACTTTTCATAACACTGCGAGCTTATTTTGATTTAGATTTGTTTTACTCCAAACAGAGAGGACACAGAAATGAATGCAAACACATTTATTGTTTATTGTGATACGGCATCAATGAGTTTCAAACCTATGATCTTCTGTTCGCTATCCATGGAATTAGTCCACTTTCATGTTTTTTACACTATTCAAACAGACCCCAATTCAAAGGAAACAAAGCGATTGTGGCTGTGACCGCGGATGGTGGCTGTTTAAATCTCTGCTGTTTGTTGCTGTTGGCCATGTGAGCTGTGCTGGTTTGGTTTGCGTGAAGTACCAGCGTTAGCCTACGTTGTTACCATCATGGCTCCCAAAGTTAAAGAAGGTGGAAGTAATGGAGAGGACAGTGTTTCACTATCAGAGGTGCGTGATCTTTAAAATCAACAAAAACATGTCTAAAAGCAATTGTTACAGCAACAGGAAAAGAGCTTCAAGAGCTTTGTCCAAATACTGGTGGACTCAACAAACAAAATAATGGATGATCTGACCAGAGAGGTCCAATACCCTAAGACCAGTTTGCAGTTCTTCCAGGGAGAGGTGGACGTCCTGAAAGAGACTTGCAGCAAGATGACAATAAACAATTCCACACAAAATTGGCACTGTCTGTGAATCATTATCACACATGACTGGGAAAACAGGCTATCTGGAAGGACAATCCATGAGGAATAACATTGTTGTGGATGGTATACGAGAGTCTCCACATGAGACCTGGACAAAGGATAAAATGAGAAAAACGATCACCGAAAAGCTTCAGATGGATCAAAGGAACATTGAGGTGGGGCGTGCCCAAAGGTTGCAAAAACCTGTAACCATCCCAGGTGACAGACCCAGGCCAATAGTGGTCAAGTTACTAAGGTTCAAAGATGGCTGTTCTGGAGAGAGCCAAGAACTTGAGAGGAACCAACATCTTCCTCAACGAGGAGTTCTCTGAAGCTGTGTGCCAGAGGCGGAAATAACTTATCCGAGCTATTAAGCTGCCAGAGAATGTGGGGACATCGCTTACATCTGCCACAACAAGTTCATTGTTCACCCTCCCTCCCAAAAGACTGGGAGGAGCAAGAGAGCCAAGCTTCCGACACAGTAGCTTCAGCCCAATATCACAAACACACACCAACAAGTGTCCTATTTTTTTTGTCTCCACATTATGCCTATCTCAGATAAGCTACACAGGGAAGGGCTAAGAATAGCCAATATTAGTATATGTTGCCTTAGAAATAAGGTTCATGAAATGAATAACTTGATAACATTGGATAACATTGGTGGCATGGGATAACATTGAGGGGTAGATCAGCTTTAATATTGCAGATAGATTGTAGCTCCATATATATATATATATATATTTATATATATATATATAGTACCAGTCAAAAGTTTCGACACACCTACTCATTCAAGAGTTTTTCTTTATTTTTACTATTTTCTACATTGTAGAATAATAGTGAAGACATCAAAGCTATGAAATAACACATATGGAATTATGTTGTAACCAAAAAAAGTGTTTAACAAATCTAAATATATTTTATATTTGAGATTCTTCAAAGTAGACACCCTTTGCCTTTGCTTATTCGAGCTGTTCTTGCCATACCATGGACTTGGTATTTTACCAAATCTTCTGCATACCACCCCTACATTGTCACAACACAACTGATTGGCTCCAACACATTAAGAAGGAAAGAAATCTCACAATTTAACTTTTATCAAGGCACACCTGTTATTTGAAATGCATTCCAGGTGACTATCTCATGATGCTGGTTGAGAGAATGCCAATGACCCGCCACTATGTTCCACAGCAGGGAAAACCCCATAATTTATATTTTTCCAACTTGAAATTTGATGACTTTTCCTAGCGTGACACCAACAAAAACTGAAACATTGCCTTTGTTCATATTTACATGAAAACTGTACACCACCAGGGTAAAACGATTGTCTTAAGGTCAGCTTTGACCCGGAGTTATAAAATCATTTACACTCCACAAAAAACACAAAGATACACACACACAAAGACACACACACACACACACACACACACACACACACACACACACACACACACACACACACACACACACACACACACACACACACACACACACACACACACACACACACACACACACAAACACACAAAGACACAAAGACACACACACACACACACACACACACACACACACACACACACACACACACACACACACACAGCTCCTGAAAAATGAAGATCACCATGGTTGGCACAGTTAGAAAGAACAAGCCTGAGCTCCCCCCTGCACTCCTCGCAACAAGGTGGAGAGACGACTTCTCATTTGCCTTCACCCCCACCACCACTCTAGTTTCTTACCTCCCAAAGATAAACAAGAATTTGGTCCTCCTGAGAACACTGCACAAAACAGCTGATATCAGTGATCGTGAGGACAGGAAGCCAGCATCATCCTGGACTACAACCACAACAAAGGAGGCATGGACAACCTGGACAAGGTGATTGGAGCTTGCAGATGCAGGATGATGACTGCCTGCTGGCCTTTGATCATCTTCCATAACATCTTTGATGTGTCCTCATACAATGCCTTTGTGATATGGAACAAGATCAACCCTGCCTGGATGCCTGATAAGCGGAACAAGAGGACAGTGTTCCTGGAGCGGCTGGGACAGGCACTTGTAACCCCACACATTCAAAGAAGGGACTGCATCCCCCGCACAGCAGCCTCTGCAGCTCTTGTGAAAGCTTTTTAGGGGGCTGAATCGTGTCCTGATCCACCTGAGGCTGCAGTTGGGACAGGCAAGAGGAGGAGATACAATACAATGTGCTGCACATGTGAGAAATACATCTGCAAAGTCCATGCACACACATTTTCATACTGTCCTACATGTGCTAATTAGAGTTGATTGATTTATGTTCTTCACGGTTTTGTTTTGTATCTATTATCTTATTTTATTTGTATTTAATGTTGTTGGTACACCTTGTGGGTGGGAGCAATGATTAAAAAATGGGATAATACTATAATTTTGTAGTTGAAATCTTCATTGTACAATATATAAGAATATATCACTATGTTGCCAAAAAATTCAAGACTGTTATTGTTTCACTCTAATAAAATACATTCAAAACAACTTTCTGCACATTTCTGCTACTTTCTTAGGCTATGCAAGTGCTATCTCTTGCAAAAAAAAATACACCTATGCAGTACCTTTAGCAATAATAATAATAATAATAATTAACTTCACTTTAGTAAATAAAAAAATTATGACAGGTGTGTTCTACTAGAAACGAGTGGTGTCCACTGATTAAATGTCTTTCTGCACTGTGAAGAGGGAAATACCAGATATTACAAAGTTTGTGATGAATGGCAGGTTGTTTCTTCATGCAAAATAGCTTTGGGGTTAAAATTCAATTAAGCTCCTTTATTTTAGGGGTTTAATGAAGGCGGGTCATTTTTGAGCCTTAGGACAAAGGGAGAATACAGAATGTTAAGACTACACAAGGGTTAAATGAAACTGGTATTCTTTTTTACTTGTTACAATTTCTTTAACCAATTAGGGTCTTCAATGAAGGGCCAACAGAAAAATGCCCTACTTTTTACCATCCACTTGCCTCTTCAATTTTTGCAGTAATGCTGGAATTAGTTAATTGTAATTGTGGGTAGAGCAGACATTTCCAAATATTTTGATAGCTGCATGTGAGATAACTCCACTAGTCCTATTTATGATTTAATTTAGAAAGATTATAGCATGTTTTTATTCCAATTTTTTATATCTATTTTTTTTTTAAATCTATTAGTATATTTGAATTTAACAACAGTATTAGTTGTATTATTTTTGGTGGATTAAATTGAAATTGCAACCAACTTTCTATGTTTTATTTTTTTAATAGTGATATTTGGGAGATTATTTCCTTTTGAAATAACCGAAAGTGCAACATTGTAATCTGAATAAAAGGGAAAAGGCCATTCTTGAACATGGGGTGAGACATTCTTATTAATTTGCTAGAGAAGCAGTTCAGATTTAAGTTAAACTTTTGTATGACTGAAGCTTTTAGTGAGAAGTCTAATGTTTAATATTTCAGAATTTATGCCCTCAGAAATTCATAGTCATTGTATAAATAGGCCTGCTTAATTTTGTCTGGCTTGCCATTCCAAAAAAAATGGAATACTTTTTTCTCGTACATTTTAAATAACTGTTTCCTAGGTATAGGCAAGACCATAAGCAAATTGGTAAACTGGGATATGACTAAAGAGTTAATCGGGGTGATTTTTGCTAACATTCTATAAAAATGTATTGGCGTGAGATCATTTATGTATTTTGTAATATGTATATAGAATATGTCCAAATCACCATCAGACAATTGTATTGGTAAACTACACGGTAATGTAAAAGTTTTATTTTTTAGTGATCCAATATGTAATACTTATCATAATTTGGTTGTAATCCAGAGAGGTTAGAAAAAGTATCTAGATACTCTATGATTGTGGATTTAAAATAAAAGATGAGTCATCAGTGTACAATGACACCTTTGTTTTTAAGCCCTGGATTTCTAACCGTTTGAAATTATTGTTGGGTCTGTATTTTAATAGCTAACATTTCAATACATAGTGGACAACCTTGTTTTACTCCTTTTGACAACTAGCCATTATTTACCATTTTACGCCTAAGGTTATTATCCATCACGTTAACCCATTTTATAAGAGATTGTCCAAAATGGAAATGTTCCAGGCATTTATATATAAACTTCAGTCGTACTTTATCAAAAAATATTAATTCTATGCGCTATACATTTTGCTAGAATTTTTGCATCACAACACCGAAGTGTAAGGGGCATCCAATTTTTTCAATGGACTGGATCTTTATGTACACCACTTGTATCCTGTTTCAGTAATAATTAAATCAGACCTTCTTGTTGAGTTTCCGGTAATCTACCATTTAAATAGGAGTGGTTAAAACATATATCAAACAAGTTTGTTAATGGGATCTTTAACAAATACAGATAAACTGTCAATCTCTGAAACTCAATTAGATAATTCCTTTGAGGATACAGCAGTAACAATCCAGGGATATAATGTCTAAAGAAAAGACACAAATGCCTATGGGGGAGGTGTTGTTGTATATGTTCAGAGCCATATCACTGTAATGCTTAGAGAAGATCATAGATCAAGTGTTGTGGTTGCAAGTTCACCTGCCTCATCTAAAGCCTCTTCTTTTGGGTTGCTACAATAGGCTAACAGTCAGTACTTTAATAAAATGTGTGTAAAGCTTGATAGTGTGTGTGTGTGATGTTAACAGAGAGGTCTATTTTCTGGGTGACCTGAACATTGACTGGTTAGCAACTAGCTGTCCTCTCAAGAGGAAGCTTCTAACTGTGACGAATGGCTGGAACATGACCCACGTCATCACTCAACCAACTACAGTGCATACCGATAGTGTTGGATCTGTGACATCCACTTGTATTGATCATATCTTCACTAATGCTACAGAGCTTTGCTCCGAAGAATCATCAGTTCCCAATGGCTGTAGTGACCATAACATTGTGGTAATAATAGGGAGAGCCAAAGTATCAACGGCAGTTCCTAAAGTAAATGATAAGAGATCATACAAAACGTTTTCTCGTGATTCTTTTGTTGAGGATGTAGAAAATGCATGTTGGTCTGATGTGTATGAGGAACTGAACCCAGATGCACCTCTGAGAGTGTTCATAAAATTATTCATGTCAATTGTTGACAAGCATGAACCTGTAATGAAATTAACTGTGAAAACTGTTAGAGCCTCCTGGATTGATGATGAATTAAAAATAAATTATACAAAAGTGGAGGCAAACAAGTCAGGCTGCTCAGCTAATCGATTGACATACTGTATATTTAGAAAGGTTGTGAATAAACTTAACAAAAATAACAAGAAATTACATTGCCAAACCAAGGTAAATGACATAAAACACAATGAAAAAATACTTTGGAGTACGTTAAATGGTATCATGGGCAGAAAACCCAATTCATTTCCATCAAGATTATGAGTTATTTATAACAAAATGTTTTGATATTGACAAAAATGTCAATGACTATTTCGCTAGTAAAGTGGGAAAACTATTTTTATAACGTACTGTGATACAAATTCCAGATTTTACACATAGTCAAATAACATACAGTTCACATATCCATACACAAGACATGCCATCAGGGGTCTCATCACAGTCCCCAAGTCAAAAACAAATTCATGATCGCATGGAACTCCCTTCCATCTCCAATTACACAAGAAAACATCAAAAGTATCTTTAAAAAATTTATAAAACATCTCGTGGCACAATAGGGATATTGAAGTGACATACACACAAACACGAACACACAGACACACTACAACACACACATCCTGTACATGACTGTAGCCTACCTCTGCGATGTGTACTGTGTACAGCTGGCCATGGAAAGTTGGGGAGTTGTCATTCACGTCTCCTATCTGGATATTTACTGTGTCTTTGACCACCTGCGAAGGCACAAGAGGTACTGATTTGTTATTACACAAACACACACAGGCAAGGAGAAATACAGACCCCCCCCCCCCCCACACACACACACACAGTACATACACTATGCACAGCAGGGCCTCCCCCTAAAAATAAAAGATCTTCAAACATACAGACTGCATCTGAAGCAATTTCTTTTTAGATGCTGTTTTCTATTTGCCTATTTATTTCCCCAACACATCACAAATTGTAAGCAATATTTTGCTCCCCTGAAGTAGAGTATATTGTGATAAATTGCAGGCCACACTACTTCTCTAGAGAGTTTTCGGCTATACTTTCGTGGCTGTTTATTTACCACCACAGACAGATGCGGGCACTAAGACCGCACTCAACTGTATAAGGAAATAAGCCAACAGGAAACCACTCACCCAGAGGCGGCGCTCCTAGTGGCCGGAGACTTTAATGCAGGGAAACTTAAATCAGTTCTACCAAATTTCCATCAACATGTCAAAAAAATTCTAGATCACCTGTACTCCACCTACAGAGATGCGCACAAAGCTCTACCAGACGAGCTTAATCAATTCTATGCTCGCTTTGAGGCAAGCAACACTGAGGCATGCATGAGAGCATCAGCTGTTCCGGATGACTGTGTGATCACGCTCTCTGTAGCCGACGTGAGTAAGACCTTTAAAAAGGTCAACATATACAAGGCTGCCGTGCAAGACGGATTACCAGGACGTGTGCTCCGGGCATGTGTGCTGACCAACTGGCAGGTGTCTTCACTGACATTTTTAAAATGTCCTTGACTGAGTCTGTAATACCAACATGTTTCAAACAGACCACCAAGAACACAAAGGCAACCTGCCTAAATGACTACAGACCCGTAGCACTCACGTCCGTAACCATGAAGTGCTTTGAAAGGTTGGCTCACTTCAACACCATTATCCCAGAAACCCTAGACACACTCCAATTTGCATACCACCCAAACAGATCCAAAAATAATGCAATCTCTATTGCAATCCACACTGCCCTTTCCCACCTGGACAAAATGAACTCTTATGTGAGAATGCTATCCATTGACTACAGCTCAGCGTTCAACACCATAGTACCCAGCTCATCACAAAGTTAAGGATCCTGCGACTAAACACCTCCCTCTGCAATTGGATCCTGGACTTCCTGATGGGCCGCCCCCAGGTGGTGAGGGTAGATAGCAACACATCTGCCACGCTGATCCTCAACACTGGAGCACCACAGGGGTGCATGCTCAGTCCCCTCCTGTACACCCTGCTCACCCACGACCGCATGGCCAGGCATGACTCCAACCCCATCATTAAGTTTGCCGACGACACAACAGTGGTAGGCCTGATCACCGAAAACGATGAGACAGCCTATAGGGAGGAGGTCACATACCTGGCTGTGTGGTGCCAGAATAACAACCTATCCCTCAACGTAACCAAGACTAAGGAGATGATGGAGGACCGAGCATGCCACCCATTCTCATCGACGGGGCTGTAGTGGAGCACGTTGAGAGCTTCAGGTTTCTTGGTGTCCACATCAAAAACAAACTGGAATTGTCTAAACACACCAAGCCAGTCGTGAAGAGGGCACGACAAAGCCTATTTCCCCTTAGAAAACTAAAAAGATTTGGCATGGGTCCTGAGCTCCTCATAAGGTTCTACAGCTGCAACATCGAGAGTATCACTGCCTGGTATGGCAATTGCTCAGCCTACAGAGGGTAGTGCGTACTGCCCAGTACATTACTGGGGCTAAGCTGCCAGAACCTCTACACCAGGCGTGTCAGAGGAAGGCTCTAAAAGTTCTCAAAGACCCCAGCCACCCCAGTCATAGACTGATCTCTCTAATACCGCATGGCAAGCGGTACCAGAGTGCCAAGTCTAGGACAAAAAGGCTTCTCAACAGTTTTTACCCCCAAGACATAAGATTCCTGAACAAGTAAACAAATGGCTACCCAGACTATTTGCATTGTGTGCCCCTCCAACCCCTCGTTTTACACTGCTGCTACTCTCTGCTTATCATATATGCATAGTCATTTTAACTATACATTCATGTACATACTACCTCAATTGGGCCGACCAACCAGTGCTACCGCACATTGGCTAACCGGGCTATCTGCATTGTGTCCCGCCACCCACCACCCGCCAACCCCTATTTTACTCTACTGCTACTCTCTATTCATCATACTGTATATGCATAGTCACTTTAACCATATCTACATGTACATACTACCTCAATCAGCCTGACAACCGGTGTCTGTATGTAGCTAGTTCTATAGCCTCGCTACTGTATATAGCCTGTCTTTTTACTGTTGTTTTATTTCTTTAACTACCTATTGTTCACCTAATACCTTTTTTTGCACTATTGGTTAGAGTCTGTAAGCATTTCACTGTAAGTTGAGAACTTGTTCTTGTAACATCAATGATCAAATCAAATCAAAGTTAATTTCTCACGTGCACTAAATACAACAGGTGTACACATGAACTTTGATTTGATTTGATCATTGATGTTCATGCTTCTTTATTTATTTCACCTTTATTTAACCAGGTGGGCAAGTTGAGAACAAGTTATCATTTACAATTGCGACCTGGCCAAGATAAAGCAAAGTAGTTCGACACATACAACAACACAGTTACACATGGAGTAAAACAAACATACAGTCAATAATACAGTAGAAAAATATGTCTATATACAATGTGATACAGTATAGCAAGTAAAACACTCGAATGGTAGATTTGAGGTGGAAAAAAGTGCAAAGTAGAGATAGAAATAATGGGGTACAAAGGAGCAAAATAAATAAATAAATAAATAAATACAGTAGGGGGAGAGGTAGTTGTTTGGGCTAAATTATAGATGGGCTATGTGCAGGTGCAGTAGTCTGTGAGCTGCTCCCTGGTGCTGCTATGGTGACCAGCGAGCTGAGATAAGAAGGGACTTTACCTAGCAGGGTCTTGTAGATGACCTGGAGCCAGTGGGTTTGGCGACGAGTATGAAGCGAGGGCCAGCCAACGAGAGCGTACAGGTCGCATTGATGGGTAGTATATGGGGCTTTGGTGACAAAACGGATGGCACTGTGATAGACTGCATCCAATTTATTGAGTAGGGTATTGGAGATTATTTTGTAAATGACATCGCCGAAGTCGAGGATCGGTAGGATGGTCAGTTTTACAAGGGTAAGTTTGGCGGCGTGAGTGAAGGAGGCTTTGTTGCGAAATAGGAAGCCGACTCTAGATTTGATTTTAGATTGGAGATATTTGATATGAGTCTGGAAGGAGAGTTTACAGTCTAGCCAGACACCTAGGTACTTATAGATGTCCACATATTCTAGGTCAAATTCTAAATAAAAAAGAATAACCAGGCATCCTCTACTGATGGGATGAGATCAATATCCTTCCAGGATACCCGGGCCAGGTCAAATAGAAAGGCCTGCTCGCTGAAGTGTTTCAGGGAGCATTTGACAGTGATGAGTGGGGGTCGTTTGACCGCTGACCCATTACGGATGCAGGCAATGAGGCAGTGATCGCTGAGATCTTGGTTGAAAACAGCAGAGGTGTATTTAGAGGGCAAGTTGGTTAGGATGATATCTATATGAGGGTGCCCGTGTTTACGGCTTTGGGATTGTACCTGGTAGGTTCATTGATAATTTGTGTGAGATTGAGGGCATCAAGCTTAGATTGTAGGATGGCTGGGGTGTTAAGCATGTTCCAGTTTAGGTGACCTAGCAGCACAAGCTCTGAAGATAGATGGGAGGCAATCAGTTCACAAATGGTGCAAATGGTGCTTGATGTTAATCTGCTAGTTAGCTACCTCAACACATTTTTTACTGAATGTGATTTATCTTCAATGCTCTTAAATAATAACTTCATAATATAGCCTAATACTCATAATCTTCTAACTCATGATATATGGCTAGCTGGACAGTGGCTTGTGTGGATTCTTTAGAAAATGGTGCTTATAACGAGTCTAGACTACCTGTGTTCATTGCTTAATTTGTAAATCATGAGTGGTGAGTGGAAAGGGGGAGTGACCTGTGGAGCTTTTAGGTACCGGAACACAAGAGGTTCTTTAAAACCTTTATAATAAAGGATTGCATGCATATCATCGCTGTGGCATAGAGCAGTAGAGTAGCGGTGCTTACAGAAGTTGCACACATATTTAATATCCTAGTGTCCCTGAAAAACGTGTCCTTTTATGAACACATTACATGCAATCTACATAATTTTACATGACTGGAGACTTTGGCAGAATATTTTTAAATACTGCACAGATGATCAAAATGACAGGCTACTTTGACACTGACAAAATGAGAATCTGAGAACATTAAAAACGCCCATGTCTTGAATCCATCAATAGCCTCGGCTTAAGTGTGTGGAGACACACCTATTGACAGTATGAGAAGGAAAGCACTAAAAAATCTTTCTAGTTCACTGACTCACCCAATGATGTGCAGCTCACTCGCTGGCTCGTGCCAAAAGCCTCTCTCAATAGGCCTGTTTGGAAGTTGCTAAAATATTTTTGCAGCCGATAGCAGAAAGATTAGTCTTCACTTTTCAGCAGGAACCATTTGCTTTCCAACCTGTGTTATCCCGCGAATGTATTTTAAATATTGTGAAAGGCCTGTTTAGTCTGCATGCTGTTCACTGACAGATTTCCCAACTGCAGGCTATACCTTGTTATTAGGCTACACACAGTACACAGACAGGCAATTTTTTTAAAGAAGATATTGATCCTCTGTGACTAAATTATAGGTCCACTCATGGTTTAGTAAGCTATTCTGAAAAATGTAATTTATTTCTGAACAAACAGCAGTAATTATATAACTTGCAAATTTATTTCAATTTATCAGCGTTTCTGCAACACCTCCAGCACCCTTCTCTCGGCTATAAGTAAAATAAGTAAATTCTATAAGTAAATACATTATAAAGTGCTGCTGTGCAGGCAAACATACCAAATATTGATGGTGATGTAAGTGTTATCTAGTGTTCATCAAAAGTTATGCTGCTGTGGCAGCACTGTTGATATTTAAACTTGGAAGCTTGCTACACACACTCAACCGGGGACCAGATTTGCGCATGCAATTCATACAGGGCAAACTGGGAAAAAGGCACAACCTGGTGCATGTGAGTTGTGGACCCAGCAGACCAACAGATGGGGTAGGGGTGGGCGAACTTGATGACGTCATGACGACTTGGGGACAGTGGGTTCAGAACAACAACAACAAAACTGTATACAATAAAATATATATACCACCACCCAAAAGAGCACCTGGTAAGAGGGAGGGCAAAGGGACAGGTGCTCGGGCACAGGTAGACCCCTATCTGTGCACGTAACAAGTGTACTGTCTTTACCATGACCTATACGGTTGTGCAGGTTGAAATGTCAGTGTGCTTTAGCATTAGAATGTTACGTGTGAGAAAGGTGTCAGAGTAAATAACTGTAAGGAGAGTTAGTCAGGAGTTGTATATACAGTGTGTGAGCTGCTTGACAGACAGGATGTGATACATCATGTCACAGCATTGATCATAGTGTAGGTTTGACTCTTACCCCTTGGCTGTCACTCACAGAGAACTCCACCTGCATCTCCGACTTGGTCTGGAAGAGATGGAGAGAGAGACAAGTCAGCATAACCCTTCATAGAGTATGTGAGGGAAGGAGGGAGGGAGTGTGGGGAGGGAAGGTGTGTGTCAAGGTTATTGTATTTTTGTGTTTTTATATTTTCATATATTTTTTTATTTGAAATACATACTTTTATTGGTCACTTACACATGGTTAGCAGATGTTAATGTGAGTGTAGTGAAATGCTTGCGCCTCTAGATCTGACTATTTATTCGTATTTATTTTTATTTCACCTTTATTTAACCAGGTAGGCTAGTTGAGAACAAGTTCTCATTTGCAACTGCAACCTGGCCAAGATAAAGCATAGCAGTGTGAACAGACAACACAGAGTTACACATGGAGTAAACAATTAACAAGTCAATAACACAGTAGAAAAAAAGAGAGTCTATATACATTGTGTGCAAAAGGCATGAGGAGGTAGGCGAATAATTACAATTTTGCAGATTAACACTGGAGTGATAAATGATCAGATGGTCATGTACAGGTAGAGATACTGGTGTGCAGAAGAGCAGAAAAGTAAATATATATAAACAGTATGGGGATGAGGTCGGTGAATTGGGTGGGCTATTTACCGGTAGACAATGTACAGCTGCAGCGATTGGTTAGCTGCTCAGATAGCAGATGTTTGAAGTTGGTGAGGGAGATAAAAGTCTCCAACTTCAGCGATTTTTGCAATTCGTTCCAGTCACAGGCAGCAGAGAACTGGAACGAAAGGCGGCCAAATGAGGTGTTGGCTTTAGGGATGATCAGTGAGATACACCTGCTGCAGCACGTGCTACAGGTGGGTGTTGCCATCGTGACCAGTGAACTGAGATAAGGCGGAGCTTTACCTAGCATGGACTTGTAGATGACCTGGAGCCAGTGGGTCTGGCGACGAATATGTGGCGAGGGCCAGCCGACTAGAGCATACAGGTCGCAGTGGTGGGTGGTATAAGGTGCTTTAGTAACAAAACGGATGGCACTGTGATGAACTGCATCCAGTTTGCAGAGTAGAGTATTGGAAGCTATTTTGTAGATGACATCGCCGAATTCGAGGATCGGTAGGATAGTCAGTTTTACTAGGGTACGTTTGGCAGCGTGAGTGAAGGAGGCTTTGTTGCGGAATAGAAAGCTGACTCTAGATTTGATTTTAGATTGGAGATGTTTGATATGAGTCTGGAAGGAGAGTTTACAGTCTAGCCAGACACCTAGGTACTTATAGATGTCCACATATTCTAGGTCGGAACCATCCAGGGTGGTGATGCTAGTCGGGCGTGCGGGTGCAGGCAGCGAACGGTTGAAAAGCATGCATTTGGTTTTACTAGCGTTTAAGAGCAGTTGGAGGCCAAGGGAAGGAGTGTTGTATGGCATTGAAGCTCATTTGGAGGTTAGACAGCACAGTGTCCATGTAACGGTTTTCTTGAGTTGAAGGAGAGGCGGACCAAAATACAGCGTGGTTTCTATTCATGAAAACTAAATAAATTAATAAAGAAAACTATACATGAATAAACTAACAAAACAATAAACGTGAGAAAACCTAAACAGCCCTATCTGTTGCAAACACATAGACAGGAATAATCACCCACAAACACACAGTGTATATACACGTCTATACACGATATACACGTCTGCGACGGGGCTGGTTTTCTTTATGTAATCCATGATTGACTGTACACCCTGTCACATACTGTACATCTCGTGTCTGAGCCGCTGAATTGTGACTCTACTTTGTCTCTATACTGACGCTCAGCTTGTTTGATTGCCTTGCGGAGGGAATAGCTACAGTGTTTGTAATTGGTCATGTTTCCATTCGCCTTGCCATGATTAAAAGCAGTGGTCCGCGCTTTCAGTTTTGCACGAATTCTGCCATCAATCCACAGTTTCTGGTTGGGGAAGGTTTTAATAGTCACCATTGGTACATTATCACTTATGCACTTGCTAATAAACTCGCTCATCGAATCAGCGTATACATCAATGTTGTTGTCCGATGCTATCGGGAACATATCCCAGACCACGTGATCGAAGCAATCTTGAAGAGTGGAATCAGATTGGTCGGACCAGCTTTGGACAGACCTGAGCACGGGCGTATCCTGTTTTAGTTTCTGTCTATAGGCTGTGAGAAACTAAATGGAGTCATGGTCAGATTTGCCGAAAGGAGGGCGAGGGAGGGCTTTGTATGCGTCGTGGAAGTTAGAGTAGCAATGATCCAGAATTGTGCCAGCCTGGATCGCACATTCGATATGCTGATAAAATGTAGGGAGCCTTGTTTTCAGATTAACCTTGATAAAATCCCCAGCTACAATAAATGTAGCCTCGGGATATATGGTTTCCAGTTTACATAGAGTCCAATGACGTTCTTTCAAGGTATCTGCTTGGGTGGAGATATACACGGCTGTGATTATAATTGAAGAGAATTCTCTTGGTAGATAATGCAGTCTGCATTTGATTGTCAGGAATTCTAGGTCAGCTGAACAAACTGACTTGAGTTCCTGTTTGTTGTTATGATCACACCACGACTCGTTAATCATAAGGCATACAATCCCGCACTTCTTTTTACCAGAGTGATGTTTGTTTTTGTCAACGCGATACGTGAAGAAACCGGGTCGCGGGTCATGTCATAGGTCAGGTTAGGTTTCAATTATAAAGTAAAACCCAAAATGACCTAATTTAAAAGGAATGGAGTGGCTGCGGATCTGACTTTTCTCGGACCTTGTTTTCTCCATACCAATGATCCCGAAGCTTCTGCACATGTGCGGAAAGAAACATGTGGTGAAAAGTCCGATACGCAGTCACGGCCTAAAAGTAATAGCCCATGTTTACACCAATCCAATGCATTTTAACTTTAGTAGTACATGTAAGAAGAATGAAGTTTACTACCTAGACAGTTGTTTCCCTGTTAGGTAGTGATTACTAGTAATAGTGATGCACAAGCTAGATCTATTTGAGACATATAAAAGATAGGCCTATTTGAAACACCGCCAGATTCTGTAGCTTGAAATCCCCCCCAAAGTTTTAAAACCCCATTGCAAACCCCACTCGATTTTTGCCCACAGTTAACAAAGCTAACTAAAACTGAACATTCATTATGTTTTTTTATTTTATTTTAGTTAGTTTTGGAGTAAAAGATAATTGTTTCTATTCTGAATAGAATAGAAATGTTTTTTAAAACATATTTGTTAATTATTTTATTTCAGTTTACTAAAATAGTTTTTTTCATAATCTGTTTTAATTTGAATTTTAGTTTAATATAATAACCTTTGTGTGTGAGCTTGTGCATTCATGCATGTGAATACAGTTTATTTAATTGAAATGTGATGATGTGTTTGTAAAGATTTTCTAAAACCCCATTCTTGCCAATTCCCATACAAATACACTTATTTCTCTTTCTCTTTTATTTGTCTTCTTCCAAGTTGTTCTTGGTCTTATTTTTTAAATTAATTTAACCTTTATTTAACTAGGCAAGTCAGTTTAAGCACAAATTCTTAGTTGCAATGACAGCCTATCCCAGTTAAACCCAGACGGCGCTGGGCCAATTGTGCACCGCCCTATCGGTCTCTCAATCACAGCCGGATGTGATGCAGCCTGGATTTGAACCAGTGCAATGAACCTCTTGCACTGAGATGCAGTGTCTTAGACCACTGTGCCACTCGGGAACACTGTAACATTCATCATTACACTCTTCCAAAGCCTCACTTCTCTCTGTTCCATCCCTCCTTTTCTGACATTCTTGTTCTTCTCATTAATGTGTGTGTGTGTATACCTGCATGTGTACGTGCAAGTGCCTGTGTGTGTGTGTGTGTCTTCTAACCTCGCGGTCCAGAGGCTGTCGTAGCCACACCACTCCTGTGTCTCTCGCCACGGCAAAGTACCTCATGGCCTCCTCTCCCACGACACCAAAGATGAGTGGCTCCTGTTCTGGGTCCAGAGCCTCTAGCTGGGTCACTGATGTGCCTGACATACACAGGGGGAAACATTGGTCGAACGTCAGTCAAAGGAAGACATTTTTTTTGGTCCAAAATGGCACCATATTCCCAATTTGGCACCCTATTCCCCACTAAATAGTGAATAGGTTGCCATTTCGGCCAGTGGTGGAAAAAGTAACTAATTGTTATACTTGAGTAAAAGGAAAGATACCTTAATAGAGAATGACTCAAGTAAAAGTGAAAGCAACCCAGTAAAATACTAAGGATCGACGATGGTAGACGAGAAGCAGGTACAGGAAGTGAACATCTAATTATCAACGGACACTTAACGACATGAATGCTGACACAGGGAACAAACGAGGGAGCAGACAGTTATACAGTGCCTTGCAAAAGTATTCATCCCCCTTGGTGTTTTTCCTATTTTGTTGCATTACAACCTGTAAGTTAAATTTATTTCATTTGGATTTCATGTAATGAACATAAATAGTTCAAATTGGTGAAGTGAAAGTAAAAAAATAACTTTTATCAAAATATTAGATAAATAAATAAAATGGAACAGTAGTGCATGCATATGTATTCACCCCCTTTGCTATGAAGCCCCTAAAAAATATCTGGTGTAACCAATTCACATAATTAGTAACGTAATTATGCACACAGGTGGACTTTATTAAGTGTCACATGATCCTAGTATATATACACCTGTTCTGAAAGGCCCCAGATTCTGCAACACCACTATGCAAGGCGCACCACCAAGCAAGCGGCACCATGAAGACAAAGGAGCTCTCCAATCAGGCCAGGAACAAAGTTGTGGAGAAGTACAGATCAGGGTTGACTTATAAAAAAACATCAGAAACGTTGAACATCATACGGAGCAACATCAAATCCATTATTAAAAAATTTAAAGAATATGGCACCACAACAAACCTGCCAAGAGAGGGCCGCCCACCAAAACTCATGGACCAGGAAAGGAGGGCATTAATCAGAGAGACAACAAAGAGTCTAAAGATAAACCTGAAGGAGCTGCAAAGCTCCATAGTGAAGATTGGAGTATCCTACCATAGGGCCACTTTAAGCCGTACACTCCACAGAGCTGGCCTTTACGGAAGATTGGCCAGAAAAAGCCACGATTAATAAAAAAATAAGCAAACACATTTGGTGTTTGCCAAAAGGCAAGTGGGAGACTCCCCAAACATATGGAAGAAGCTATTCTGGTCAGATGAGACTAAAATGTAGCTTTTTGGCCATAAAGGAAAACGTTATGTCTGGCGCAAACCCAGCACCTCTCATCGCCCCGAAAACACCATCCTCCAGTGAAGCATGGTGGTGGCAGCATCATGCTGTGAGGGTGATTTTCATTGGCAGGGACTGAGAAACTGGTCAGAATTGAAGGAATGATGGATGGCGCT
The DNA here is from genome assembly GCF_036934945.1 of Oncorhynchus masou masou. NCBI lineage: Eukaryota > Metazoa > Chordata > Actinopteri > Salmoniformes > Salmonidae > Oncorhynchus > Oncorhynchus masou. Next base: position 36,336,061 of record NC_088234.1, read on the forward strand.
AAATACAGGGAAATTCTTGAGGGAAAACGGTTTCAGTCTTCCAGAGATTTGAGACTAGGACAGAGGTTCACCTTCCAGCAGGACCATGAACCTAAGCATACTGATAAAGTAACACTCGAGTGGTGTAAGGGGAAACATTTAAATGTCTTGGAATGGCCTAGTCAAAGCACAGACCTCAATCCAATTGAGAATCTGTGGTATGACATAAAGATTGCTGTACAACAGCGGAACCCATCCAACTTGAAGGAGCTGGAGCAGTTCTGCCTTGAAGAATGGAAAAAAATTACAGTGGCTCGATGTGCCAAACTTATAGAGACATACCTCAAGAGACTTGCAGCAAATGGTGGCTCTACAAAGTATTGACTTTTTTTGGGGGGAGGGGGTGTGAATAGTTATGCACGCTCAAGTTTTTTTGTCTTATTTCTTGTTTGTTTCACAATAAAAAGTATTTTGCATCTTCAAAGAGGTAGGATAATTAATTTTAATTTTAAAAGTATCTCTGCTATGAAAAGTCTTAAGGGATTTCTCTTAACGAGTATCTCTGCTAATTTATATGATTCATTCCTTTATATAAATTAAAAAGTGGAATACAATGTACAATAACTTTAAGGATAAACGTTTAAAAGTATCTCTGCTATGAAATGTCTTCTCTTAACGAGTGGTGATACAAACCCCCCCCAAAATCTATTTTAATTCCAGGTTGTAAGGCAACAAAATAGGAAAAATGCCAAGTGGGGTGAATACTTTCGCAAGCCAATGTAGATGAGGCAATCAACAAAAGGGAAGGAGTCCAGGTGTGTACAATGAGCGCTACTGCGCGTAGTGATGGTGAACAGGTGTGCGTAATGAAGGGCAGCCTGGTGCCCTCGAGCGCCAGAGAGGGGGAGTGGGGAAAAGTATGACAGTACCCCCACCACAAAGCACACCGAGGCAAGAAGACCTCTTGAGACAGCTAAGGCGTGGAAGCACGACGAGCTAGCTGAGGCACCCCTGGTTCCTTTGGCGACGGCACCCCGACCCGATGTCACCAACCAAAAATCAAGGCCAGGTCGATTAGAAAGGCCTGCTCACAGAAGTGTTTTAGGGAGCGTTTGACAGTGATGAGGGGTGGTCGTTTGACTGCGGCTCCGTAGCGGATACAGGCAATGAGGCAGTGGTCGCTGAGATCCTGATTGAAGACAGCGGAGGTGTATTTGGAGGGCCAGTTGGCCAGGATGACGTCTATGAGGGTGCCCTTGCTTACAGAGTTAGGGTTGTACCTGGTGGGTTCCTTGATGATTTGTGTGAGATTGAGGGCATCTAGCTTAGATTGTAGGACTGCCGGGGTGTTAAGCATATCCCAGTTTAGGTCACCTAACAGAACAAACTCTGAAGCTAGATGGGGGCAATCAATTCACAAATGTTGTCCAGGGCACAGCTGGGAGCTGAGGGGGTCGGTAGCAGGCGGCAACAGTGAGCGACTTATTTCTGGAGAGAGTAATTTTCAGAATTAGTAGTTCGAACTGTTTGGGTATGGACCTGGAAAGTATGACATTACTTTGCAGGCTATCTCTGCAGTAGACTGCAACTCCTCCCCCTTTGGCAGTTCTATCTTGACGGAAGATGTTATAGTTGGGTATGGAAATCTCAGAATTTTTGGTGGCCTTCCTGAGCCAGGACTCAGACACGGCAAGGACATCAGGGTTAGCAGAGTGTGCTAAAGCGGTGAGTAAAACAAACTTAGGGAGGAGGCTTCTGATGTTGACATGCATGAAACCAAGGCTTTTTCGATCACAGAAGTCAACAAATGAGGGTGTCTGGGGACATGCAGGGCCTGGGTTTACCTCCACATCACCCGCGGAACAGAGAAGGAGTAGTATGAGGGTGCGGCTAAAGGCTATCAAAACTGGTCGCCTAGAGCATTGGGGCCAGAGAATAAGAGGAGCAGGTTTCTGGGCATGGTAGAATATATTCAGGGCATAATGCGCAGACAGGGGTATGGTGGGGTGCGGGTACAGCGGAGGTAAGCCCAGGCACTGGGTGATGATGAGAGAGGTTGTATCTCTGGACATGCTAGTTGTAATGGGTGAGGTCACCACAAGTGTGGGAGGTGGGACAAAGGAGGTATCAGGGGTATGAAGAGTGGAACTAGGCGCTCCATTGTGAACTAAAACAATGATAACTAACCTGAACAACAGTATACAAGGCATATTGACATTTGAGAGAGACATACAGCGAGGCATACAGTAATCACAGGTGTTGAATTGGGAAAGCTAGCTTAAACAGTAGGTGAGACAACAACAGCTAATCGGCTAGCACAACAACAGCAGGTAAAATGGCGTTGACTAGGCAAGTATTGAAAGTAAAAGTAGAAGTATAAATTATTTAAAATTCCTTATATTAAGCAAACTAGGCGGAAAAATGTTCATGTTATTTTAATGTATGGATAGCCAGTGGCACACACCAAAACTCAGATATAATTTACAAATTAAACATGTGTGTTTAGTGAGTCCGCCAGATCAGAGGCAGTAGGATTACCAGGGATGTTCTCTTGATAAGTGTGTGAATTGGACCATTTTTCTGTCCTACTAAGCATTCAAAATGTAACGAGTACTTTTGGGTGTCAGAGAAAATGTATGGAGTAAAAAGTACATCATTTTATTTTGGAATGTAGTGAAGTAAAAGTTGTAAAAAAAATGTATAGTATAAAAAGTATAAATAGTAAAGCAAACTACACATGAAAAACTACTTAAGTAGTACTTTAAAGTATTTTTACTTAAGTACTTTACACCGCTGAATTTTGTACCCAATGTTACCATATGAAGAAACAAAAAAGGCAGTAAAGCTGTGTTACTTTTTCCATACCAGTACAATAGCGTTCATGAAAATACTGTTTTAATTTTATTTTATTTAACCTTTATTTAACTAGGCAGGTCATTTATGAACAAATTCTCATTTACAGGGGCCTGGGATTAAACTAATAAATACAATATAACTATAGGACAAAACACACATCACAACAAGAGAGACACAACACTACATAAAGAGACAACAACATAACAAGGTAGCAACACAACATGACAGCAACATGGTAGCAACACAACATGGTAGCAGCACAAAAACATGATACAAACATTATTGGGCAGTCAACAGCACAAAGATCAAGATGGTAGAGACAACAATACATCATACAAAGCAGCCACAACTGTCAGTAAGAATGTCCATGATTGAATCTTTGAATGAAGAGATTGAGATAAAAATGTCCAGTTTGAGTGTTTGTTGCAGCTCGTTCCAGTCGCTAGCTGCAGCGAACTGATCGAGGAGCGACCCAGGGATGTGTGTGTTCTTTGGGGACCTTTAACAGAATGTGACTTGCAGAATGGGTGTTGTATGTGGAGGATGAGGGCTGGAGTATATATCGCAGATGGGGGGAGTGAGGCCTAAGAGGGTTTTATAAAGAAGCATCAAACAGTGGGTCTTGCGACGGGTGTACAGAGATGACCAGTTTACAGAGGAGTATAGAGTGCAGTGATGTGTCCTATGAGAAGCATTGGTGGCAAATCTGATGGCCGAATGGTAAAGAACATCTAGCTGCTCGAGAACACCCTTACCTGCTGATCTACACATTATGTCCCCGTAATCTAGCATGGGTAGGATGGTCATCTGTATCAGGGTTAGTTTGGCAACTGGGGTGAAAGAGGAGCGATTACGATAGAGGAAACAGCGTCTAGATTTAGCTTTAGCCTGCAGCTTTGATATGTGCTGAGAAAAGGACAGTGCACCTTCTAGCCATACTCCCAAGTACTTGTATGCGGTGACTACCCCAAGCTCTAAACCCTTAGAGGTAGTAATAACACCTGTGGGAAGAGGGGCATTCTTCTTACCAAGCCATATGACCTTCGTTTTGGAGGTGTTCAGAAAAAGGTTATGGATCGAGAAAGCTTCTTGGACACAAAGAAAGCTTTGTTGTAGAGCACTTAGCACAAAATCCAGGGAGGGGCCAGCTGAGTATAAGACTGTATCATCTGCATATACATGGATAAGAGAGCTTCCTACTGCCTGAGCTATGTTGTTGATGTAAATTGAGAAGAGCGAGTGACCTAGGATTGAGCCTTGGGGTACTCCCTTGGTGACAGGCAGTGGCTGAGACAGCAGATTTTCTGACTTTATACACTGCATTCTTTGAGAGAGGTCATTAGCAAACCAGGCCAAAGACCCCTCAGAGACACCAATGCTCCTGGAATGGTCTACCGTATCAAAAGCTTTGGCCACTCAATAAAAATAGCAGCACAATATTGCTTAGAATCACCTTTAACCTTTAAGATTGCAGTGACACATCCATAACCTGAGCGGAAACCAGATTGCACACCCAAAATAATACTATAGACATAAAGTAAGCCAGTCAGTTGATTATTGACAAGTTTTTCCAACACTTTTGATAAAGGAAAATAGAAATATGCCTATAACAGTTAGGATCAGCTTGACCCCCCCTTAAATAAAACACAAACTGTGGCTGCCTTCCAAGCAATGGGAACCTCCCCAGAAAGGAGAGACACTTATTGGCTCTTCCTACTGTACACTGATTTCTCTAATATAACAAATCAAAAACAATCAATACACATCTCCAAACTTTTGTTCAATTATGAGGAGAGGTTTGAAAAAGGCTTTATTAAAGCAAACACACACACACACACACACACACACACACACACACACACACACACACACACACACACACACACACACACACACACACACACACACATTCGACAACTTTTTCAAGTCCTGGACTTTCAAACACTGGCATAGGGAGGAAACATGTAAATATTTACACACAGCACACAGACAGCATGCCCACATAGCCGCATAGAGAGAACACATACACAAATAAAACAAACACACTTACTCACACACACACACACACACAGTGAGGTTAGGAGGGTAGAGTGATTTTAATTGGAGAGCTGCAGCGGTTCAGAGGCTTCATTCATCACAGACCAGAGCAACACACACACTCACTCTCTCTCTCTCTCACTCTCTCTCTCTCCCACACGCATCCCGAGGACCAGACAGGATGGCTAATCAAACCCAGGGGTGGAGCAGTGACAGGTTGGCTAATCCAACATGCTGGACATGTGTCAGGGTGGATCCAGGGTAGGCAGAGTCCAGGGCATGGGCCTCGGGATGTGTGTGTGTGCATGCATGAATGTGAGAGAGTGTGTGTGTGGAGGGTATCTAATCAGGGTGAGGGGCGGGGTGGGGCGGGGGGATAGGGGCTCATTATGGTACAGTTAAACTGAAGTGGAGATAGGGAGCCACTGAGGGAGAGATAGGGTCTGGTAGAGTTACCCACACGGAGAACATGAAGGGCCATTAAGAGGATTTATTAACGTGGTGCTGTGTAGTGTATTAACCAGCATTGCACACACACTCACACACATGCACACACAGGCAGGCAAACACACACACAGGCAGGCACATGCACACACACACAGGCACACATACACATGACCCCCCACACACACTAATATGCAGTATTATCTCCATACCTTCCTACCTCTCTTCCTCTCTCTCCACCACTGCAGGTAGTCCATTAGAGATAGTACTTTAGAGATACAACTAAATCAAGCCACTTCCAGGACCTGACTGCTTAACACAAAGACCAATTAGGCCCCACAATCACACACCCCTCTCTTTTTATTAATACACCCCATTTTCCTCATGAAAGGGAGGCAAAAATTACTAATTAATATAACGATTTATGAACCCCTCTCATTGTGTCTAATGAGATTTATGCAAATTCCTCTGCTTTCAATATGATTTATAATTTGGTCGAAGAGGGTTGAAATTAAGCATTTTACTGCACATTCATCAATAATAACGACCTAACTCACCCTATCCCGCTCTCTCTCTCTCTCTTCCATTGAAAAATAAATGTCCACTGCATGTGGGAAGACATGGTTATGTCCCAGCATATGAGTGAAGAGTAACAAATGGTGCCTTCATACCAGGACCCTGTCTCTACTAGCCACGGTAATGTGGAAGATTAACTCCTACCAAGGGAAAGAGCATGTGATTGAGTATAGAACATTAAGTGTAAAGGGTTCTTTGCTGTGAGTATAAGTGAGAGTGTGCATGAGTAGGAGGCCTCGTGTGCTTGTTTAGCCTAAACTATGTATGCATTGTTTTAAGAATGTATTACTACACATGCAGGGGTGTACATGTGTGTTGACATGCACTCTTGAGTGATGTGTGTGTGTGTGTGTGTGTGTGTGTGTGTCTATTTTTGCATGCCTATGTGCATGTGCATTCTTGTTTGCAAGTGTGTGGTGCAGTGAGGGCAACCTGTTGGTGCTTATCTGTAACAGTGAGGCACCCAGCCCTTTCCCTGACAAATGATGCTATTTAGCAGCAAGTGATGCAAGTATTACTGTTATGAATGATGCAGTGCACATTAACAGTTCCCCTCCTCCATCTCTCGAGTCCTGCTACTCGGACAAGAGCAATGGGCTCGGGAATCATCTCTCTCTTTCTCTCTCTCTCTCGTCTATCTCCCTGCCCTTTGCAACAATCTGACACTGTCAATGGAGAGACCAAACCAGGCCAAACTGAGGTGAGCAGAATGAGATCATACAAGGCCGACCAGGGTAGAAACAGACAGGGTTAAAGAAGACATGATTGGGCCAGAGAGAGAGCATCCTCATTTTCAAATGCATGACCCGAACCAAACTGAGCTGGCTCTGAGAATTTATTTTCCCATTGTCCTTTTCAGCACAATTCTAGCAACTACAGTAACCAAGCTAGTACAGCTTGCTTTGGCTATGTTTGGCTTAGTAGTGCAAAAACGGTATAAATCCTCTTGATGCTATGGGGGCGTTATTTCATTTTTGGACAAAAAGACGTGCCCGTTTTAAGCGCAATATTTTGTCACAAAAAGATGCTCGACTATGCATATAATTGGTAGCTTTGGAAAGAAAACACTCTGACGTTTCCAGAACTGCAAAGATATTCTCTGTGCGTGCCCTAGAACGTGAGCTACGGGCAAAACCAAGATGAAACGGCATCCAGGAAATGAGCAGGATTTTTGAGGCTCCGTTTTCCATTGTCTCCTTATATGGCTGTGAATGCGAGAGGAATGAGCCTGCCCTTTCTGTCGTTTCCCCAAGGTGTCTGCAGCATTGTGACGTATTTGTAGGCATATCATTGGAAGATTGACCATAAGAGACCACATTTACCAGGTGTCCGCCCGGTGTCCTGCGCCGAAATTGGTGCGCAAACCTCAGCTGCAAGTATTTTTCCATGGAATTCAGAGAAGAATGCAGACTTCCACGAACGATATATCAATGAAGAGATATGTGAAAAAACACCTTGTGGATTGATTCCAAACAACGTTTGCCATGTTTCGGTCGATATTATGGAGTTAATTCTGAAAAAGTTTGACGTTGTTGGTGACTGAATTTTCGGTTCGTTTCGGTAGCCGAATGTGATGTACAAAACGGAGCGATTTCTCCTACACAAAGATTCTTTCAGGAAAAACTGAACATTTGCTATGTAACTGAGTCTCCTCATTGAAAACATCTGAAGCTCTTCAAAGGTAAATGATTTTATTTATTTGGTTATCTGGTTTTTGTGAAAATGTTGCGTGCTAAATGCTACTCAAAATGCTAAGCTAGCTTTGAATACTCTTACACAAAGTAGTGAATTGCTATGGTTCAAAAGCATATTTTGAAAATCTGAGATGACAGTGTTGTTAAGAAAAGGCTAAGCTTGAGAGCAGGCGCATTATTTTCATTTTATTTGCGATTTTCAGAAATCGTTAACGTTGCATTATGCTAATGAGCCTGAGGCTTTATTCACGATCCCGGATCCGGGATGGGGAGTATCAAGAGGATAAGTGAGAAGGCACCAATAACAATGATTACCAATTTTACTTCAAATTCTGACGTTTATATACATTTCTCCAAACATTTAATTTCGAGGTTGCAACGACGTTCTTCGTTCATCCTTAATACGCGGCTCCTCTTTGGGCTGCTCCTGCCTGTTGACACGCTGCTCGGTCCGTGTGTGGTGGGTGATTCTGTAACGACGTTCTTCGTTTGTCGAAAGAGAGTCGGACCGAAATGCAGCGTGTTGGTTACTCATGTTTTTTAATAGACAAAAGACGAATACATGAAATAACAAAAACAACAAACGGAACGTGAAAAACCTATACAGCCTGTCTGGTGAACACTAACACAGAGACAGGAACAATCACCCACGAAATACAAAGTGAAACCCAGGCTACCTAAATACGGTTCCCAATCAGAGACAACGAGAATCACCTGACTCTGATTGAGAACCGCCTCAGGCAGCCAAACCTATGTAACACACACCCCTAATCAGCTACAATCCCAATAACTAAAAAACCCCACTAAGAATTACAACAAACAATAAACCCATGTCACACCCTGACCAACAAATTAACTAAAACACAAAATACTAAGACCAAGGCGTGACAGAACCCCCCCCCTAAGGTGCGGACTCCCGAATACACCTCAAAACCATAGGGAGGGTCCGGGTGGGCGTCTGTCCATGGTGGCGGTTCCGGCTCGGGACGTGGACCCCACTCCATAAATGTCATAGTTCCTCCCCTTCGCGTCCTGGGATAATCTACCCTCTCCGCCGACCATGGCCGAATAGTCCTCACCCAGAACCCCACTGAACAGAGGAGCAGCTCGTGACTGAGGGGCAGCTCGGGACTGAGGCAGCTCGGGAATGAGGGGCAGCTCGGGACTGAGGGGCAGCTCGGAACTGAGGGGCAGCTCGGGACTGAGGGGCAGCTCGGGACTGAGGGGCAGCCCAGCACTGAGAGGCAGCCCAGCATTGAGAAGAAGCCCAGTACTGAGAAGAAGCCCAGTACTGAGATGAAGCCCAGCCAGGCGGTTGAATCCGGCAGATCCTGGCTGACTGGCGGATCCTGGCTGACTGGCGGATCCTGGCTGACTGGCGGATCCTGGCTGACTGGCAGATCCTGGCCGACTAGCAGATCTGGCAGATCCTGGCCGACTGGCGGATCCTGGCTGACTAGCAGATCTGGCAGATCCTGGCTGACTGGCGGATCCTGGCTGACTGGCGGATCTGGAAGAGTCTGGTTGACTGGCAGATCTGGAAGAGTCTGGTTGACTGGCAGATCTGGAAGAGTCTGGCTGAATAGCAGATCTGGAAGAGTCTGGCTGACTGGCAGATCTGGAAGAGTCTGGCTGACTGACGGCTCTGGCTGCTTCATGCTGACTGGCGGCTCTGGCTGCTCCATGCTGACTGGCGGCTCTGACTGCTCCATGCTGACTGGCGGCTCTGGCTGCTCCATGCTGACTGGCGGCTCTGACTGTTCCATGCAGACTAACAGCTTTGGCAGCTCCTTGCAGACTGGCAGCTCCTTGCAGACTGGCAGCTCCTTGCAGACTGGCAGCTCCTTGCAGACTGGCAGCTCTATGCAGACTGGCAACTCCATGCAGACTGGCAACTCCATGCAGACTGGCAACTCCATGCAGACTGGCAACTCTGGCTGCTCCAAGCAGACCGACAGCTCTGGCTGCCCCATGCAGACTGGCAGCTCTGGCTGCCCCATGCAGACTGGCGGCTCTGGCTGCTCCATGCAGACTGGCAGCTCCTTGCAGACTGGCAGCTCTAGGTGCTCCAAGCAGACTGACAGCTCCGGCTGCCCCATGCAGACTGGCAGCTCTGGCTGCCCCATGCAGACTGGCAGCTCTGGCTTCTCCATGCAGACTGGCAGCTCCTTGCAGACTGGCAGCTCTAGCTGCTCCAAGCAGACTGACAGCTCCGGCTGCCCCATGCAGACTGGCAGCTCTAGCTGCTCCATGCAGACTGGCAGCTCTGGCTGCTCCATGCAGACTGGCAACTCTGGCTGCTCCAAGCAGACTGACAGATCTGGCTGCTCCAAGCAGACTGACAGCTCTGGCTGCCTCATGCAGACTGGCAGCTCTAGCTGCTCTATGCAGACTGGCAGCTCCATACAGGCAGGAGGCTCCGACAGCGCTGTAGAGGAGGAAGGCTCTAGAAACGCTGAACAGGCGGGAGACTCCGACAGCGCAGGAGAGGGAGAAAGCGCTGGCTGCGCTGAACAGGCGAGGCGCACTGAAGGCCTGATGCTTGGTGCTGGCACTGGTGGTATTGGGCCGAGGACATGCACAGGAAGCCTAGTGCGGGGAGCTGCTACCGGAGGGCTGGGGTGTGGAGGTGGTACTGGATAGAGGACACGCACAGGAAGCCTGGTGCGGGGAGCTACCATCAGAGGACTGGTGTGTGAAGGTGGTACAGGATGGACTGGACCGTGAAGGTGTACTGGAGAGCCTGAGAGCAGGACTGGCACAGGACGTGCAAGGCTAGGTAGGTACACAGGAGGCCTAGTGCGTGAGGCTGGCACATTTTTCACCAGCCGACTAACACGCACCTCAGGACTAGTATGGAGCGCTGACCCAGGTGCCATTAAATCCCCGACGCGCTCCGTCGGACGAATATTGTACCTAAAGCACCAAACTAGCAACTCCCTCATTACTTTCTCCTCCAATTTCCCCATTAACTCCTTCACAGTCTCTGCTTCGCTCAACTCCAACACCGGTTCTGGTCTCCTCCTTGGCTCTTCATGATAAACAGGGAGAGTTGGCTCAGGTCTGTCTCCTGACTCAGCCACTCCCCCTCTGAGCCCCCTCCCAATAATTTTTTGGGGCTTCGCTCTGCGCCGCCGTGTCTTTTTTTTCCGACTCCATTCTCCTATAGCCCTCTTCGCACTGCTCCAGCAAATCCCAGGCGGGCTCCGGCACTCTCTCTGGGTCGGCCGCCCACCTGTCTATTTCTTCCCACGTCGTATAATCCATACTGTACTCCTTTCTGGGCTGCTCCTGTTTCCTCTTCGCCTGCTGCACCTTTGGGCGGCTACACTCCCCTGGTTTAGCCCAGGGTCCTCTCCCGTCAAGGATTTCCTCACATGTCCAGAAATCCTTAATACGCGGCTCCTCTTTGGGCTGCTCCTGCCTGTTGACACGCTGCTCGGTCCGTGTGTGGTGGGTGATTCTGTAACGACGTTCTTCGTTTGTCGAAAGAGAGTCGGACCGAAATGCAGCGTGTTGGTTACTCATGTTTTTTAATAGACAAAAGACGAATACATGAAATAACAAAAACAACAAACGGAACGTGAAAAACCTATACAGCCTGTCTGGTGAACACTAACACAGAGACAGGAACAATCACCCACGAAATACAAAGTGAAACCCAGGCTACCTAAATACGGTTCCCAATCAGAGACAACGAGAATCACCTGACTCTGATTGAGAACCGCCTCAGGCAGCCAAACCTATGTAACACACACCCCTAATCAGCTACAATCCCAATAACTAAAAAACCCCACTAAGTATTACAACAAACAATAAACCCATGTCACACCCTGGCCTGACCAACTAATTAACTAAAACACAAAATACTAAGACCAAGGCGTGACAGAGGTTGTGCCAAACGTCACATTTTTAAGTGTTTTATACACCCTGGATTGGTCCTCCTGCTCCGCATCGTTCTGTTTCTCCAAACGTAAAATTTTGATGCAGTTCCAAACACCGAATTTTAAATTAAGGGTTAAGCTTTTAAATAGGGTTAAAACATTATGTTTAGACATTATTCCGAATGGTTAAGTTCAGGGTTAAGGTTTGAGATAGGGATAGGGTTAAAACCACCAAACTGGACGTCCTTAGGACATAGACAGGCGTCCAATTTCAAATTCAATCTTGAGCAATTTGGAAGGGGGAGAGGCGGGAAGAGGGAGCTGTGTGCCTAAATACAGGATGTCACCTCTAGGGGCAATGGTGAACACTACTAACATCAAGTAAACTTGGGTTTTGATAGGGCATTGTGGACAGGGGTGGTGAATAGGCTTAATTCATGAGATCCAGCACTGAGAGTCATGTGTTCAATCCCAGTGATAGGCACTTATTTTTGCAACTTTTAAAATGTTAGGTTTCGAGAAACTTTGAAATTTGACATTGGAGAAATGTGGAAAACGTCTAATTCGGCAGTGAGACTGTAAGAGCTTGTTATAAGTGACAGTGTGTGCGCGAGTGTGTTTGCATGCGTGCTAGTGTGCATGCATTCAGACATACTTATGCACATGCATGCGTACTTGTGTTGGACGTGCGTGCAAAATGTGTGTGTGTTTGTGTGTGCCTTTAAAGCGGATGCACTTCACAATAAATCACGTGTTTATAATTGGCTATGTGTCATAATCGGAGGACAGGGCTGTTACTCAACAAAAGGCCATAATGTGTGTGTTTCCTCTCTATGTTAACGCATGCACCTCTAACTCTGCTACTAATGCCTTTTCATTCATTCAATACAACTATACATATTGTACTAAAACAATGTCAAAAAAGAATATTCATACTCGTAAATGTATCCGTAAAAAGACACTTGATAGTCGGATAGGCTGATACTCAAAATTGTGTTTAAATATGGCTAAATAAGTTGGCAAAATACCTCCTGCAGAGGGGTATATGTGCGTCTGTGTGTCCTCAATTTGTAGCAGGCAGCCAAATTTGCTTTCCCTCAGTCAGATTGTGCATCAGCCTTTCATCTTTTACATTATTTTTTTTACCTTGCTCCACTTTATAGATATATTATGCACATTGATAGATTGATAGCAAACGCCCTCACCAAATGTCCTTGTATCACTCCAAGATGGCGTAGCAGCAGGATGTGTGTCTTATCCCGTGTCTTATCCCGCGCAAATATATCTTCATCTCATTTTCTATATACGAACTAAATATATTTTCCTGCAACCCGCCTCACCCAATGTGGTACTGATCTGCTATTTTTATTCCTTATAACTGGAACTTCCACCAGGAGCTAGCTAACCAGATTACTAGTCTTTGTTAGCCACGGCTAGCGGTCTTCACCTTTGTCTTGGTCACCAGCCAGCCTTAGCTCGGACATTACCTGGCAGTCTGCACAGCGCTATATCAACCAAGAGCATATCGGACTGCTTCTCTCTACACATCACCGGATTCCTGCCGCTCTGGATGATTACTCCGGATCATCACAAACGAGTGGCTACTGTTAGCTGACAAATCTGTCCCGACACAAGCTTTGAGCTAGCCTCGAGCTAGGCCCATATACCAGCTAATTCTAGGGCTACAAACAGCTAATAGCAAGGCTATCAAACAAGCTAAGCGTCAGTATAGAGACAAAGTAGAATCTCAATTCAACGGCTCAGACACAAGAGGTATGTGGCAGGGTCTACAGTCAATCACGGACTACAAAAAGAAAACCAGCCCAGTCACGGACCAGGATGTCTTGCTCCCAGGCAGACTAAATAACTTTTTTGCCCGCTTTGAGGACAATACAGTGCCACTGACACGGCCTGCAACGAAAACATGCGGACTCTCCTTCACTGCAGCCGAGGTGAGTAAAACATTTAAACATGTTAACCCTCGCAGGGCTGCAGGCCCGGACGGCATCCCCAGCCGCGCCCTCAGAGCATGCGCAGACCAGCTGGCTGGTGTGTTTACGGACATATTCAATCAATCCCTATACCAGTCTGCTGTTCCCACATGCTTCAAGAGGGCCACCATTGTTCCTGTTCCCAAGAAAGCTAAGGTAACTGAGCTAAACGACTACCGCCCCGTAGCACTCACTTCCGTCATCATGAAGTGCTTTGAGAGACTAGTCAAGGACCATATCACCTCCATCGTACCTGACACCCTAGACCCACTCCAATTTGTTTACCGCCCAAATAGGTCCACAGACGATGCAATCTCAACCACACTGCACACTGCCCTAACCCATCTGGACAAGAGGAATACCTATGTGAGAATGCTGTTCATTGACTACAGCTCGGCATTTAACACCATAGTACCCTCCAAGCTCGTCATCAAGCTCGAGACCCTGGGTCTCGACCCCGCCCTGTGCAACTGGGTACTGGACTTCCTGACGGGCCGCCCCCAGGTGGTGAGGGTAGAGGCAACAACATCTCCACCCCACTGATCCTCAACACTGGGGCCCCACAAGGGTGCGTTCTGAGCCCTCTCCTGTACTCCCTGTTCACCCACGACTGCGTGGCCATGCACGCCTCCAACTCAATCATCAAGTTTGCGGACGACACAACAGTGGTAGGCTTGATTACCAACAACGACGAGACGGCCTACAGGGAGGAGGTGAGGGCCCTCGGAGTGTGGTGTCAGGAAAATAACCTCACACTCAACGTCAACAAAACTAAGGAGATGATTGTGGACTTCAGGAAACAGCAGAGGGAACACCCCCCCTATCCACATCGATGGAACAGTAGTGGAGAGGGTAGTAAGTTTTAAGTTCCTCGGCATACACATCACAGACAAACTGAATTGGTCCACCCACACAGACAGCATCGTGAAGAAGGCGCAGCAGCGCCTCTTCAACCTCAGCAGGCTGAAGAAATTCGGCTTGTCACCAAAAGCACTCACAAACTTCTACAGATGCACAATCGAGAGCATCCTGGCGGGCTGTATCACCGCCTGGTACGGCAACTGCTCCTCCCACAACCATAAGGCTCTCCAGAGGGTAGTGAGGTCTGCACAACGCATCACCGGGGGTAAACTACCTGCCCTCCAGGACACCTACACCACCCGATGTTACAGGAAGGCCATAAAGATCATCAAGGACAACAACCACCCAAGCCACTGCCTGTTCACCCCGTTATCATCCAGAAGGCGAGGTCAGTGAAGGGGAATCAAAGCTGGGCCCGAGAGACTGAAAAACAGCTTCTATCTCAAGGCCATCAGACTGTTAAACAGCAACCACTAACATTGAGTGGCTGCTGCCAACAAACTGACTCAACTCCAGCCACATTAATAATGGGAATTGATGTAAAATATATCACTAGCCACTTTAAACAATGCTACCTAATATAATGCTTACATACCCTACATTATTCATCTCATATGTATACGTATATACTGTACTCTATATCATCTACTGCATCTTTATGTAATACATGTATCACTAGCCACTTTAACTATGCCACTTTGTTTACATACTCATCTCATATGTATATACTGTACTCGATACCATCTACTGTATCTTGCCTATGCTGCTCTGTACCATCACTCATTCATATATCTTTATGTACATATTATTTATCCCCTTACACTTGTGTATAAGACAATAGTTTTGGAATTGTTAGTTAGATTACTTGTTGGTTATTACTGCATTGTCGGAACTAGAAGCACAAGCATTTCGCTACACTCGCATTAACATCTGCTAACCATGTGTATGTGACAAATAACATTTGATTTGATTTGAAGCCTTGGTTTCATGCATGTTAACATCAGAAGCCTCCTCCCTAAGTGTGTTTTATTCGCTGCTTTAGCATACTCCGCCAACCCTGATGTCCTAGCTGTGTCTGAATCCAGGTTTAGGAAGGACACCCGGAAATTCTGAAATTTCCATCCCAACTACAACATTTTCCGCCAAGATAGAACTGCCTAAGGGGGTGGAGTTGCAATCTACTGCAGAAATAGCCTGCATGGCTAGACAATCTGGACCCTCTCTTTCTAAAATAATCCACTGCAATTGCTGCAACCCCTATTACTAGCCTAATCAACCACTCTTTCGTATCGTCTGAGATCCCGAAAGATTGAAAAGCTGCCGCGGTCATCCCCTCTTCAAAGGGGGAGACACTCTAAACCCAAACTGTTACAGACCTACAGTTAAAGTCAGATGTTTACATACAGTTAGGTTGGAGTCATTAAATCTTGTTTTTCAACCACTCCACACATTTCTTGTTAACAAACTATAGTTTGGCATACGTTTAGGACATCTACATTGTGCATGTCACAAGTCATTTTTCCAATAATTGTTTACAAGCAGATTTTTTAAACTTATAATTCACTATTCCACAATTCCAGTGGGTCAGAAGTTTACATACACTAAGTTGACTGTACCTTAAAACAGCTTCCAATTCCAGAAAATGATGTCATGGCTTTAGAAGCTTCTGATAGGCTAATTGATCTCATTTGAGTCAATTGGAGGTGTACCTGTGGATGTATTTCAAGACCTACTCAGTGCCTCTTTGCTTGACATCATGGGAAAATCAAAATAAATTAGCAAAGTCCTCAGAAATACAATTGTAGACCTCCAAAAGTCTGGTTCACCCTTGGGAGACATTTCCAAATGCCTGAAGGTACCATGTTCATGAGTACAAACAATAGTATGCAAGTATAAACAACAAGTGACCATGCAGCCGTCATACCGCTCAGGAAGGAGATCTGTCTCCTAGAGATGAACATACTTTGGTATGAAAAGTGCAAATCAATCCCAGACAACACAAGGACCTTGTGAATATGCTGGAGGAAACAGGTACAAAAGTGTCTATATCCACAGTAAAACGAGTCCTATATTGTCATAACCCGAAAGGCCGCACAGCAAGGAAGAAGCCACCGCTCCAAAACCGCCATAAAAAAGCCAGACTACGGTTTGCAACTGCACATGGGGACAAAGATTGTACTTTTTGGAGAAATGTCCTCTGGTCTGATGAAACAAAAATAGAACTGTTTGGCCATAATGACCATTTTTTGTTTGGAGGAAAAACAACACTGGTGCGCTTCACAAAATAAATGGCATCATGAAGCAGGAAAATTATTTGGATATATTGAAGACATCAGTCAGGAAGTTAAAGCTTGGTCGCAAATGGGTTTTCCAAATGGACAATGACCCCAAGCATACTTTCAAAGTTGTGGCAAAAATGGCTTCAGGACAACAAAGTCAAGGTATTGGAGTGACCATCACAAAGCCCTGACCTCAACCCTGCAGAAAAATTGTGGGCAGAACTGAAACTGTGAACTGTGTGTGTGAACAAGGAGGCCTACAAACCTGACTCAGTTACACCAGCTCTGTCAGGAGGAATGGGCTAAAATTCACCCAACTTAGAGTGTGTGAAGCTTGTGGAATGCTACCCGAAATGTTTGACCCGAGTTTAAATTGTTTAAGGCAATACTACCAAATACCAATTGAGTGTATGTAAACTTCTGACCCACTGGGAATGTGATGAAATAAATAAAAGCTGAAATAAATCACTATGTCTACTATTATTCTGACATTTCACATTCTTAAAATAAACTGGTGATCCTAACTGACCTAAGACAGGGAAATTTTACTAGGATTAAATGTAAGAAATTATGAAAAACTGATTTTAAATATATTTGGCTAAGATGTATGTAGACTTCCGACTTCAACTGTATATCTATGCTACCATGCCTTTCTAAAGTCTTCAAATTTTTTGTATATATATATTTCAATTTATTTTCAATCTCTTCTCGATTTTTTTATTCGATTATACCTTCCGGTAACCTGCCTCACCCAATGTGATACGGAATTGCTATTATTTTCAATTTTAGAACACATTCAAGAATCTCCAGAAGCTAACCAGCTAATTAGCTACAAGCTATTTAGTCATTGTTAGCCACTGCTAGCGGCTTTTACCTTCTGCACAGATACCATACCTGTTTTTAGCCTGGATAATACTCGCCTGTCTACCAATATTGCTTGTCTACCAATATTGGACTGGCTCTCCACAACAACGCCGGATTCCTACCGGAATCCCCGGACCACTACTTCTGATCTTCACAGCTAGCTTTCACTCACCGTGGCACCTAATACCGAAGCTATTCCCTGAAGCCCACCTCCCGGCATACTCAGCTGTTCACCCAAACCCCACTCATATACGATAAGAGCCCAAAACTCGACCGGATCCTTGCTGTAAACTCTGGACCTTGGCACCGGATCACCGCTGCTGCTGATTGGATATAGTGGCTAACGCCACTGCCACGAAGCTAGCACCAGTTAGCCATGAGCCAGGCACATCTCCCGGCTTGCAAACTAAACTAGCCGCACCACCACGACTGGTCTGCCGACGAATACTCCATCTGCTGTGCCTTCATCCGGCCTCCGTCGGGGTAGACGCTACTAACTTTAAATGCCGTGTCACTAGTGTAATGGGGTTCCCCCATTCCATATACTGCTGCCCCCTGGACACTATGATCACTTGGCTACATAGCTGATGCCTATTGGACTATCCATTAATCACGGTACTCCATTCTATTTATTTATTTTTTATCTGTCGGCCCCAGCCGCAAACTCTGTGTGTAGTTAATCCGACCCTCTCTGCCTAGTCATCGCCATTTTACCTGCTGTTGTTGTGTTAGCTGATTAGCTGTTGTTGTCTCACCTGTTGTTTTAGCTAGCTCTCCCAATCAACACCAGTGATTACTTTATGCCTCGCTGTATGTCTTTCTCAAATGTCATTATGCCTTGTATACTGTTGTTCAGGTTAGTTATTGTTGTTTTAGTTTACAATGGACCCCTAGTTCCACTCTTCATACCTCTGATACCTCCTTTGTCCCACCTCCCACACATGCGGTGACCTCACCCATTACAACCAGCATGTCCAGAGATACAACCTCTCTTATCATCACCCAGTGCCTGGGCTTACCTCCGCTGTACCCGCACCCCACCATACCCTTGTCTGCGCATTATGCCCTGAATATATTCTACCACGCCCAGAAATCTGCTTCTTTTATTCTTTGTCCCCAACGCTCTAGGCGACCAGTTTTGATAGGCTTTAGCCGCACCCTCATTCTACTCCTCCTCTGTTCCGCGGGTGATGTGGAGGTAAACCCAGGCCCTGAATGTCCCCAGGCACCCTCATTTGTTGACTTCTGTGATCGAAAAACCCTTGGTTTCATGCATGCCAACATCAGAAGCCTCCTCCCTAAGTTTGTTTTACTCACTGCTTTAGCACACTCTGCCAACCCTGATGTCCTTAAAGTGTCTGAACCCTGGCTTAGGAAGGCCACCAAAAATGATGAGATTTCCATACCCAACTATAACATTTTCCGTCAAGATAGAACTGACAAAGGGGGAGGAGTTGCAGTCTACTGCAGAGATAGCCTGCAAAGTAATGTCATACTTTCCAGGTCCACACCAAAAACAGTTCAAACTTCTAATTTAAAAAATGTATCTCTCCAGAAATAAGTCTCTCACCTTTGCCGCCTGCTACCGACCCCCTCAGCTCCCAGCTGTGCCCTGGACACCATTTGTGAATTGATTGCCCCCCATCTAGCTTCAGAGTTTGTTTTGTTGGGTGACCTAAACTGGGATATGCTTAACACCGCGGCAGTCCTACAATTTAAGCTAGATGCCCTCAATCTCACACAAATCATCAAGGAACCCACCAGGTACAACCTTAAATCTGTAAGCAAGGGCACCCTCATAGACGTTATCCTGACCAACTGGCCCTCCAAATACACCTCCGCTGTCTTCAATCAGGATCTCAGCGATCACTGCCTCATTGACTGTATCCGCTACAGGTCCGCAGTCAAACGACCGCCCCTAATCACTGTCAAACGCTCCCTAAAACACTTCTGCGAGCAGGCCTTTCTAATCGACCTGGCCCGGGTATCCTGGAAGTTGAGGATGCTTGGTCATTCTTTAAAAGTAACTTCCTCAGCATCTTAGATAAGCATGCTCCGTTCAAAAAATGCAGAACGAAGAACAGATATAGCCCCTGGTTCACTCCAGACCTGACTGCCCTCGACCAGCACAAAAACATTCTGTGGCGGACTGGAATAGCATCGAATAGTCCCCGCGATATGCAACTGTTCAGGGAAGTCAGGAACCAATACACGCAGTCAGTCAGGAAAGCAAAGGCCAGATTTTTCAAATTTGCATCCTGTAGCTCTAACTCCAAAAAGTTCTGGGACACTGAAAAGTCCATGGAGAACAAGAGCACCTCCTCCCAGCTGCCCACTGCATTGAGGGTAGGTAACACGGTCACCACCGATAAATCCATGATAATTGAAAACTTCAACAAGCATTTCTCAACGGCTGGCCATGCCTTCCTCCTGGCTACTCCAACCTCGGCCAACAGCTCCACCCTCCCGCAGCTACTTGCTCAAGCCTCCCCAGCTTCTCCTTTACCCAAATTCAGATAGCAGATGTTCTGAAAGAGCTGCAAAACCTGGACCCGTACAAATCAGCTGGGCTTGACAATCTGGACCCTCTATTTCTGAAACTATCCGTCGCCATTGTTGCAACCCCTATTACCAGCTTGTTCAACCTCTCTTTCATATCATCTGAGATCCCCAAGGACTGGAAAGCTGCCGCGGTCATCCCCCTCTTCAAAGGGGGAGACATCCTGGACCCAAACTGTTACAGACCTATATCCATCCTGCCCTGCCTATCTAAGGTCTTCGAGAGCCAAGTCAACAAACAGATCACTGACCATCTCGAATCCCACCGCTGTGCAATCCGGTTTCCGAGCCTGTCACGGGTGCACATCAGCCACGCTAAAGGTACTAAATGATATCATAACCACCATCGATAAAAGACAGTACTGTGCAGCCGTCTTCATCGACCTGGCCAAGGCTTTCGACTCTGTCAATCACCATATTCTTATCGGCAGACTCAGTAGCCTCGGTTTTTCTAATGACTTCCTTGCCTGGTTCTTCAACTACTTTGCAGACAGAGTTCAGTGTGTCAAATCGGAGGGCATGTTGTCCGGTCCACTGGCAGTCTCTATGAGGGTGCCAAAGGCTTCAATTCTCAGGCCGACTCTTTTTTCTGTATATATCAACGATGTTGCTCTTGCTGAGGGCGATTCCCTGATCCACCTCTACGCAGAGAGGTACACTTCTGAACACTTCTGGCCCTTCCTTGGACACTGTGCTATCTAACCCCCAAACGAGCTTCAATGCCATACAACACTCCTTCCGTGGCCTCCTACTGCTCTTAAACGCTAGTAAAACCAAATGCATGCTTTTCAACCGTTCGCATCCATATTCGTCGCCAGACCCACTGGCTCCAGGTCATCTACAAGTCCATGCTAGGTAAAGCTCCGCCTTATCTCAGTTCACTAGTCACGATGGCAACACCCACCCAAAGCACGCGCTCCAGCAGGTGTATCTCACTGATCATCCCTAAAGCCAACACCTCATTCGGCCGCTTTTCCTTCCAGTTCTCTGCTGCCTGTGACTGGAACAAATTGCAAAAATCGTTGAAGTTGGAGACTTTTATCTCCCTCGTCAACTTTAAACATCTGCTATTTGAGCAGCTAACCGATCGCTGCAGCTGTACATAGTCCATCGGTAAATAGCCCACCCAATTTACCTACCTCATCCCCATACTGTTTTTATTTATTTACTTTTCTGCTCTTTTGCACACCAGTATCTCTACCTGCACATGACCATCTGATCATTTATCACTCCAGTGTTAATCTGCTACATTTTATTTATTTGCCTACCTCCTCATGCCTTTTGCACACAATGTATATAGACTCTTTTTTTAATAATAATAACAAAATGATACTGTGTTATTGACTTGTTTATTGTTTACTCCATGTGTAACTCTGTGTTGAGGTCTGTTCACACTGCTATGCTTTATCTTGGCCAGGTCACCGTTGTAAATGAGAACGTGTTCTCAACTAGCCTTCCTGGTTAAATAAAGGTGAAATAAAAAATAAAAAATAAACTGACTATGTTTTTTTATCCCATGTGTAACTCTGTGTTTGCATCGTACTGCTTTTCTTTATCTTGGCTAGGTCGCAGTTGTAAATGAGAACTTGTTCTCTACTGGCCTACCTGGTTAAATAAAGGTGAAATAAAAAAATCATTTTTTTAATGTGATTTACCATAGTAGCAGGCAGCAGCAATCTAACTGATCAGACTGAAAACATGCAAGAAAAAGTGATCGGATGAAATTATGAAGCCAGCTTCACTCTATCTAATCAGAGCAGCAGGATCAACATACAGCCCATCACTAACCAATTGAGTAATTTAGACCACGCAAAACCTCTCACATGACTGAATGACATGAGAAACATGCTTGTTGGCACCCAAATATGTATGTATTTTTTTTGCGGATAAATACTCACATCATCGTCATATTTAGAAAATTGCCCATCCTCGTGATGATACTCATTATGTCCGACTACTCGGCACAACCCTAATGTGTAGTATCTATAGTATAGTATAATATCGTGTCCTTTAGTAATGTAGTGTAGTGTAATATAATATACTGTATACCAACCACACTCAAAAAAATGAGGTTGGAACAATGCTGAGGGGACTTACTTCCATTCAGCCACCAGAGCGTTAGTGAGGTCATGCACTGATGTTGGGCGATTAGGCCTGGTTCGCAGCCGGCATTCCAATTCATCCCAAAGGTGTTTGATGGGGTTGAGGTCAGGGCTCTGTGCAGGCGAGTCAATTCTTCCACATCGATCTCAAGAAACCATTTCTACGAGGGCATTGTCATGCTGATACAGGGAAGGGCCTTCCCCAAACTGTTGTCACAAAGTTGGAAGCACAGAGTCATCTAAAATGTCATTATAAGCTGTAGTGTAAATATATCCTTTCACTGGAACTAAAGGGCCGAACCAGCCCCAGACCATTATTCCTCCTCCAAACTTTACAGATGGCACTTTGCATTGGGGCAGGTAGCGTTCTCCTGGCATCCGCTAAACCCAGATTCATCTGTCGGACTGCCAGATGGTGAAGCGTGATTCATCACTGCAGAGAACGCATTTCCACTGCTCCAGAGTCCAATGGCAGCGAACTTTACACCTCTTCAGCCGACGCTTGGCATTGTGTGCGGCTGCTCAGCAATTGAAATGCACTTCATGAACCTTTCCGATGAACAGTTTTTGTGCTGACGTTGCTTCCAGAGTCAGTTTGGAACTTGGCAATGAGTGCTGCACCGGAGGACAGACAATTTTTATGTGCTACGCGCTTCAGCACCCTGCATTCCCGTTCTATGAGCTTGTGTGGCCTACCCCTTCAAGGTTGACCTGTTGTTGCTCCTAAACATTTTCATGGTACAATAACAGCACTTACAGTTGGCATCCTATGATGTTGCCATGTTGAAACTGAGCTCTTCAGTAAGCACATTCTCCTGTAAATGTTTGTCTATGGAGATTGCATGGCTGTGTGCTCTGTTCTATAGACCTGTAAGCAACGGGTGTGGCTGAAATAGCGAAATCAATTGATTTGAAGCGGTGTACACATACATTTGTGCATTCGGAAAGTGAATTCGGAAAGTTTTCAGACCCACATTACTTTTTCAGAATTTGTTACGTTACAGCCTTATTCTAAAATTGATTAAAACATTTTTTTCCCTCATCAATCTACACACAATGCCTCATAATGAAAAAGCAAAAACAGGTTTTTATAATAATTTGCGAAAAAAATTATAAATAATGAAATAGTACATTTAGCCAGGTCGCGGACACAAACAGAGTTATTGGTATAAAAATTATATTTATGGAACAAAAGGAACATTTGTTGTGTAACTGGGAGTCTTGTGAGTGAAAACATCTGAAGATCATCAAAGGTAAACGATTAATTTGATTGCTTTTTTGATTTTCGTGACCTAGCTACTTAATGCTTAGTGTACATAATGGGTTATGCTATGCTATTGATAAACTTACACAAACGCT
Organism: Oncorhynchus masou masou; assembly: GCF_036934945.1. Classification (NCBI taxonomy): domain Eukaryota; kingdom Metazoa; phylum Chordata; class Actinopteri; order Salmoniformes; family Salmonidae; genus Oncorhynchus; species Oncorhynchus masou. The sequence continues at coordinate 36,359,546 of NC_088234.1, forward strand.
TGGATTGCTTTCGCTGTAAAGCATAATTTCAAAATCTGAGACGACAGGTGTGTTTTGCAATATTGCTGCACTTGTGATTTCATGAATATTAATATTTTTTAGTAATATTATTTGACTGTGGCACTATGCTATTCAGCGGTTGCTGATGAAAATGGTCCCGCTAACGGGATGGGTAGCGTCAAGAATTAAGCATCATATCCCCTCCACCTTACTTGACACCCTAGACCCACCACCCCACAGACGATGCATCGCCATCGCAGTTAACACTGCCCTATCCCATCTGTACAATAGAAATACTTATATAAGAATGCTGTTCATTGACAATAGCTCATCATTCAACACCATAGTACCCACCAAACTAATCATTAAGGAGAAGTATATACAGTGCCTTGCGAAAGTATTCGGCCCCCTTGAACTTTGCGACCTTTTGCCACATTTCAGGCTTCAAACATAAAGATATAAAACTGTATTTTTTGTGAAGAATCAACAACAAGTGGGACACAATCATGAAGTGGAACGACATTTATTGGATATTTCAAACTTTTTTAACAAATCAAAAACTAAAAAATTGGGCGTGCAAAATTATTCAGCCCCCTTATATTAATACTTTGTAGCGCCACCTTTTGCTGCGATTACAGCTGTAAGTCGCTTGGGGTATGTCTCTATCAGTTTTGCACATCGAGAGACTGAAATTTTTTCCCATTCCTCCTTGCAAAACAGCTCGAGCTCAGTGAGGTTGGATGGAGAGCATTTGTGAACAGCAGTTTCCAGTTCTTTCCACAGATTCTCGATTGGATTCAGGTCTGGACTTTGACTTGGCCATTCTAACACCTGGATATGTTTATTTTTCAACCATTCCATTGTAGATTTTGCTTTATGTTTTGGATCATTGTCTTTTTGGAAGACAAATCTCCGTCCCAGTCTCAGGTCTTTTGCAGACTCCATCAGGTTTTCTTCCAGAATGGTCCTGTATTTGGCTCCATCCATCTTCCCATCAATTTTAACCATCTTCCCTGTCCCTGCTGAAGAAAAGCAGGCCCAACCATGATGCTGCCACCACCATGTTTGACAGTGGGGATGTTGTGTTCACGGTGATGAGCTGTGTTGCTTTTACGCCAAACATAACGTTTTGCATTGTTGCCAAAAAGTTCAATTTTGGTTTCATCTGACCAGAGCACCTTCTTCCACATGTTTGGTGTGTCTCCCAGGTGGCTTGTGACAAACTTTAAACAACACTTTTTATGGATATCTTTAAGAAATGGCTTTCTTCTTGCCACTCTTCCATAAAGGCCAGATGTGTGCAATATACGACTGATTGTTGTCCTATGGACAGAGTCTCCCACCTCAGCTGTAGATCTCTGCAGTTCATCCAGAGTGATCATGGGCCTCTTGGCTGCATCTCTGATCAGTCTTCTCCTTGTATGAGCTGAAAGTTTAGAGGGACGGCCAGGTCTTGGTAGATTTGCAGTGGTCTGATACTCCTTCCATTTCAATATTATCGCTTGCACAGTGCTTCTTGGGATGTTTAAAGCTTGAGAAATCTTTTTGTATCCAAATCCGGCTTTAAACTTCTTCACAACAGTATCTCGGACCTGCCTGGTGTGTTCCTTGTTCTTCATGATGCTCTCTGCGCTTTTAACGGACCTCTGAGACTATCACAGTGCAGGTGCATTTATACGGAGACTTGATTACACACAGGTGGATTGTATTTATCATCATTAGTCATTTAGGTCAACATTGGATCATTCAGAGATCCTCACTGAACTTCTGGAGAGAGTTTGCTGCACTGAAAGTAAAGGGGCTGAATAATTTGCACGCCCAATTTTTCATTTTTTGATTTGTTAAAAAAGTTTGAAATATCCAATAAATGTCGTTCCACTTCATGATTGTGTCCCACTTGTTGTTGATTCTTCACAAAAAAATACAGTTTTATATCTTTATGTTTGAAGCCTGAAATGTGGCAAAAGGTCGCAAAGTTCAAGGGGGCCGAATACTTCCGCAAGGCACAGTATTTAACCTCTTAACTCCCCATCCCGGATCCGGGATCGTGACTAAAGCCTCAGGCTCATTAGCATAACGCAACGTTAACGATTTCTGAAAATCGCAAATAAAATTAAAATAATGCGTTTGCTCTCAAGCTTAGCCTTTTCTTAACAACACTGTCATCTCAGATTTTCAAAATATGCTTTTGAACCATAGAAATTGACTAATTTGTGTAAGAGTATGCAAAGCTAGCATAGCATTTTGTGTAGCATGTAGCACGCAACATTTTCACAAAAGCCAGATAACCAAATAAATAAAATCATTAACTTTGAAGAGCTTCGGATGTTTTCAATGAGGAGACTCTCAGTTACATAGCAAATGTGCAGTTTTTCAAAAAAATATTATTTGTGTAGGACAAATCGCTCCGTTTTGTTCACGTTTGGCTATGAAAAACCCTGTATACAGTTATAGCCTGAAGCTCATTAGCATAATGTAACGTTAACGATTTCTGAAAATCGCAAATAAAATGAAAATAATGCATCTGCTCTCAAGCTTAGCCTTTTCTTAACAACACTGTCATCTCAGATTTTCAAAATATGCTTTTGAACCATAGAAATTGACTAATTTGTGTAAGAGTATGCAAAGCTAGCAATGCATTTTGAATAACATGTAGCACGCAACATTTTCACAAAAACCAGATAACCAAATAAATAAAATCATTTACCTTTGAAGAGCTTCTGATGTTTTCAATGAGGAGACTCTCAGTTACACACCAAATGCGCAGTGTTTCCTGAAAGCGTCTGTGTGTAGGAGAAATCGTTCCGTTTTCTACATTGCGCCTGGCTACTGAAACGAACCGAAAATGCAGTCACCTACAACGTAAAACTTTTTCCGGATTAACTACATAATATCGACCGAAACATGGCAAACGTTGTTTGGAATCAGTCCTCAAGGTGTTTTTTCACATATCTCTTCATTGACATGCAGTTCGTGGAAGCTTGCTTTACTCTCTGTATTGTTTGGAAAAATACTGGCAGGTGACTTTTGCGCACCAATTTCGGCGCAGGACACCGGGCGGACACGTGGTAAATGTGGTCTCTTATGGTCAATCTTCCAATGATCTGCCTACAAATACGTCACAATGCTGCAGACACATTGGGGAAACGACAGAGAGGGTTGATTCATTCCTTTTGCGTTCACAGCCATATAAGGAGATCATGACAAACAGAGCCTCAAAAATCCTTGTCATTTCCTGGATGCCATCTCATCTTGGTTTTGCCTGAAGCTCACGTTAAAGGGCATGCACAGAGAAGATCTTTGTATTTCTGGACACGTCAGAGTGTTTTCTTTCGAACAGTAGCAATTATATGCATAGTCAAGCATCTTTTTGTGACAAAATATCTTGTTTAAAACGGGAACGTTTTTCATCCAAAAATGAAATTGCGCCCCTAGAGTTCCAAGAAGTTAATACTGTGCATAACACTTGCATCTTTTATCAAAGTTTATGATGAGTATTTCTGTAAATTGATGTGGCTCTCTGCAAATTCGCCAGATGTTTTCGAGGCACAAGATTACTGAACATGACGCGCCAATGTTAACTGAGATTTTTGGATATAAATATGAACTTTATCGAACAACACATACATGTATTGTGTAACATGAAGTCCTATGAGTGCCATCTGATGAAGATCATCAAAGGTTAGTGATTCATTTTATCTCTATTTCAGATTTTTGTGACTCCTCTCTTTGGCTGGAAAATGACTGTATGTTTTTTGTGACTAGGCTCTGACCTAACATAATCATATGGTGTGCTTTCGCTGTAAAGCCTTTTTCAAATCGGACATGATGGGCTTATGAACAAGGAGTGAAGCTTGAATTTGGTGTATTGCACTTGTGAATGTATGAAAGTTAAATATTTCTAAAACATATTTTTGAATTTCGCGCTCTGCCTTTTCAGCGGATGTTGTTGAGGGTTAAGAATTTTTTAAGCTCGGGGCTCTGGGTCTAAACCCCACCCTGTGCAACTTGGTCTTGGACCAACTTGTTCTTTCACCGTCCCTAGTTGGGTAACAACACCTCCACTTCGCTGATCCTCAAAACAGGGGCCCCACAAGGGTGCGTGCTCAGTCCCCTCCTGCAATCCCTGGCCACGCACACCTCCAACTCAATCATCAAGTTTGCAGACAACACAACAGTAGTAGGCCTGATAACGATGAGACAGCCTACAGAGAGGAGGTGAGGGCCCTGGGAGTGTGGTGCCAAGAAAATAACTTCTTTCTCAATGTTCACTAAACAAAGGACCTGGTCATGGACTTCAGGAAACAGCAGAGGGAGCACGCCCCTATCCACATCAACGGGACCACAGTGGAGCAGGTGGAAAGCTTCAAGTTCCTCGGCATGCATATCACTGATGACCAGATGAGAGCAGACTAGAGTTTTTTAAATTAACCTCTGACTCTTTCAAGTCGCTACACGTCAATACTTCAAAAATATACATTTTTAAACCCTTACCACGTACCTATGTTTGTCCTATGTTGTTGCATTCCGTTCTTTGTTTGCTGAAATCCATACATCTTCATCAAATACTATCAAATGACTGTTTCATCATTGCTGTTTATCTAAGATGGCAATTTAGGGTGAATGCACATGTGCAAATTGAAAATCAACATGTCAGTCGTTGTACTTGTATATGTCTTGCTGGGTAACTCCATTGCAGGTAGCTCCTTCCTCATCTTCAACAAGATCCCCGGAGAGGTATGTGTGTGTGCATGCTGGTCTTCTGGTAAAAAGTAATGCACACACACACACACACACACACACACACACACACACACACACACACACACACACACACACACACACACACACACACACACACACACACACACACACACACACACACACACACACACACACACACACACACACACTCTCTCTCTCTCTCTCTCTCTCTCTCTCTCTCTCTCTAATAGTTGTCCTCTGTTTCTGCTCTTTAGAATAAAGGGGTTGTAAAATGGCTTGTCCAGTTAGGCGAGGAGCATGAATCCAGAAAACTAACCCTTGAATCAGGAATTCCCAAGTCTGTGGATCAAATCAAATCATAATCTATTTGTCAAATGCGCCGTGAAATGGTTACTTAAAAGCCCTTAACCAACAATGCAGTTTTATGAAAATATAGTTAAGACAAATATTTACTAATTAAACAAAAGTAAAATATAAAAAGTAAAAAAAGTAGGGGGTACCGGTATCGATACCGAGTCAATGTACAGGGGTATTGGTTAGTCGAGGTAATTTGTACATGTAGGTAGGGGTGAAGTGACTATGCATAGATAATAACGCAAATAGTCTGGGTGGCAATTTGATTAATTGTTCAGCAGTCTTATGGCTTGGGGGTAGAAGCTGTTAATAAGGAGCCTTTTGGACCGAGACTTGGCACTCCGGTACCTTTTGAAGTGCGGTAGCAGAGAGAGCAGTCTATGACTTGGGTGAATGGGGTCTTTGACAATTTTTTGGGGCCTTCCTCTGACACCTCCTAGTATATATGTCCTGGATGGCAGTAAGCTTGGCCCCATTGATGTACTGGGCTGTATGCACTACCCTCTGAGGTGCCTTATGGTCGGATGCTGAGCAGTTGCCATACCAGATGGTGATGCAAACGGTTAGGATGCAATCGATGATGCAGCTGTAGAACTTTCTGAGGATCTGGGGAATCATGTGTTTGTGTTTGTAAGTGATGTGGACACCAAGGAACTTGAAACTCTCAACCCGCTACACTACAACCCCGTCGATGTGAATTGGGTCGTGTTCGGCACTCCTTTTCCTGTAGTCCACGATCATCTCCTTTGTCTTGCTCACGTTGAGCGAGAGGTTGTTGTGGATGGTATAGGATTTAAAATGGGTCTAGAGTTTCCAGGAGGATGGTGTTAATGTGAGCCATGACCAGCCTTTCAAAGCACTTCATAAATGTCTTGAGATAAAGACCATTTTTGGACAGATAAAGAAGTTCAGGCTTCAGTACATGGATGTTGACTTTAGAAACAAATGAATTAATCTGATATCGCCAACTGAAATTGAAGATAAAAGTACTTTGAAACTTATCCAGTGAGGATGCTAACTCTGGCATCCCTGTAACCCTGCCCAGTGGGGCCACCAGCTCTTGCATCCTAGTAGTCCCACTCCGAGGCCCAAATGATTCCATATCCATCTTATCATATGACAGCAACGATACTGTCATACTGTCATCCCCTAAATCAACATCATCAAGGTCCTGCACTTGGCCAGATTAAATTGTGGTATCTCGCTTTTCTTACAACGCAGGGATACAACTTGAATGGGGAAATACATTCAAAATTCTTGTCTCCTGCCCCAAAGCTGTAATCTGACATTCTTGAAGGCATGGCAGAGGAAATAATCAACTACACCCAAATGATTACCAATTAGAAGAGATGGTTGAAGCCTTAACAAAGACCTAACCTTGTTTGAAGAGCATCCCGCGCTGGCCGAAGCTTAGCTGACTTGGATGCCCAGAAGTCCACGTCACCTGCCTGAAATATAAGCGGCAAGGATGCCTCAAATATGGATGCCTCAAATGGACCTAGTCTTGGCACTCCGGTACCGTTTGGATGCCTCAAATATGAATAAACCGACGAGGGCAGAGGTAAATATTTGTCCAAACCACCCGAAAGGGGAAACCACAGAGAGCCTGGAGAAAGGGACGGTCACTCTCTTGATGCAAGTGAAAAAGACAGACAACAAGGTGGTGATCAAGGAAGGAGCCAACCTTCTCAGACAAGACGTGGTTTAGGACAAGCTGATGATTGCTGAAATCCTAAAAAGTTAAAAGTGAGTAAATAATGAGACGTGCTAGATTGGTGTATGTGCTTGAACAATCATTTGTGTTATTTGTGATTTAAGGTTGTTTTGTTGTAATGAACCTACACCGTATTTGGCATTCCCTCTTAATTCTGCATGGTTCTGATGGCTGGCTGTTCAAAATGGGTTTTCAGGTTAAAGCAGACCTCATGTGGATAACAATCAAAGTTCATGGCACAACTGCACCAGTTTTTGGATAACCGTCCGCACCAAAGGAGGAGTTGCAGGAAGGAAGGTCTACAAAATGATGGCAGTCACAGCTAAGGTGTTAGATATGCATACTTCTCTGCTATTGTTACATGGCAAAGCAGGATGCAGAAAAAAATACCCATTTCCATCTTGATATGTTTTGTCTTATTGTAGAGTGACGACATTAACATCAAGAGATACTGGATTCTTAAAAGACTGTTTGTCTACCTCAATGAGGATGAGAAGCTTGTCAATGAGTACTTGGTTAGTATATATGTCAACAAACTCTCTGTGCAGTATAATTAAGCAATAAGGCCAGAAGAGGTGTGGTATATGGCCAATATACCACGGCTAAGGGCTGTTCTTAGCCATGACGCATTGCGGAGTGCCTGGACACAGCCCTTAGCCGTGGTATATTGGTCATATATCACAAACCTCCGAGGTGCCTTATTGGTATTATAAACTGGTTACCAACTTAATTAGAGCAGTAAAAAAATATGTTTTGTCATACCAGTGTTGTACGGTCTGATATACCCAGTTTATAACAACAATTATAACAATGCTGAGGTGAATGTAATATTTTTTTGTAATATTTTTACAAAATCCTTTGTCCAAAAAAATGCATGTTAAAATATTGAAGTAAAGTTAATGGCTTTTGATTATTATCTGATCAGTTCTTATCTTGGTGTTCGTTTGTGTTGTGTGTTCTTCTGAACTGCGACATTGCTGAGGTTGAGAAGGAGATCATACAGACTGTCATGGAGATTTACATCATCTGAAAAGAGGGCGCAGATTCCGAGGAGGAAGCCAGAGGATGTTGGAATTGTGATCGAGGGTGTTTAAGTTCTCAGCGACCTGAGAAGTGAAGCCTTTGGATGTGCCATGTTGTTTGGACTGTCTATGCACTCAACTTGAGCTACCCTTAGGACCTCAAATGCGCCTTGATTATATGAAGTTCATCGCTCAGTGTTTTTCAGAAGAGTCAATTGTTGGTATTCTATTTAGATACTCTTGTTTTACAATTGCAGAACACTATTGTCTTGGCACAGCGCATTCTTCAAGTTTGTTCTATGCTTTACTTGATATTCTCTCTGAATTTAGATGAACATGTAGATTAAAATGTACCAAAATATAAGCCAAGTCAAGCATCTGTCTTGTTTGGAGGAGGTACGAATTGTGGAGATAGTGAGCAGTTGAAAGAATTTGTAACGGCTTTCGTCTGTAGAAGGAGGAGCGGACCAAAATGCAGCATGGTTGTTATTCATTTTACTTTAATAAATAAACTGTACACGAATAAACTAACAAAACAACAAACGCGCGAAAACCTAAAACAGTCCTATCTGGTGCAAAACACAGAGACAGGAACAATCACCCACAAACACACAGTTAAACCCAGGCTACCGAAATATGGTTCCCAATCAGAGACAATGACTAACACCTGCCTCTGATTGAGAACCATATCAGGCCAGACATAGAAATAGACAAACAAGACATCCAACATAGAATGCCCACTCAGATCACACCCTGACCAACCAAAACATAGAAACATACAAAGTAAACTATGGTCAGGGTGTGACAGAATTGGTGTTGGAAGTTGTTTCAATTGAATCCCAAGTGACTACCTCGTAACCTCTTGAAACTCCCCATCCCGGATCCGGGATCGTGACTAAAGCCTCAGGCTCATTAGCATAACGCAACGTTAACGATTTCTGAAAATCGCAAATAAAATGAAAATAATGCGCCTACTCTCAAGCTTAGCCTTTTCTTAACAACACTGTCATCTCAGATTTTCAAAATATGCTTTTGAACCATAGTAATTCACTAATTTGTGTAAGAGTATGCTAAGCTAGCTTAGCATTTTGAGTAGCATTTAGCACGCAACATTTTCACAAAAACCAGATAACCAAATAAATAAAATCATTTACCTTTGAAGAGCTTCGGATGTTTTCAATGAGGAGACTCTCAGTTACATAGCAAATGTGAAGTTTTTCCTGAAAGCGTCTTTGTGTAGGAGAAATCGCTCCGTTTTGTACATCACATTTGGCTACCGAAACGAACCGAAAATTCAGTCACCTACAACGTCAAACTTTTTCCGAATTAACTCCATAATATCGACTGAAACATGGCAAACATTGTTTGGAATCAATCCTCAAGGTGTTTTTTCACATATCTATGCATTGATATATCGTTCGTGGAAGCCTGCTTTCTTCTCTAAATTCCATGGAAAAATACTTGCAGCTGAGTTTTGTGCACCAATTTCGGCGCAGGACACCGGGCGGACACCTGGTAAATGTGGTCTCTTATGGTCAATCTTCCAATGATATGCCTACAAATACGTCACAATGCTGCAGACACCTTGGGGAAACGACAGAAAGGGCAGGCTCGTTCCTCTCGCATTCACAGCCATATAAGGAGACAATGGAAAACGGAGCCTCAAAAATCCTGCTCATTTCCTGGATGCCATCTCATCTTGGTTTTGCCTGTAGCTCACGTAGCTCTAGGGCACGCACAGAGAATATCTTTGCAGTTCTGGACACGTCAGAGTGTTTTCTTTCCAAAGCTACCAATTATATGCATATTCGAGCATCTTTTTGTGACAAAATATTGCGCTTAAAACGGGCACGTCTTTTTATCCAAAAATGATATAGCGCCCCCAAGGTTTCAATAGGTTAACTGCACTGTCTGAATGTTACGCATGGGATGGAACCAAAATAATTGCTTTGTACCTTGAAATAAGCTTTAGTCTGACTATTATTGCATTTATTTGACCAGTTTCGGGATGATTAACAAAATGGATGGAAATTTTACACAAAACTACAATTTGACATGAAAAAACTATTTCAACGATTTTACTGATTTACAGTTCATATAAGGAAATCAGTGAATGTACATAAATTCATTTCACCCTAATCTATGGATTTCACATGACTAGGTAGGGGCATAGCCATGGGTAGGCCTGGGAGAGCATAGGCCCACCCACTGGGGAACCAGGCCCAGCCATTCAGAATGAGTTTCAGAAAGGGCTTTATTGCAGACAGAAATACTTCTCAGCACACCCACACTCCCATCCCTCAGACGATCCCGCAGGTGAAGCAGCCGGATGTGGAGGTCCTGGGCTGGCGTGGTTACATGTGGTTTGCGGTTGTGAGGCCGGTTGAACGTACTGACAAATTCTCTAAAACAACAGGTGGCTTATGGTAGAGAAATGAACATAAGCACAAGCAGTTTGACTGCTAAAGTTCTGTAGCTTTATTGATATATTGTACTTCAACAACAGATGTACTAACATAGGATGGCCTAATGATGATGATCTTAGAGTAGGTCTTAGAGTAGGTTGATCTTAAAGTAGGTTTACCCCATGAATGTACCTGGTAATGATTTGACATATCTTTGTATTATTTATTGAGATGCTTAGTTTTCAGATGATTTAAAAATTATCAAACTATTTTTAAGATGCTTTTAATATTTGATTAAATCAATTTAAAAAACACTTGTGAGTTTTCAATGATTATCACATTTTTCGGTTACACTCGACTCATGTTGGTTCACTTTCTTCCCTAATTACTTTTAGCAACATTTCATTTTAAGAAAAGTGCTTTGTTTGTGGGTGTGCATAGCTTTTTTTTATACAGTTTCTACACAAAGATTCTATGTGTAAAATGTCCCCCTGCAATGAACCTTTTTCACATCTGGCCCCTGTAAGAATACAGTTGATGTAGCCCTGGTGTACGGTTTGTATGGTTGACGAAGCATGTGTTGATGTATTGTTGTCAGTACCGGTATGTGGAAGAGAGGGAAAGATTGATGTGTAAGGTTATTTAGGTTGGATGGGGATGGGGGGATTGGAAGCTATTTGGGGGACGGCTTAGGGTTTGTTAGAAGTTAGTAGGGCTCTTTTTAATATTCTTAGTAGTACAAAATTAGATAGGAGGATTTGTTTCTTCTTAACATTTGTTTCTTTATCCATGTTGTTTGTACGCTGTGATTGAATACACACTCCAGTACAATAGATGGCGGCATTTCGAGAGGTGGACTTCAATTGTTGTGTATCCATCTCCCAGAGGAAGCAGGCGCTTCAAGTCACGCGGCTCGGGGATCAACCTGTTGTGTGCTTTGCTCTCCAGAGCAGGGTGCCGCTAAAAGGGGTGATCAGTGGGGTAGCCTTGAGTGTAGAGGTAGATCATATGAAAAGGAATATTCCTTTGTGACACCCTCCGTTTGGTGAGACATAGACACGGTGGCAATGGCGAGACTGAGAACACCCTGTCTGTCTTGTTGAGCTTTGACACAGTTTCTTTGTGATAAGGTCAGGTTAGGTTATATTTGCTATTCTGTGAGGACCTACGTTCCGAACCAACTTCGGTGCTTTAGGTACCAAGGAATCGGACATGTTGCAGCAGTGTGTAGAAGGGAGATCCCACAATGTGAGAAAAATGCAGGAGGGCAAAGTCAGAGGGAGTGTACAGTTGGGTTAGAGAAAGCACTGTGTGTCAACTGTGGGGTGCCCATGCACCTGGGGATCCGCAGTGCCCTGTGAGAGAGAGATACGTTGAGATTGCCAGAGTTCGAGTGGGGCAGAAAGCGTTCTATGCAGAAAATATTGTGTTTAATAAAATCAACAACACCTTTCTCGAATATTCAAACGTAAGGAAGTGGTCATAATTAATTGTTCTCTGTGATTTGAGTGTCACTGTTGATAACTTTGTGGAATTTCTTAGAGGTCATTTCAAAAAGTGCCTATGAGATAATGCTATTAAAGAAACCCCCTGTTTTGCAAGAAAACTAGCGAATCGATTGTGGCACCATCTGGTCACCATTTAGGGAATGGAGCTCTCAGCTAAGGTCCCAATATCATACAGGCTTGACAGAGAAAAGAGGGGAAAAAATTCACTTTAAATGCATTGGCCAATCAAAACCTATTGTCGCATCTACAGTGAGGGGAAAAAAGTATTTGATCCCCTGCTGATTTTGTACGTTTGCCCACTGAAAAATAAATGGTCCGTCTATAATTTTAATGGAAGGTTTATTTGAACAGTGGGAGACAGAATTTCAAGAAAAAAATCCAGAAAAACGCATGTCAAAAATGTTATAAATTGATTTGCATTTTAATGAGGGAAATAATTATTTGACCCCTCTGCAAAACATGACTTAGTACTTGGTGGCAAAACCCTTGTTGGCAATCACAGAGGTCAGACGTTTCTTGTAGTTGGCCACCAGGTTTGCACACATCTCAGGAAGGATTTTGTCCCACTCCACTTTGCAGATCTTCTCCAGGTCATTAAGGTTTCGAGGCTGACATTTGGCAACTTGAAACTTCAGCTCTCTCACAGATGTTCTATGTGATTAAGGTCTGGAGACTGGCTAGGCCACTCCAGGACCTTAATGTGCTTCTTCTTGAGCCACTCCTTTGTTGCCTTGGCCATGTGTTTTGGGTCATTGTCATGCTGGAATACCCATCCACGAGCCATTTTCAATGCCCTGGCTGAGGGAAGGAGGTTCTCAACCAAGATTTGATGGTACATGGCCCCGTCCATCGCCCCTTTGATGCGGTGATGTTGTCCTGTCCCCAGAAAAACAACCTCAAAGTATAATGTTTCCACCTCCATGTTTGATGGTGGGGATGGTGTTCTTGGGGTCATAGGCAACATTCCTCCTCTTCCAAACACGGCAAGTTGAGTTGATGCCATTTTGGTCTCATTTGACCACAACACTTTCACGGAGTTGTCCTCGGAATCATTCAGATGTTCATTGGCAAACTTCAGACAGGCATGTATATGTGCTTTCTTGAGCAGGGGGACCATGCGGGCGCCGCAGGATTTCACTCCTTCACGGCGTAGTGTGTTACAAAATTGTTTTCTTGGTGACTATGGTCCCAGCTGCCTTGAGATCATTGACAAGATCCTCCTGTGTCGATCTGGGCTGATTCCTCACCGTTATCATGATCATTGCAACTCCACGAGGTGAGATCTTGCATGGAGCCCCAGGCCAAGGGAGATTGACAGTTATTTTATGTTTCTTCCATTTGCAAATAATCACACCAACTGTTGTCACCTTCTCACCAAGCTGCTTGGCAATGGTCTTGTAGCCCATTCCAGCCTTGTGTAGGTTTACAATCTTGTCCCTGACATCCTTGGAGAGCTCTTTGGTCTTGGCCATGGAGGAGAGTTTGGAATCTGATTGATTGATTGCTTCTGTGGACAGGTGTCTTTTATACAGGTAACAAACTGAGATTAGGAGCACTCCCTTTAAGACTGTGCTCCTAATCTCAGCTCGTTACCTGTATAAAAGACACCTGGGAGCCAGAAATCTTTCTGATTGAAAGGGGGTCAAATACTTTTTTCCTCATTAAAATGCAAATCAATTTATAACATTTTTGACATGCGTTTTTCTAGATTTTGTTGTTGTTATTCTGTATCTCACTGTTAAAATAAACCTACCATTAAAATTATAGACTGATCATTTCTTTGTCAGTGGACAAATGTACAAAATCAGCAAATACTTTTTTTCCCTCACTGTATAATGTTGGAAGTATTTAATTTACATGGCAATGTGAAATGTAACTAAAATACATTTATTTTTATTTTTATTAGTGAATATGACTTCAAAGGAAACAATAGTTTTTTCAGAGTACTTGGTACTACATCTTTATTCAATAGGTCAGTCAAACTAATTTTCCTATTAGCAGTATACAGCCCCACTGCCCCAGCTGATTAATTTGGACCCAGTCATCTGAATTGCCTTTTAAAAGTAATGTATGAGTAAGATTCAGGAGGGAGACTGAATTCACAATTTCAGGTTTAGTCTTTAACGGATCCCTGAGGACTCAACATTGGCTATCTCCTCCAAACTCCAACCTCATCCCCAGCGCAATAAATAACACTGTTTGTCCTCCTTCAGAAATTCTATAAAAGTTTGTTGAAAATAGTTATTCTCTATCACTATTTCACCCTGGGGTTGTGTATATGTTTATACCATACCATACCTACAACCACACATCACCTCAGGTGAACCAATCAGACAGAAATGGACCTGGCTAGATCATTACCTGGAATGGCAAACAATCAATTGTGGTGGGCGGATACTGCCGCCTTGTTGTCAATTTACATACAAAGAGTGTCTTGTTTTGTTTGTGTGTGTTCAGGAGGCATTTCTAATGGTGTGGCATCAATGGAGATAGCAGAATATTTATTTCCTGTGGGAGGTTTAAAGGCCCATTGAAACAGACAGGAAAAATCTGTCCCCAGGGAGGTCAATTAGAAGAGAGGGAGTTAAAGCAGACATTCTACAAAAGGACCTGTGGCACAAATGTGTTGGGTGCCATTTATGTATACACTGTAAACACAAACGGACACATACACACACCAGCAAGCTTACACTCACACTCACGCACAAACACACACAAAATCAATGTAACTTCCCTTTGTTTGCTCAATTTATTTTCTGCAAAGTGATAGGGTTACCACTGTGGGTAATTCTCTTACATTATGCATGCCCCTCTTTCTCAGTTTCTCTCCATTTCAGTCTCTTTCTTTCTTTCTCCATGCTCTCCTGTTGTTTTTTAATCAAACAGTCTCTACCTTCTCCCTACCTCCTCCCTTTGTCTTTTCCTCACCTCTCCTCCTCTCCATTCCATCCCCCCATCTCTCCTCCTGTGTGTGTGTGTGTGTGTGTGTGTGTGTGTGTGTGTGTGTGTGTGTGTGTGTGTGTGTGTGTGTGTGTGTGTGTGTGTGTGTGTGTGTGTGTGTGTGTGTGTGTGTGTGTGTGCACCTGCCTGCCTGCCTGCCTGCCTGCATGCATGTATGCGAGTATCTGCTTGTGTGCCTGCCCATACCTACCAGTCAGCCTCAAATCAAATCAATCAAATCAAACTGTATTGGTCACATACACATGTTAAGCAGATGTTATTGCTGGTGTAGCGAAATACTTGTGCTTCCAGCTCTGACCCAATACACATAAATCTAATAAGGGAATGGAATTAAGAATCTAAAAATATGTGGACGAGCAATGTCAGAGCGGCAAAGAATAAGATACAGAATAGTATAGGATGAGGTAATACAAGATATGTAGACATTATTAAAGTGACTAGCGTTCCATTTATTAAAGTGGCCAGTGATTTCAAGTCTATTTATATATGCAGCAGCCTCTATGTGCTAGTGATGGCTATTTAACAGTCTGATGGCCTTGAAATAGAAGCTGTTTTTCAGACTCTCGGTCCCAGCTTTTAATGCACCTGTACTGACCTCGCCTTTTGGATGTTAGCGGTGAACAGGCAGAGGCTCGGGTGGTTGTTGTCCTTGATGATCTTTTTGGCCTTCCTGTGACATCCTGTGTGTGCTTGCACGTATGTGTATACAGGACATTAATAACAGTGTTGGTAAGTGAGCCGAAGACGGATAGTGCTGTGCATCAAGCTCTAATTGACTCCTGTGTTTCAACAACACACACCATGATAGTCCTTGGGAGAGTGTGGATTAATCTAGCAGATTTATGGCTAAATCTGTCACAGACAAGAGAAATGCATCCTCTGCCTTTCTCTCACCTGTCTCAGTCTCCTGGAGAAATACACACCCAAAGTCACACAAAGTAGACCGTACAGACAGCACAAAAGTTATACCCCCACACAAACACAGCATACTCACTTACGTATGGACACTCACTCCATTTACACATAGGAGAAATACACACTCCTAGCCACTAACACCATAGACCATAAACACACAGCACATAAGTAAAAGGCCTGTCACCTCTTACGCTAGCACAACAAACACTCACTCACATACGAACACACACACTTTTCATTATAATTTGTATGGTGGAAAAAACACATTGACACAAATTTTCACCCATACACACTAGAGGTCGATTTCAAGTTTTCATAACAAACGGTAACCGATCATGGCAATTAAATTGCACTCCACGAGTAGACTGCGTGGCAGGCTGACCTGTTATGCGAGTGCAGCAAGGAGCCAAGTTAAGGTGCTAGCTAGCATTAAACATATATTATAAAAAACAATCAATCTTAACATAATCACTAATTAAATACACATGGTTGATGATATTACTAGTTTATCTAGCTTGTACTGTGTTGCATATAATCGATGCGGTGTAGGCCGCAGCAGGTTCATAAGCATTCATTCAAACTGCACTTTCCTGTGTTTGCCATCAGCTCTTCGCAATGTTTCAATCATTGAGCTGTTTATGACTTCAAGCCTATCAACTCCCGAGATTAGGCTGGCAATACTAAAGTACCTATTAGAACATCCAATAGTCAAAGGTATATGAAATACAAATGGTATAGAGAGAAATAGTCCTATTATAACTATGTTCTCATGTTCTGAGCAAGGAACTTAAACGTTGGCTATTTTACATGGCACATATTGCACTTTTACTTTCTTCTCCAACACTTTGTTTTTGCATTTAAACCACATTGATGTTTCACAATTTATTTGAGACTAAATATATTTTATTGATGGATTAAGTTAAAATAAAAGTGTTCTTTATTCATTCAGTATTGTTGTAATTGTCATTATTACAACTATATATATATATATATATATATATATATAAAAATTGGCCAATTAATCGGTATTGGTATTTTGTTGAAAAATCATAATTGGCTGACCTCTAATACACACACTCGTAGGTGCACGTAGACAAAGACAGACACACACAAGGACAAAACACACATTCACTGACATACGAACACACACTTTTCATGGGCATTCCTATGGTGACGAAAAAAGGTTTGCATGCACACACACACCCGTAGGTGCACATTAACAAAGAGAGACACACACAAAAATAAACATCCTCTCACTGTCAACTGCGTTGATTTTCAGCAATCAAAGCATGTGTAAATATGTATATGAACATAAGGTTCAACAACTGAGACATAAACTGAACAAGATCCACAGACATGTGACTAACAGAAATGGAATAATGTGTCCCTGAATAAAGGGGAGGTCAAAATCAAAACTAACAGTCAATGCAGCTGATGGCCACACCAGACACTAAGTAATGCAGTGCATCTCCTCCTCATGGACTGCACCAGATTTGCCAATTCTCGCTCTGAGATGTTACCCCACTCTTCCACCAAGGCACCTGCAAGTTCCTGGACATTTCTGGGGGGAATGGCCCTAGCCCTCATCCTCCGATCCAACAGGTCCCAGACGTGCTCAATGGGATTTCCGGGCTCTTCGCTGGCCATGGCAGAACACTGACATTCTTGTCTTGCAGGAAATCACGCACAGAACGAGCAGTATGGCTGATGGCATTGTCATGCTTGAGGGTCATGTCAGGATGAGTGTTACGGATACAGGTATCCTGTGTGCGTGTGTGTGTATGTATCCTGTGTTCTTTTCTCTCCTTCTCCCCTCACAGATGAAAATCATCACTCCCCAATCAGTCACCCACAATCATCAATCAGAAGACACACCTCCTCCTGTTTCCTACCCAATCACCGTTCCTTTCCCTTGGTTTAAAAACCCAGGCAGTTGTTTGCTCTAGAGCTCAATCTCTCTGTAAATGCCATATCTGTAGGTCTCTCTGTTTCACTCTCTCTTTATGTATTGACCTCTTTTGTTTGAGCACCTCCATATCACTTTGTCCTCACCTGTGAGTATTGTTTTTGGTTATGGTGTTTGTATTTTGTTTGCTGGTGGGAAAAGGGGGAAACAAGACAAGTCGCCCATGGGCATACACTACCCGTAGGTAAACTTTGTTAAATACAGTAGTTAGCACTGGGCGGACCACCCACTGTATTTTTTTGGTTAGTTAGTTAGCTGTTGTTGAAATAGGCTAGTCTAGCTTTGGGGTGTTTATGAATACTTATTATTTATTTCCTTGGGTCCAGCTCAGCCCCTTTTCCTGCTCCCCCCATTACTGTGTGTTTTCCAATAAACCCTGAGTTTGACGGTAGATTTCAGTTGTCGTGGTTATTTCGTTCTCATGTTTACTTTGTCACTATTATAAATTGCATGAGTTACGTTACGGCTCTCATTACCATCCCCCACCTAGACTGTCGGGCCAAAAGGGATTCGTAACAATGCGCCTGCAGGAAGGGTACCACAAGAGGGAGAAGGATGCCTTCCCTGTAATGCACAGCGTTGAGATTGCCTGCAATGACAACAAGCTCAGTCCGATGATGCTGTGACATACCGCCCCAGACCATGACAGTCCCTCCACCTCCAAATCGATCCCGCTCCAGAGTACAGGCCTCGGTGTAACGCTCATTCCTTCGATGATAAACGCAAATCCGACTATCACCCCTGGTGAAACAAAAATACGACTCGTCAGTGAAGAGCACCTTTCACCTTTTGCCAGTCCTGTCTAATCCAGCGACGGTGGACCAGACAGGTGACAGCTGTTGTAAGGCAGGTGAGGACCTGCCTTATAACAGGCCTACAAGCCCTCAGTCCAGCCTATCTGAGCACTGATGGAGGGATTGTGCATTCCTGGTGTAACTCAGGCAGTTGTTGTTGCCATCCAGTACCTGTCCCACAGGTGTGATGTTCGGATGTACCAATCCTCTGCAGGTGTTACATGTGGTCTGCCACTGCGAGGACGATCCGCTGTCTGTCCTGTCTCCCTGTAGCGCTGTCTTAGGAGTCTCACAGTACGGATATTGCAATGTATTGCCCTGGCCACATCTGCAGTCCTCATGCCTCCTTGTAGCATGTCTAAGGCATGTTGATGCAGATGAGCAGGGACACTGGGCATCTTTCTTTTGGTGATTTTCAGAATCAGTGGAAAGGCCTCTTTAGTGTCCTAAATTTTCATAATTGTGACCTTAATTGCCTACCGTCTGTAAGCTGTTAGTGTCTTAACGACCGTTCCACAGGTGCATGTTCATTCATTCTTTACGTTTCATTGAACAAGCATGGGAAACCGTGTTTAAACCTGTTCCATGAAGATCTGTGAAGTTATTTGGATTTTTATGAATTATCTTTGAAAGACAGAGTCCTGAAAAAGGGAAGTTCTTTTTTTGCTGGGTTTATATAAACACTGCCTTAAGGTTCTCTGCTGTAAATGATAAGTGCTTTAGCGCATCTATTTTCTATCACAGGCATAGAAATAATCTAGTCAATCTAGGTACTTCCTCTTCTATGTGAGCAGAGGACACAGGGGATTGGATGACAGTAGTACGGTTTGGTTTCTAATCTGCCCGAATGGGATGACAACCGCTCAGTGACGATGTGACTAACCAATCACATCTCTTCTTATACCGGCCCCTGTGAACATACACTGGCTTTGTGTTAAAACGTTACAAGCTGTCCAACCCTGGCTTACACTGTCCTTGTTTCCTAAATTCTTCACCTCCTCAAAGCTAATTGGATGTCCGGGGCAGTGTTGAGGTCAATCCCATTTAAATTCGATCAATTCAGGAAGCAGACTGGAAAAAAAATATCATAGAAGCATTCCTGAATTGACTGAATTTAAATGGAATTGACCCTAACCCTGGTCAGGGGGAGGGACCTTGGATCCTCTCCTAAAATGTGCTTTTAAATGGGGGTTAGAAATAGGAGGAAACAAGGACGGCGGATTACAGCTTACTCACTTATTTGTCATTTTCTTTTTCTCGTCTGTTTTTGTTCTACTTTACTTATGATAGAGAATAATATTTTTTTTTACTACTGATATTGATTACTCCATTGTTGGGAAAGAGCTTGCAAGAAAGACATTTCTCTGTACATCTTTACGTGACAATAAAACGTAAAACTCCAAATTTCACAGATTGTAAAGTTTTCAGACACAGCCAGAGAGGACAAAGATAGATATTCTTAGGCCTTGTGTACTTGCCGGAGCATCCAACTAAGACACACAGTCCCATCAAGACCACTCCGTGGAAAAGACAGCTTCCTCCAACCAATAAATTAAGCTCTGATGTCTCGCTTTTCGTTTCCTTTTCATCACGTTTCACTGTCTCACCATGGACAGACAGACAGGGGTAGATGGTAGAGTGTGTGTGTGTGTGTCTGTGACAGTGTTTGTTGGGTGTCAATGTGTGTGTTGGAGGGGGATCTAAAAGAGCAGTGGTAGGAGTAGGGCTGTGGCAGTCATGAAATGTTGTCAACCGGTAACTGTCATACAAATGACTGCCGGTCTCATAGTAATTGAACTTTAATGAACATAAACATGTTTGGCATCTCAAGGCCTCCACACATACAAGCCACTGATTTGCACCTATGGAACATCTACATTTAAAAAAGTATCATAAATCTATTTATTTTAGGCAGGTTTAAAGAAACATTATGATATGAATATTATTTTTTTGAGAAGAACATAATAGCATGTTCTGAGTCAGCTTGTTGGCTATGTTATCTGGCTATGTCCCATGCCAATGCCAGCCTAGGCTATAGGCTAGTTCATTTAGCAGACAAGATATGCTTAGAAATCCCATGACATTATTTGATATTATATGATTTTATTGTAAGAATAATATAATTGAACATGGCTGAATAAAATAAAAATTATATTTTTCCCATTTCCGAGCGAGTGCGCATATGAATATGCTATGTTGAGCCTAAAAGTGATAATTTGAAACAGGTCCTATATGCTAGATTTAGAGAATGGCACAGAAGGAGATGGCTGCCGCTTTACGATCCCATAACCAATTGTGCTATTGTGTATGTTTCTTCGCGTTATTTGCAACTTATTTTGTATATGATGTTTCTGCCACTGTGTCTTATGACCGAAAAGTGCTTCTAGATATCAGGACAGCGATGAATCACCCCATACTGGAGGAATTATTTTCTTCAACGAGGCGGACACAGGAAAAAGAGACAGAGGTATTGAGGACGAAGGTCCGGGTGACTTGTAAGGATCTTTCGCTGTGAAGTTTTATGTTTTACCAGATGTAATGTGTTATATTCTCCTACATTCATTTCACATTTCCACAAACTTCAAAGCATTTCCTTTCAAATGGTATCAAGAATATGCATATCCTTGCTTCAGGTCCTGAGATACAGGCAGTTAGATTTTGGTGTCATTTTAGGTGAAATTTTTTAAAAAGGGTCCTGAATAAAAAAGCGTTATGCTTGGGGAAAATCCAACACAACACATCACTAAATACCACTCATGACTCATCCACAAACTAGGGAGTTTTTAAGATAAAAATTAATGGAATAGTGCTAAGCAGAGGCAAAATCTTGGAGGAAAACCTGGTTCAAAAGTTTGGGGTCACTTAGAAATGTCCTTGTTTTTGAAAGAAAAGCACCTTTTTTACCCATTAAAATAACATTAAATTGATCAGAAATACAGTGTAGACATTGTTAATGTTGTAAATGACTATTGTAGCTGGAAACGGCATATTTATTTTATGGAATAGCTACATAGGCGTACAGAGGCCTATTATAGGCAACCATCACTCCTGTGTTCCAATGGCACGTTGTGTTCGCTAATCCATGTTTAGAATTTTTAAAGGCTAATTGATCATTAGAAAAACATTTTGCAATTATGTTAGCACAGCTGAAAACTGTTGTCCTGATTAATTAAAGAAGCAAAAACATGTCCTTCTTTAGACTAGTTAAGCATCTGGAGCATCAGCATCAACACAAGTCCTCAACTGGCAGCTTCATTAAATAGTACCCGCAAAACACCAGTCTCAACGTCAAAAGTGAAGAGGCGACTCCGGGATGCTGGCCTTCTAGCCAGTAGGGCATATTTGGTTAGATTTATAGTATAACATGAAATGGAGCTGAATTCGTCTATGGTCTTCAAAGCATCTGCGAGGGATTGAGATATATTGTCTCGATAAAGTAAGATATCGTCAACACATAATGAGATGATGACATGATCTGTAGAAATGAGAGATATTGGTGTAATTTCTTTCGATTGTCGAATTGCCTAGGCCAGTGGCTCCATAGTAGAGGTGAGAGTTATTCTGAATGGAACAGAGCAGGTATTTCCTTACTATGGTTGAGGGAGTGGCAGAGTGGCATAGTATTTAAATCATATTAATGCAATTGGAGCCAAGTCCCATATGTTTCCAAAAGTGACCAAAGATATGACCATTCTAGTCTATCTAAAGCTGTTTCTGCATCAAGAAATAGAACTGCCTATTAATTATCAAAATCAAATACAAATAGGCCTGTGTTCTATCCCAGGCTCATGGATAGAACGTTTGGAGCATAGCATAAGGTAACCAGTGCATCCAGTATGCAGGTAGCCTAGAGGTTAAGAGCATTGGGCCAGTAACTGAAATGTCACTGGTTTGAATTCCTGAGCCGGTAAGGAGAAAAACTCTGCTTTCTGTCCTTGAACATGGCAGTTAACCCACAACAACTGCTTCCTTGGTGCCGATGACAAGAAAGTTGAATAAGGCAGCCCACCACACATCTCTGATTCAGAGGGGTTGGATTCAATGAGGAAGACACATTTCGGTTGAATGCATTCAGCTGTGCCACTGACGTGGTATCCCCCCTACCCTTTTCCGTTAATAATACAGTCCACACTCAAAGGCGATTACTAGAGGTTCTTTAATTTTGGAGTATAGGCTCGACCAATTATGTAGCCTACAAAAGTGTGTTTTTGCTATGCATAAAATGGGGTTGGTTTTTTGTTTTAATTCAGGCTTTTTTTCGGGCTTGGGCTCATAGGCCTATACATAAGCTCTAATATGTGTATGGGTATTCTATATTCAACGTCTTAAATGCTTTGAATTAATATCACCTTAGAAAGGGCTGTTCATTTTGATGAGTTTGGTTTTGAAACAAGACCCACAACGACCATGTTCCCCACTCAGTTTCAACCTGTTGTTGAACTTTCTTCAAATTGGTTGATCACAGTGAGATCAATCAATGTAACCCGACGGGCAGTTTTAAAAGAATGATACTGTTATAATGATTCAGTGCCTTGCAAAAGTATTCATCCCCCTTGGCATTTTTCCTATTTTCTTGCATCACAACTTGTAATTTAAATAGATTTTTATTTTTATTTCATGTAATGGACAAACACAAAGTAGTCCAAATTGGTGAAGTGAAATGTAAAAATAAAAATAAAAAAGGATACCTGTTGCATGCATATGTATTAACCGCCTTTGCGATGAAGCCCCTAAAGTCACATAATTAGTTTGTCACATGATCTCAGTATATATACACCCGTTCTGAAAGGCCCCAGAGTCTGCAACACCACTAAGCAAGGGGCACCACCAAGCAAGCGACACCATGAAGACCAAAGAGCTCTCCAAACAGGTCAGGGACAAAGTTGAGGAGAAATACAGATCGGGCGTTGGGTTATAAAAAAATATCAGAAACTTTGAACATCCCACGGAGCACAATTAAATCCATTATAAAAAGATGGAAAGACTACGGCACCACAACAAACCTGCCAAGAGAGAGAGGACCGCCCACAAAAACTCTAGGACCAGACAAGGAGGGCATTAATCAGAGGCAACAAAGAAACTAAAGATAACCCTAAAGGAGCTCTAAAGCGGAGATTGGAGTATCTGTCCATATGGCCACTTTAAGCCATACGCTCCACAGAGCAAGGCTTTACGGAAGAGTGGCCTGAAAAAAGCCATTGCTTAAAGAAAGAAATAAGCAAACATGTTTTTTGTTCACCAAAAGGCATGTGGGAGACTCCCCAAACATATGGAAGAAGGTACTCTTGTCAGATGAGACTAAAATGTAGCTTTTTGGCCATGAAGAAAAATGCTATGTCTGGCGCAAACCCAACACCTCTCATCATTCCAAGAACACCATCCCCACAGTGAAGCATGGTGGTGGCAGCATCATGCTGTGAGGATGTTTTTCATCACCTTGTTATGTCAGTCTTTAGGAATACACCGTTTGTACATATTTATAAATATTTCTTATTTTTTTGTCAGGGAAACAGGGAAACTGGTCAGAATTTAAGAAATGATGGATGATGCTAAATACAGGGAAATTCTTGAGGGAAACCTGTTTCAGTCTTTCTCCCAGAAGGATAATGACCCTAAGCATCCTGCTCAACCAACACTCGAGTAGTTTAAGGAGAAACATTTAAATGTCTTGGAATAGCCTAGTCAAAGCCCAGACCTCAATCCAATTGAGAATCTGTGGTATGATTTAAAGATTACAGTTTTGTCTTGAAGAATGGGCAAAAATCCCAGTGGCTAGATGTGCCAATCTTATAGAGACATACCCCAAGAGACTTGCAGCTGTAAGTGCTGCAAAAGGTGGGGGGAATGAATAGTCATGCACACTCAAGTTTTCTGTTTTGTTGTCTTCTTGCTTCTTGTTTGTTTCACAATGAAAAACATTTTGCATCTTCAAAGTGGTATGCATGTTGTGTAAATCAAACGATACAAACCCTCAAAAAATCAATTTTAATTTCAGGTTGTAAGGCAACAAAATAGGAAAAATGCCAAAGGGGGTGAATACTTTCGCAAGCAACTGTAAGTGTTTGATGTGATTTTTATAGCATTTGCATTGCTGTCAGAGTGATTAGGGGGACAATAGAGCACTGAGTACCAGGCCATTAGCGACCTGACGGTCTTAACGAGTTGGGTTCTACAAACACATCAGTACCATTCATGTACAGCATAGTAGGAGATTAATGTGACTCAATGGTCACATGGAATTTGACTGCGGTCATGACTCATGACTGCTGCAGTGACGGTAATACGGTCACCACAACAGCCCTAGATAGGAGTGGACAGGTGGCTCCACGCTACTCAGAACTCTGGAGTGGCAGCTGATCTAAGCTGTCACAGAAACAAAACAGACTGGCTACACATTCAGACCCCGTCCACCCGTCCACACGACAACTTGTCCGTAAGGGCTGGGTTGGAGCAGGGGCTGCCCCCACCCCCATACCCACTTCTTTCTTTCTTTCTTTCTTTCTTTCTTTCTTTCTTTCTTTCTTTCTGTCTTTCTTTCTTTCTTTCTTGCTTCTTGCTCTTTCTATCTTCCTGTCTCCGTTTTCTCACTCCCATTCTCTCTGTGTCCTTCCCCCTCATACCATCTTTTTCTTTAAATGTTTTTCTCTCTTTTCTTCTCTCAACCTCATACTCACCTCTCTCTCTGTCCAACCCCTTTTTCTCTCTCTCTGCTGGCCCTGTGTTGACCTCGTAAGGGCCAGCCATTACCTGAGTCAGACTAAATCACAGCAGGGTAATGGAACATGCCACCTCCACACACACACACACACACACACACACACACACACACACACACACACACACACACACACACACACACACACACACACACACACACACACACACACACACACACACACACACACACACACACTCTCACATTTTCCTTGCCCTTTTCCCTCTCTCTTCTACACAATTAGAAAATAGGGCTCCAAAAGGGTTCTTCGGCTGTCCCCATAGCAGAACCCTTTTTGGTTCCAGGTAGAACCTCTTTGGATTTCATGTAGAGCTGTCATTGTAAAATTTAGCCTAGTTGATGTCACTCTGATATCCAATAGTTCTTCCAGCTGTATGTAATAACACTTAAGCTTTTCTGGGCTAGCAATTTAAGAAATAACACAACAAAAACTAAATACTGCATAGTTTCATGAGGACTAGAAGCGAGGTGACCCTCTATGTCTGCGCCATCTTGCTCCTCTACTATGGGGGCAGCCGAATAATCATTTTAGGTTTCAAATAGCACCTTTTTCTAAGAGTGTGGGCTAGCTTTAACATAGCTATCATGTTAAAGCCCTTACACAGCCTGGAGATGTGTTTTGGGTCATTTTCCTGTTGAAAGACAAATGATAGTCCCACTAAGCGCAAACCAGATGGGATGGTGTATTGCTGCAGAATGCTGTGGTAGCCATGCTGGTTAAGTGTGCCATACATTCTAAATAAATCACTAAGAGTGTCACCAGCAAAGCACCCCCACGCCATCACATCTCCTCCATGCTTCACGGTGGGAACCACACATGCGGAGATCATTAGTTCACCTACTCTACGTCTCACAAAGACACAGTGGTTGGAACCAAAAATCTCAAATTTGAACTCATCAGACCGGTCTAATGTCCATTGCTTGATTCACGCAGTCTCCTCTGAACAGTTGATGTTTAGATGTGTCTGTTACTTGACCTCTGTCAAGCATTTATTTGGGCTGCAATCTGAAGTGCAGTTAACTCTAATGAACTTATTCTCTGCAGCAGTGACGGTCCTGTGACGGTCCTCATTAGAGTGTGTGTCATCATTGCGATTAATGGTTTTTGTGATTACACAAAAGTTCTTGAATCTTTCTGTATTGACTGAACTACATGTCTTAAAGTAATGATGGACTGTCATTTCCCTTTGCTTATTTGAGCTGTTCTTGCCATAATATGGACTGGGTATTTTACCAAATAGGGCTTCTGTATACCAACCCTACCTTGTCACAACACAACTTATTGACACAAACGCATTAAGAACACAAATTAATTTCTAACAAGGCACACCTGTTAATTCTCGATACTACTCATCCCGCATGCGGGAGAGTAATGTAGCCTCAAACTAATTAGCATAACGCAGCGGACATAAATCTTCCTAGAAAATGTCCTATTCATGAAAATCACAAATGAAATATATTGAGACACAGCTTAGCCTTTTGTTAATCACACTATCATCTCAGATTTTTTTAAATATGCTTTACAGCCAACGCTAGACAAGCATTTGTGTAAGTATATCATGGCATAATGCTATGGCTAGGCTCTGTTAGCATCAGGCAACATTTTCACAAAATAAGAAAAGCAATCAAATTAAATAATTTTCCTTTGAAGAACTTCGGATGTTTTCACTCAGGAGACTCCCAGTTAGATAGCAAATGTTCCTTTTTTCCCAAAATATTATTTTTGTAGGCGAAATAGCTCTAAATTTGTTCTTCACGTTCGGCTGAGAAATCGCCCGGAAAATGCAGTCACTACAACGCCAAACTTTTATCCAAATTAGTTCCATAATATCGACAGAAACATGGCAAACGTTGTTTAGAATCAATCCTCAAGGTGTTTTCCACATATCTATTCGATAAAATATCCGTTCGGACAATTGGTTTCTCATAAGAAGCGATTGGAAAAATGGCAACTTGTGTAATTTACGCAAGATTTTCTGCCGGAGCCATCATGTGACCACTTGCTAAATGTGGTCCCTTATGGCTATTCTTCAACATAAATAAGTAAAAAGACGTCACAATGCTGTAAACACCTTGGGGAATACGTAGAAAACGTAAGCTCATTCATAGCGCATTCACAGCCATATAAGGAGTCATTGGCATGAGGCGGTTTCAAAAAATGCGGCACTTCCTGGTTGGATTTTTATCTGGGTTTCGCCTGTAACATCAGTTCTGTTGCACTCACAGACAATATCTTTGCAGTTTTGGAAATGTCAGAGTGTTTTCTATCCAAAACTGTCAATTATATGCATAGTCGAGCATCTTGTCTTGACAAAATATCCCGTTTAAAACGGGAACGCTTTTTATCCAAAAATGAAAATACTGCCCCCTAGTTATAAAAGGTTAATTGAAATGCATTCCAGGTGAATGCCAAGAATGTGAAAGCTGTCACCAAGGCAAATGGTGGCTACTTTTAAGAATCTCAAATATAAAAATATATTTGGATTTGATAAACACTTTTTTGGTTACTACATGATTCCATATGTGTTATTTCAAGGTTTAGATTTTTTCACTATTATTCTACAATGTAGAAAATAGTAAAAGTGTGTCTAAACTTTTGACTGATACTGTAAATCCCAAAATAGTATAGGAGAGCTCCAGACAAACTTTTCCCCTGCCCACATTTTTGCAAAAATGTTATAAAGTACGTTTTCAAACCCATTGACTTTTTTATTTTCCTCATCAATCTAAATACAATACCCCATAATGACAAAGCATTAACAGGTTTTTAGAAATGTTTGCAAATGTATGAAATAAATTAAAAACTGATGTAAATCACATTTACATAAGTATTCAAACCCTTTACTCAGTACTTTTTTGAAGGACCTTTATTTGGGGAGTTTCTCCCATTGTTCTAGTCAGATCCTCTCAAGCTCTGTCAGGTTGGATGGGGAACATTATGCACAGCTTTTTTCAGGTCTCTCCAGCGATGTTCGATCGGCTTCAAGTCCGGCCTCTGGCTGGGCCGCTCAAGGAAAAGCGGATACTTGTTTCTGAAACCACTCCTTTGTTGTCTTGGCTGTGTGCTTAGGGTCGTTGTCCTGTTAGAAGGTGAACCTTTGTCCCAGTCTGAGGTCCTGAGTGCTCTGGAGCAGGTGTTCATCAAGGATCTCTCTGTACTTTGCTCCATTCATCTTTCCTTCGACCCTGACTAGTCTTCCAGTCCCTTATCCGCTGAAAAACATCCACACAGCATAATGCTGCCATGACCACGCTTCACTGTAGGGGAAGGGATAGTACCAGGTTTAGACATGACACTTGGCTGACGTGCACTGTCAACTGTGGGACCTTATATAGACAGGTATGTACCTTTCATGTCCAATCAATTGAATGTACCACAGCTGGACTCCAATCCAGTTGTAGAAACATCTCAAGGATGATTAATGGAAACAGGATGGCCCTGAGCTCAATATTGTGTCTTATAGCAAAGGGTCTGAATAGTTATGTAAATAAGGTATTTCTGTTTTTTGTAATGCGGTATTGTGTGTAGATTGATGAGGGGAAAAATAATTTAATACATTTTAGAATTAGGCTGTAACGTAATAGAACTTGGAAAAAGTCAAGGGGTCTGAATACTTTCCGAATGCACTGTAAGTTGTTTCATCTAACATTTCCAAGCAGGAATGCATGATTAACATATTTTGATGTGAAACACCTAAACCAGGGACTGACATCAATTTTGGGTTGACAATTAGGTTATTGTTGCTATACTGTCAAAATAGGGCTCCAGAAATGCTGATTTATTTTGTTATATAGACATATTTTTGTGTTCAAATCATGGGACTAATCACCATCTGAAGAAGTGGAAACTCAAAACGGATCAACTAGATTGCTAAATAAAATGTTCTGCTAGTTAGCCGTGTAATTGATAAATCGAACCGTTTTTAATATCTTTAAAAAATTGTTGGAGTATACTACCCAATGATGTCATCTCTTGAATAAACGATGCACACTGCCTTGTGATCCATAGCCTAGGCTGTATCAAATATACTTTGGTTCAAACAGTACTTAAATGGTGAATATTGAGAATATTTTTTTGTCATCGCAATTGCAATTTGAAATGTTCGCCAATCAGAATGTATTTTTCTCTTCCTCTCCTTCTCAATCTAGGCTACTGAGAGTGCACAGGGAGAAACAGGGGCAGAGCAAACACTTTAAAGCAGGAATTAGGATATTAATGCACTTTGGGCTATTGTTTGACCAAATCATGGTTTTAGCCAAAAATAGAAAGATTTGAGTGAAGTGACCAGCTAGGATTTGCAGCTCGCACCGCATCGGTATGCGGACACATCCAAGCTGGGAGTGTAGGCTAATTTCCACCTCTCTAGTGTAGGCTGACTAACCTACGGTACCAGCTCACGTTTGTTGCCTATGTTTTAGGCCTAGTGTTTATTGGACACATGTAAATAGCTTTATTTTATAGCATAATTTGAGTGTCAGTTTAAGAGTTGTGGAAAACAGGGCAGCGGGTCATGAGATATGCCTCTGAAGATTGTACATACGGGCCCACAATGGACTATAACGGGATGGGCAAACTTTGGCTCGAGGGCCACATTGGGATTTTGAAATTCAATGGAGGACCGCAATTTTTTGGGAGACCAATTGTTTACTAAAATCAAATTTGCAGGGGCCTCCCAAGTGGCGCAGGGGTCTAACACACTGAGTCTCAGTGTTTGAGACGTCACTACAGACCCGGATTCAATCTGAGGCTGTGTCACAGCTGGCCGTGACTGGGAGACCCATGAGGCGGCCCACAATTGGCCCAGCGTCGTCCGGCTTAGGAGACGGTTTTTGCAGGCCGAGATTTCCTTATCACATTGCTCTCTAGCGACTCCTGCGGCACGGTTGCCAGGTGTTTCCTCCGACACATTGGTGCGGCCGGCTTCAGGGTTAACCGGCATTGTGTCAAGAAGCAGTGCGGCTTGGCTGGGTCGTGTTTCGGAGGATGCACGACTCTCGACCTTCGCCTCTCGTGAGTCCGTACGGGAGTTGCAGCGATGGAACAAGACTGTAACTACCAATTGGATACCATGAAATTGGGGAGAAAAATTGTTAAAGAATATATATACTAATATTATATATTTTTTTTTTGTATGTCTCGTGGGTCCGGATGGAAGTGCCTGGCGGGCCGGGCTTTGACCCCACTTGGACAATAAGCACAGTTGATACTTTACCTTCTAATCTACAGTGCCTTCAGAGAGTATTCACATCCCTTGATCTTTTCCACATTTTGTTGTTTTACAGCCTGAATTTAAAATGGATTGAATTTAGATTATTTAGCCACTGGCCTACACACAATAATACCCCATAATGTCAAAGTGTAATTAAGGTTTTCAACATTTTTTAAAATTGAGTCAAGTTTTCAACCCATTTGTTATGGCAAGCCAAAAATAAGTTCAGGAGTAAATATTTGCTTCACAAGTCACATAATAAGTTGCATGGACTCACTCTGTGTGCAATAATAGTGTTTACCATGATTTGTGAATGACTACATCTCTGTAGCCTGCACATACAATTATCTGTAAAGTCCCTCAGTAAAGTAGTGAATTTCAAAAACAGATTCAACTACAAAGTCCAAGGAGCATGGTGAAGTTATTAATTACCCGCTAAATTGTGTATCAATACACCCAGTCACTTCAAAGATACAGGCGTGTTTCCTAACTCAGTTGCCGGAAAGGAAGGAAACCGCTCAGCGATTTCACTATGAGGCCAACGGTGACTTTAAAACAGTTACAGAGTCTAATGGCTTTGATAGGAGAAAACTGAGGATGGATCAATAACATTGTAGTTATTTCACAAAACTAACCTATTTGACAAAGTGGGAAAAAAAGGAAGCTTGTACAGAATAAAAGTAACACTGCCAAAAAATGTGGCAAAGCAACTGACTTCTTGTCCTGAATACAAAGTGTTATGTTTGGAGCAAAACCAATACAACACATTACTGAGTACCACTCTCCATATTTTCAAGCATAGTGGTGCTGCATCATGTTATGGGTATGCTTGTAATCGATAAGGACTGGGGAGTTTTTCAGGATAAAACATTTATGGAATGGAGCTAACCCCTTGAATAAGTCAATGGGTATGAATACTTTCTGAAGGCACTGTATACTGTCGATTGCTGCATGTTGCACAAATTATTATAACTATTGTGATACATAACTGTCATGGTAATTTGAAATGTCCAGTAAATGAGCATGGTTAATGTAGTTATTTAACAAATTCACAATTGGCTTACAAATGCTTACATCAAATACATCATGACAGCACAATCTCCTGTGGCAACGGTGCCACAGGAGATTATGTCAAGTTGGCTGGATGGCCTTTGGTTG
This sequence comes from Oncorhynchus masou masou, assembly GCF_036934945.1. Classification (NCBI taxonomy): domain Eukaryota; kingdom Metazoa; phylum Chordata; class Actinopteri; order Salmoniformes; family Salmonidae; genus Oncorhynchus; species Oncorhynchus masou. The sequence continues at coordinate 36,391,014 of NC_088234.1, forward strand.
GTGGAACATTCTTGATACACACAGAAAACAGTCTCTTCCCCTTCATCTACAATGATTGAAGTGGACATAACAAGTGACATCAATAAGTGCAGGCCAGTCAAGTTCTTCCACACTGATCTTAACATACTATTTCTGTATGGACCTCGCTTTGTGCATGGGGGCATTGTCATGCTGAAACAGGAATGGGCCTTCCCCAAACTTTTGCCACAAAATTGGAAGCAAAGAATCATCTATAAAGTCATTGTATGCTGTAGCGTTAAGATGTCCCTTCACTGGTACTAAGGGGCCTAGCCTCAACCATTAAAAACAGCCCTAGACCATTATTCCTCCTCCACCACACTTTACAGTTCACATGAAGCGTGATCCATCATTCCAAGGAACATGTTTTCACTGTTCCAGAGTCCAATGGCTGATGCTTGGCATTGCGCATGATGATCTTAGGCTTGTGTGAGACTGCTCTGCCATGGAAAAACATTTCATGAAGCTCCCAAACAAACAGTTATTGTGCTGATGTTGCTTCCAAAGGAAGTTTGGAACTCGGTAGTGAGTGTTGCAACCAAGGACAGAAGATTTTTACGCGCTATACGCTTCAGGACTTGGAAATCCCGTTCTGTGAGATTGTGTGGCCGGCCTACCACTCCTAGGCGTTTTCACTTCACAATAAGAGCCCTTACAGTTGACCGGAGTAGCTCTAGCAGGGCAGAATTACTTTTCATTAGCTGTAAGGGGGCACCCTCAAGGCCCAGCAGTTCTAGTGTTAACCGCTAGGCTACCTGCGGCAGCTACTGGTACTGTTGCTGCTGCTGCCACTACTACTACTACTACTACTACTACTACTACTACTACAACACACTTGAGAATTTTATTGCGGGGCAATAGTCATGCTAGCATGGTTCAGACTGGCTGGGTCCAGTTCACTCGGCTCAACATAGACATGCTTGACCAGGCCAGTACACTCACGGAAAAGAATGGAGAGCTGGACATTATCTATGTAGACAGACGGACAATGACATATCGAGCTTCCCCGGCACTCTCTCTTTCCTTTCTTTTTCTCTCTGCTTTTTCAAACATTGCTGCTTGCTGAAGCATCACGTCCATCTGTTGCCATCACTCCCCCTCTCCCTCCTCTCCGCCAGTCTCTCCCTCCATCTCTCTGTATGTCCATCAGTTCCACTTCCAGTTTTATTCTATTATTCTCCAGTCTCCTCTCTTTCTCTACAGTTCTACTCTTTCTGCACATTTGCTCACCCTGAACCATGCACACACATACTCACACCCATGTGTGCACACACACACACACACACACACACACACACACACACACACACACACACACACACACACACACACACACACACACACACACACACACACACACTGTCTCGCTGAGGTGCTGTTATCACTGACCGTCCTCAGTGACCAGAGAGAGAGAGAGAGAGAGACAAAGAGGGAGAGAAAGAGATGGGAGAGATACAGTCGAGAGATAGAGAGAGAGAGAGAGAGAGAGAGAGGGGGAGAGAGAGAGGGGAGAGAGTGAGAGAGAGAATGACAAATAGAGATGGATGAAGAATGTTAGGCTGGCTCTAGTGGTCACTCTCTGAGGAGAGGAGCTGATGCTGCCAGAAGATTTGCTCAACAGTTGACCAGTTGATGACTGTAATGCATACAAGTCGGAGTAAGGCTACGGTCGGCAGGTGTCCGTGTGTGTTTACATGCATGCTGCAATAGGATTGTGACTGCCCAATGTCTGCTGAACATTTGGGCATGTAACTGAACAAATGTACATTCTCAAAATGATTCAACATACAATTGTAAGACAACCAGTTGCAAAAAGATTGTGAGCTTGCTCCACATTTGGGCGTACACTGTAGCTGAACCAACATACATTCTCAAGTTGAATTGTATGTAGAGTTAACTTTGAATTTATAGGTGAGTGAGCAAACAATTCAACTTGAGAACTTATTCTACCTTATTTGCACATTTGTGCCTTGGCTTTCGAGTGAATTGTAGTTACCACCCATGACTGTATTTGTTAGCGACAGAAAATTTGTTTTTGCATTCAAGAGTTTTCAGTCCAAACTAGGTGAGCTGTAGGCTATATTGACAGTCTATATTGACAGTAGGCTATATTGATTTAAACTAGCATTGAGAACAAAGTGGTGTAGGTGGGCGGCAGCGGAGTGAGGAGACGAGGAAACTGCCATTGGGCCTAGAAAAACCCAGAGAAAGAAACTCACCTTAGTTATGATCAACTGAATGATGAAACTATTGGAATAAAGTAGGCTAATGCAATTGAAGGAATGTATCAAATTCCTGCTTATACTGAAACTCCCAGTCATATACAATCATTATATTAATTTAAAGCAGTAGTTCTGTTTAGTCACCTAGATTATAATTTCAGCACCATTGTCATTGGTGCAGCACCATCACCCTATAGATAAGTGTTTTTTCTAACCTGATACAAACTTGTCTTGATGTGACTTAGTCATAAGACTGGGTTTACAGCTAAGAGACATTTGGGTGCAACCACAGGATGTGAAATCTACGATCTACAGAAAGTCACATGTATGGAACCTTACAGAAAGGAGTACAATATTGTGTTTGTTGTTGTGAATGCAGTTAGATGGTTGAGCCATCGGGCTATCAAACTCGAAATATCTTAAAGACGGCAACTAATTACCTTTCACACACTATCTGCTAACACATATACAGAAAGGGGTTATATTTTCTCTATAAAAGCAGAGACCCGGCTATGTTTGTTAAGCTTTCAACTCTGAACCATTCTTGGTGATGTTGATTGGGTAATTTTTGCAAATCTTATAATAAAGCTGTTGGTGGAAGAATCTACAGTCTATCTCTTCCTCTAGAATATCCATGACAAACTCCTCTAGATAAATCAAATTGTGTCAGATCTTTGTTTTCACTGAATCTATGTTTGAATATTTGGTAATAATTAGGCTGGGGAAATGTTCGCTAAGTTGAGGTGAGTGTTAATATTAATATTTTTTTACAGTGTTCTCATATATGTGACCCAATTCGGGAAAATAGGTGTATGTTGCCAGAGATGGTCGCCTCGCTTCAGGTCGTTAGGCAACTATGCAGTCATTTTTTTAAATGTATTATTTCTTACATTGTTAGCCCAGAAAATCTCAAGTGTTATTATATACAGCCGGAAAGAACTACTGGATATAAAAGTGACATCAATTTACCAACATCATGACCAGGAATACAACTTTCACGAAGTGGATCCTTTGTTTAGACCTCCACCCTGGACATGGGATCTCATCTCAGAGGCCGCCCCAAAACTACGAGGTCGCCGCAGGAGAGGCAGACGGAGCGGACTACTGGTCAGACTTAGAAGGCGAGCACACCATCCACTGCTTCCGAGCATATTACTTGCCAATGTCCAATCTCTAGACAACAAGGTGGATGAAATTAGGGCACGAGTTGCATTCCAGAGAGACATCAGTGATTGTAACATTCTCTTATTCACAGAAACATGGCTCACTTGGGATATGTTGTCAGAGTCAGTACAGCCACCCCGTTTCTTCACGCATCGCACCGACGGAAACAAACATCTCTCTGGAAAGAAGAAGGCCGGGGGTGTATGCCTTATGATTAACGACTCATGGTGTAATCATAACAACATACAGGAACTCAAGTTCTTTTATTCACCTCACATAAAATTCCTTACAATCAAATGCCGACCACATTATCTACCAATATAATTCTCTTTGATTATAATCACAGTTGTGTACCCCCACGCCCCTCCCACCCCCCAAGCAGATACCTTGACGGCCCTGAAAGAACTTCACTTGACTCTATGTTAACTGGAAACCATATATCCTGAGGCTGCATTTATTGTAGCTGGGGATTTTAACAAAGCTAACCTGAGAACAAGGCTTCCTAAATTCTATCAGCACTTTGAATGCGTGACACGAGCTGGTCGCATTCTGGACCATTGCTACTCTAACTTCCGAGATGCATACTAAGCCCTCCCCCGCCTTCCCTTTGGCAAATCTGACCATGACTCCATTTTGTTGCTCCCAGCCTGTAGACAGAAACTAAAACAGGAAACGCACGTCAGGTCTATCCAACGCTAGTCTGACCAATTGGATTCCGCGCTTCAATATTGCTTCGATCACTTGGACTGGGATATGTTCAAGGAAGACTTGGTAGACTTGTATATGACTCAGACAACAACATTGATGTATACGTTGACTTGGTGAGCGAGTTTATTAGCAAGTCCATCAGTGATGTGGTACCCACTGTGACTATTAAAACCTTCCCTAATGTGAATCTGTGTATTGATGAACCACCGCTTTTAATCATGGCAAGGAGACAGGAAACATGACCGAATAGAAACAGTGTAGCTATTCCCTCCGCAAGGCAATCAAACTGTACTGATGGCCTGCATCTGATGGTCAGTTTGAGGGGACGGAACAGCAATGAGGCTGCCTCTCACCCGACTCACTGACCCTCCTCTCTCCCTCAGCTGAGAAAACCGCTGCCCGCACCTGCCCGCCCGACTAGCATCACCACCCTGGATGGCTCGGACCTAGAATATGTGGACAACTATAACTACCTAAGTGTCTGGCTAGACTGTAAACTCTCCTTCCAGACTCATATTAAACATCTCCAATCCAAAATCAAATCTAAAATCGGCTTTCTATTTCGCAACAAATCCTCCTTCACTCACGCCGCCAAACTTACCCTAGAAAAACTGACCATCCTACCAATCCTCGACTTCGGCGATGTCATCTACAAAATAGCTTCCAACACTCTACTCAGCAAACTGGATACAGTCTATCACAGTGCCATCCGTTTTGTTACCAAATCACCTTATACCACCCAACACTGCGACCTGTATGCTCTAGTCGGTTGGCCCTCGAGACATAATCGTCGCCAGACCCACTGGCTCCAGGTCATCTATAAGTCTATGCTAGGTAAAGCTCTGCCTTATCTCAGTTCACTGGTCACGATAACAACACCCACCCGTAGCACACGTTCCAGCAGGTATATCTCACTGATCATCCCCAAAGCCAACACCTCATTTGGCCACCCTTCCTTCTAGTTCTCTGCTGCCAGTGACTGGAACAAATTACCAAAATCGCTGAAGTTGGAGACTTTTATTATCGATGTTCTGTTCCCTGAGCCACTTAGTTATCATTTTTGCCTGATGGCAAGGTGCTCCATCATGATCGAAAAGGCATTGTTCGTCACCAAACTGTTCCTGGATGTTTGGGAGAAGTTGCTCTCAGGGATGTGTTGGGACCATTCTTTATTCATGGCTGTGCACTCAGGAAAAATTGTGAGTGAGTCCACACCCTTGGCTGAGAAGCAACCCCACATATGAATGGTCTCAGGATGCTTTACTGTTGGCATGACACAGGACTGATGGTAGCGCTCACCGTGTCTTCTAAGAACAAGCTTTTTTCCGGATGCCCTAAACAATCAGAAAATGAGAAAGTGACTTTACCCCAGTCCTCAGCAGTCCAATCCCTGTACCTTTTACAGAATATCAGTCTGTCCCTGATGTTTTTCCTGGAGATAAGTGGCTTCTTTGCTGCCCTTCTTGACACCAGGACATCCTTCAAAGGTTTTCGCCTCACTGAGCGTACAGATGCACTCACACCTACCTGCTGCCATTCCTGAGCAAGCGCTGTACTGGTGGTGCCCCAATCCCGCAGCTGAATCAACATTAGGAGACGGTCCTGGCGCTTGCTGGACTTTCTTGGGCACCCTGAAGCCTTCTTCACAAAAATTTAACCACTCTCCTTGAAGTTCTTGATGATCCGATAAATGGTTGATTTAGGTGCAATCTTACTGACAGCAATATTCTTGCCTATGAAGTCCTTTTTGTGCAAAGCAATGATGACGGCATGTGTTTCCTTGCAGCTAACCATGGTTGACAGAAGAATAACAATGATTCCAAGCACCACCCTCCTTTTGAAGCTTCCAGGCTGTTATTCGAACTCAATCAGCATGACAGAACACTCATTCCTGTGTTAACTTCTTCGATATAGGGGGCGCTCTTTTAATTTTTGGATAAAAAAAAATGTTCCCGTTTTAAACAAGATATTTTGTCACGAAAAGAAACAAAATGGAGCAATTTCTCCTACACAAATAATATTTTTGGAAAAACTGAACATTTGCTATCTAACTGAGAGTCTCCTCATTGAAAACATTCGAAGTTCTTCAAAGGTAAATGATTTTATTTTAATGCTTTTCTTGTTTTTGTGAAAATGTTGCCTGCTGAATGCTAGGCTTAATGCTATGCTAGCTATCAATATGCTTGTGTAGCTATGGTTGAAAAGCATATTTTGAAAATCTGAGATGACAGTGTTGTTAACAAAAGTCTAAGCTTGAGAGCAAATATATTTATTTCATTTCATTTGCGATTTTCATGAATAGTTAACGTTGCGTTATGCTAATGAGCTTGAGGCTATAAATAGAATCCCGGATCCGGGATTGCGCGACGCAACAGGTTAACAGTCTGATGGCCATGAGATAGAAGCTGTTTTTCAGTCTTTCGGTCCCAGCTTTGATGCACCTGTACTGACCTCGCCTTCTGGATGAGAGCGGGGTGAACAGGCAGTGGCTCGGGTGGTTGTCCTTGATGATCTTTTTGGCCATCCTGTAACATAGGGTGCTGTAGGTGTCCTGGAGGGCAGGTAGTTTGCCCCCGGTGATGCGTTGTGAAAATGTCACTACCCTCTGGAGAGCCTTATGGTTGTGGGTGGAGATGTTGTTTTCTACCCTCACCACCTGGGGGCGATCTGTCAGAAAGTCCAGGACCCAGTTGAACAGGACGGGGTCGAGACCCAGGGTCTCAAGCTTAATGACGAGTTTGGAGGGTACTATGGTATTAAATGCTGAGCTGTAATAGACGAACAGCATTCTTACATAGGTATTCCTCTTGTCTAGATGGGTTAGGGCAGCGTACAATGTGGTTGCGATTGTATCGTCTGTGGACCTATTGGGGCAGTAAGGAAATTGGAGTGGGTTTAGGGTGTCAGGTAGGGTGGAGGTGATATGATCCTTGACTAATCTCTCAAAGAACTTCATTCTACGGGGCGATAGTCATTTAGCTCAGTTAGATTTATTGGAAACAGGAACAATGGTGGCCCTCTTGAAGCATGTGGGAACAGCAGACTGGGATAGGGATTGATTGAATATGTCCGTAAACACACCAGCGAGCTAGTCTGCGCGTGCTCTGACGACGCTGCTAGGGATGCCATCTGGGCCGGCAGCCTTTCGAGGGTCTCTTGAAACTCCCCATCCCGGATCCGGGATCGTGACTAAAGCCTCAGGCTCATTAGCATAACGCAACGTTAACGATTTCTGAAAATCGCAAATAAAATGAAAATAATGCGTCTGCTCTCAAGCTTAGCCTTTTCTTAACAACACTGTCATCTCAGATTTACAAAATATGCTTTTGAACAATAGAAATTGACTAATTTGTGTAAGAGTATGCAAAGCTAGCTTAGCATTTTGAGTAGCATTTAGCACGCAACATTTTCACAAAAACCAGATAACCAAATAAATAAAATCATTTACCTTTGAAGAGCTTCGGATGCTTTCAATGAGGAGACTCTCAGTTACATACCAAATGCGCAGTTTTTCCTGAAAGCGTCTGTGTGTAAGGAGAAATCGTTCCGTTTTGTACATCGCATCTGGCTCCTGAAACGAACCGAAAATTCAGTCACCTACAACGTCAAACTTTTTCCGAATTAACTACATAATATCGACCGAAACATGGCAAACGTTGTTTGGAATCAATCCTCAAGGTGTTTTTTCACATATCTCTTCATTGATATATCGTTCGTGGAAGCTTGCATTCTTCTCTAAATTCGCACCAATTTCGGCGCAGGACACCGGGCGGACACCTGGTAAATGTGGTCTCTTATGGTCAATCTTCCAATGATATGCCTACAAATACGTCACAATGCTGCAGACACCTTGGGGAAACGACAGAAAGGGCAGACTTACTCCTCTCGCATTCACAGCCATATAAGGAGACAATGGAAAACAGAGCCTCAAAAATCCTGCTCATTTCCTGGATGCCGTCTCATCTTGGTTTTGCCTGAAGCTCACGTTCTAGGGCACGCACAGAAAATATATTGGTAGTTCTGGACACGTCAGAGTGTTTTCTTTCGAAAGCTATCAATTATATGTATAGTCGAGCATCTTTTTGTGACAAAATATCTTGTTTAAAACGGGAACGTTTTTCATCCAAAAATGAAATAGCGCCCCCATAGCATCAAGAGGTTAAATGTTTTATTCACGTTGGCTGCGGTGAAGGAGAGAGTGTGTGTGTGTGGGTGACACAATTTACACTGCCTGGTATAGAGGTCCTGGATGGCAGGGAGCTCGGCCTCAGGGATGTACTGTGCCGTAAGCACTACCCTCTGTAGCGCCTTGTGGACAGATGCCAAGCAGTTGCCATACCAAGCAGTTTTGCAGCCAGTTAGGATGCCCTCTTTGGTGCAACTGTCGAATTTATCGAGGCCCATGCCAAATCTCCTGAGGGGGAAGAGTCACTATTGTGCCCTCTTCATGACTGTGCAGTTTGTGTGGGCCATGTTAAGTCCTTAGTGATGTGGACGCTGCACTCCCTCCTCTCTGTCTGTCTCTTCTCTCTACCTAAAGGCTCTCCAACCCTGTTCCTGGAGCACTACCATCCTGTAGGTTTTCGCTAATCTTGCTCACCTGATTCTAATAATGAACTGGTTAATAAGCAGAATCAAGTTAAATACAACAGGGGTTGTAGTGAAAAACCTACAGGATGGTAGCTCTCCAGGGTCAGGGTTGGAGATCCATGCTCTTCCTCCTCTTTATCCCCTATCTCTTTCTTCTCTCACCCTCCCCCTTCTTTCATCCCCTCAACCATCTCACTCCCTCTGAAACTGTCTGTGTCTGTCTGCCGGTCTGCCTGCCCTTGTCTATCTGTCTGTCTGTCTGTACAGCAGTCTCTGGGCTGCTTGAACCCGGAAAGCCATGATCATAGAAGAAATGTCCACCAGGCCTTGCCCACCCATGTGCAGTGGCAGGTACAGGGATGCGGCTTTAATCAACCAGAAGAAATCGACAAGGGTCCTCTGAAGCTCTTGTATCAGGACCCCTGTGGCTGTAAAATCATTTGTCTCTGCCACAGGCTAGGTTATTGGCTACCAGCACCCTTCCCGTATAAAACAGCTGGGGTAGCACCCATTTCCACCTAGACAATCTGGCACACACCTTCTCCACTACACCCTCCCAGTTATTTTTTTGAAAGACATCGGAAGCTAGAAATAACTCCAAAGTCTTCATCCTATCTCTGTCCCACTGAATCCCCTTGGTAACCGTGAAGCGGACCCTGTCTGAAGCTGACCTGCCCACGGCAATTCACTCTTTTCCCAATTGACTCTAACTGAGGAGTCCCCATCATACACTTTTAGAGCGTTTGAGAGAACCTTAACATCCGCACCCCCTGTAATAAAAGCTGTCATCTGCATACGCAGACAGTGCTATTGTGGGACCTTTCATAACCCCTGGCACAGAGAAGCCAGTAAGCTTTGCTCTAAAAAAATAATGCATTGGTTTGATTTCCAGACAATATAACTGTCCTGAAATTGGGCATCCCTGCCTAATACCCCTTTTGGACGGGGATGGGGCAGTTCAAACCACCCACTATCTTCACCATATATGACGCCCCAGAATACAGTAAACTCATCTAAGACAAAAAACATCCCCAATCGCAAAGACTTTTATTGTTTTCCAACAAGTACTGGTGGTCCACACGGTCAAAAGCCTACTCCTGATCGAAAGAAAGCAAACCCACATTCACATCAGACAGTTTACAAATATCTAAAACATCTCTTATTAGAAAGAAGTTATCAACACTAGAGCAGTCAGGTACACAATAAGAATAGTGGACCAACAGCCTAGTCCTAGTGGACCAACAGCCCCAGATATACTTTCAACCTGTTTGAGAAACACTTAGATATAATTTTATATTCTGCACACAGCAATACAACAGGTCGCAGTTTTTTATAAAAGCCAAATCCCCCTTTTTGGCAACAATGAAAGCACAGCATGTTGACAGGATACAGGACGAGAACTCGCATGAAAAGATTCACACACCACTTCATAAATAACCTCCCCAATACACCCCCAAAAGTGCTTATAGAAATCAGCTGGTAAACCGTCGATGCCAGGGGCTTGGCCTGATGAGACCTGCATAACTGCAGTGAACAGCTCCTGCAGAGTAATGTCAGAGTCCAAACCAGCTCTCTGCTCAGGGCCCAATTGAGGAAGTCCATGTAACAACTGCTCAGCACACAGAGGATCACAATCATCCACCTTGTAGAGGGCAGAGTAGAAATCCATGGCATGTTGGCGCATCTCACCGTCATCCGTGGTCACCTTCCCATCAGGGAGACGAATGCAGACCATCTGTTTGCATGGCAATGTCGACTGCCCTAGGTTTTAAAAAAACACTCGGAGCATACGTATCTTTGAAGGTAGCAAAGCGAGACCTAATCAAGGTACCTTTCACCCTCATCTAAAAATGACCTCAGTTCATGTTTCTTCAATTCAATAGACTTTATGTCCTGTTCAAGGTCTCTGGTAGTCTCTTTAATGTCAATACCAGACAGAGCAGTATACTGTTGACAAAACACACGTATTTGAGCCTTCCAAATCTCCAACCATTGTCTCAAGGACTCAAAATTCCATTTAATAGCTCTCCATTTTTCCCAAAACAACAAAAACATTTCCCAAAACATGGCATCACGTAAATAACTTAAATGTAAAATACCAATAAGGTGGACAAGTGAATATCATCAGTAACAATATGATGATCAGAAAAACCCACAGGAGTAATGTCACAACTTACAACACTATTACAGTAGTGCTCAGATACATACAACCTGTTTAACATTGCTGCACTAACACAACCTTCATGAACTTTTAGCCATGTGTACTGCCTAACTTTTGCATTTCTTACCCTCCACACATCAGAAAGCTCAAACTCAGTTAATAGACCAGACAGACAAGTAGCTGACCGCAGGTGAGAATCTTCAGCAGTACGATTAACAGAAAAATCCACTGTACAGTTCCAGTCCCCCCCCTAAAACCTTACACCTCTTTTGGTAACACTGTGTTAAAGGTTTCCTTTATTTGATCAAATACAGCAATACACGCTGTACCCTAATTAGGAGCATAAACATAAAAGAAAGAAAAAAATAACCCATAACATCCGCCTTGACCAATAAAGCATGACTTCACAATCTCTGTGGTAGATACCACAGTCACCCCTAAGCCGGAGGAAAACAAGATTGCCTCAACAGCACTGAAATGAGTACCGTGACTGAGTATGTGTTACCCCTCCCACCACATACCCCAGTCAACCTTATTAGCCTCATCACTATGTATCTCCGGTAGAAAAACTACATTAAGCATTTTCTGTTTCATTACTTCTAATATCCAAGCCCTCTTATTCCTGTTCCTTCCCCAATAATATTGAGAGAACCTCCCCTTAGTACCTCCTTGTAGAAAGGAACAATAGAAGAAATCACAGAGAAAACAGACAAAGAGAAAAAATCCCTCTATGACGTATGATAATCATCATTGTTTAAATGTTATCTTAACCTTACCACAAGTAACACATTTCCTCAAGCGGAAGCTTTCTTCACACTCAACTGGTCTAACTGGTCAACTGGTCACTCATCTTCGGTAACACCACAACTGACCTCACAAACTTATCAAGATCAAAAAATATCTGCCAATTTAACAGATTTCCCAAAAGTCTGGTCCAGGAACCCATTTACCTCATCTAGAGGTTTGAGTCATCGCCAGCTGCTATCATGTAAACAGACATATCAGAAGTGTCCATAGCCTTCTCCTGATCCTCCTCAAATGAGGCCACTGACCCCTGACTCCCCTCTACCACATCCCTCTCAACACTCCCCACTTGCACCCCATCACTTGTACCGGGCATCTCCTCTACTGCCTGGGAGACTAGTCCCACCTGAACCCCATCACTCCTAATGGACATCTCCTCCACTACCTCCACCTGAACCCCCTCCTGTATCACTCGTACTGGGCATCTCCTCACCAATCTGGGGAAATGGCTATTTTTCTGCTGCACATCAGATGCTATGTTCCCCTCTGGTACAAGCTGCAACTCAGTACCATCAACAAAAACAACTTGTTCCTCAGCAACAGGTACTATTGGCTGCTCTACCACTGTCAACCCACCTCTCCCTACATCAGTGGGCCCAGGCGTTATGAGGACCACCTACATCCCGACCTCCGCCTTCTCCCTTTTCAGGCAAGCATGCCACTCATGGCAAATATCTCCACACTCAAAACACTGTTGACTATCTGTACTAGCATAAGGCATATACAATCTGTTGTCATACTCGACTTTAAACGATAACTCCAAAGTCTGCTCCGGTGCGTCCAAACACGTAAACAGCTGTTGCCAAAATGCCATAACCTGTTTCAGAGTGCTTGCAACCCAGCGGGACAATATTAATTGAACTTGCAAACTTCCCAAACAGCAATAAGGCTTGCTCCAATAGCTCATTGGGAATAAAAGGCAGTACATTGGAAAATCATACCCTTGTTGAGGGAGAAAAAAGTGGCCTAACTTGAAAAGACATGCTTTTAAGAATTAATGCCATGCTCAACCATCCGATCGACAATACGCGCTGCTTTAAGAAAAAACACCACCGCTTTATCCACCCGTGTCGCATAAGAAACACAGCCTACCTTCTCTCCTACGGCCACCAGAAATTCCTACACAGTGATAGTAGCTTCAGTAACACACCTGAAGCTGTGCCGAGTGACAGAGACGGTGTCCCCATGTGGGTTGCCATCCCCACCAAAACCAGGGCAATTCCAACAGGAAATGCAAAATACATCATTCTACCGCAGAACAAAAACCTTAATCATTCTTATAACAAGGTGCAATTCCCATTGTGCACCAACACTCCCAGCATACAGAGAGAAAGGGAGAAAGAGAAAGAGAGAGAGAGAGAGGCGGGAAGAAAAGAGAGATAGGGGACGAGAGAAAAAAAGAGAAAAGAAAGTGGAATAGCATAAGGAAGAGAGAGGTTAGAAAAATAACGGAGAAGAGAGAAAAAGATAGCATACACCTTTAGAAATTGTTTTTCCAAAAGGGTTCTTTGCAGAGGGATAGGGTTCTACCAAGAACCACTTTCTTCAGAAGAAACCTTTTTGGAAGACGAGGGTTATTTGTACAGCAAAGGGTCCTACCTTTGTCATCCTAATAACCACTTTTTGAAGAAAGGGGTCTTTGATGATTGTTTGGAAGGCCCTTATGAATCTGAGTAGCTCTATTATTGTATTATTTTTATTTATTTTAAATAGTGTCTCAGCATTAGTGTTTACCACTGTTTAAACTTTAACCCTGTAGAGTTTAAAAGGATAGGTGTGAGAATGTTTTAAACTGTACCTTCAGTATATGGGAATATTTGTACACAGCAAATTGACCAGTTATAACTAGAGTTGATCCAGGACTTAAATTAACTCTGTAAAGTGGTACATTAACACTACGTGGTGTGAAATAATATGTGTTGGTGTTTATAACCCTGACAAACACTGAAAACCATAACCATCATTATCATATTTCCCAGCATCCTGTATAGCAAGGTTGATTTTTAGAATTGTTTGTTTCAATATCTGTGTTTTTGTATATTGATTGATCTTATGCTACACAAAGATAAATAACATACCTTTTCTGAACTAGTCAAATCTGTTAGTAGCTATTTCATCTGTTACTAAGATGGTTGTTCCAGTTGAGTTATTCCAGTTTAGATGGTTTAGGTAGTCTTATTTTATCAATCTTCCTTACATTGGCAGTCATTCTAAATGCAGGTTGCAGGTGATTATCTGTCTGGATTCCAATAGGAATTACGCATCCCTTTGCAAGCCAGCATAATGTGACTTGCAGGCCAATTGTGGCCTGTAAACCAGCAGTTTCCGAAAAACCCTACGTTAGGGTATAACTAGATATTAAAAGAAAGGCCTTAAGATATATGTAATGTATTGTCAAAAAGAGTTACATTTTAAATGCTAATAAGGCTGGTGGAACTGTTAATAAATAAATCCTCTACAGTTGGTTCTATGAAGGAAGCTACATAGAGGGTTATAGGTAGAAACTTCTGCAAAGAGTTATACCTAGCACCAAAAAGGGTTCCCCTAGTATGGGGACATACTGAAGAACCCTATATGGTTCTACTAGACACCTTTTTTTCTAAGAGTGTAAGTATGACTTTAATTGAAGAGAGAGTGCAAATGCCCGAACACAAGATAGGGAGATTGATAGATAGGAGAAAACAAAGGAAGGATATGTCTCTTTCTCTCTGAGGAGCCACAGGAATGTAGGTACAGACACACATCTTGTCAATTAATTATATCTGTCAATAGTGTGCTGTCCTTTACCAGAACAAATGTCAGCTTTCAAACCAAGAACACAATAACCTGTCTTCATTCAGCACACCTGTCTAAAACAACTAATGCTGATCTTACACACGGTGACTTCCGAATATAACTTACACACGCGTAAGCCACACACACTTCCAGTCAGCACACATATGGTTAGACATCAAAATATATTTCCCTGCACGCACTCTTGTTGACACATAGAGACCATAGGAGGTTGATGGCATATTAAATGGAGAGGATCGGCTTGTGTTAATGGTTGGAGCGGAATAGGTGGAATGGTATCAGATAAATCCAACACATGGTTTTCATGTGTTTGATGCCATTCCACTTGCTTAGTTCCAGGCATTATTATGAGCTGTCCTCCCCTCAGCAGCCTACTGTGACGCACACACACACACACACACACACACACACACACACACACACACACACACACACACACACACACACACACACACACACACACACACACACACACACACACACACACACACACACACACACACACACACACACACACACACTAAAAGACACATACTCACAAGGAGAGACAGACACATGCAAATACTGTCACTGTCCCTCACATACTCATACACATAGCTTAAGAAACAAAACCAACAATTATACACATCTACATTAGCAGACACATACAAACACACAAACAACGACATACACACAGATCAAAATTCACAAAGAAACAGACACCAGGTGAAAGACATACAAATAAAACAAGACCAAAAGATTAACACATACACATTAGCAGACTGACACACACACAAACAGACTAACAAACTCCCAAGAAGGGTTCCTCCTAGCAGACAGTGGAGCAGAGAGTAGCAGGTTGGTGATGTGAAACATCAATTTCTAGGTTAGCTGCTCTCTGTGGCTCAGGCAGGTATCAGGCATGACCCACCTGGGCCTGATAAGCAGCTGCAGGAGGCTGATCTGCCCCGCACCCAGTAAGCTGCTCCATTTCCCCCAACAACACACACACACACACACACACACACACACACACACACACACACACACACACACACGGACTCATTCAAAAAGCCACACACCCACCAACTTACAACATGAGAATGCACACCTTTCCCAAAACCAATGCCATCTAAATATATTAACCATGCACATCCAACTAGAGTAAAATAAAGAGACCACATTAAACAGTGGTGTGTTTGTGTGTGTGTGTGTGTGTGCACATGTGAGCATGCGTGCTTTCTCGCATGTGTGTAAGAGGAGTGTGTGTGAGAGTGCTCCTTCATGTTCCCTCTAGTGGTCAGGTATAGTTTACATGGAGTCACCGTCTCACTGTCACCTGTCAGCGGAGTCCTGGGTACCACTGCAACTTTCAACTGGTACCTGGCCAGACTCCTCTAGCCACTTCCATTAACTTCTACAGCGGAAATCACTCTTCCAGATGTAAAGCCTTCCTACTATCTCAAAATGTACACTACATGACCAAAAGAATGTGGAAACCTACTGGCGTTTGTTCCCCCTTTGCCGCTATAACAGCCTCCACTCTTCCGGGAAGGCTTTCCACTAGATGTTGGAACATTGCTGCAGGACTTGCTTCCATTCAGCCACAAGAGCATTAGTGAGGTTGGGCACTGATGTTGGGCGATTAGGCCTGGTTCATCCCAAAGGTGTTCGATGGGGTTGAGGTCAGGGCTCTGTGCAGGCCAGTCAAATTCTTTTACACTGATCTCAACAAACCATTTCTTTATGCACCTCACTTTGTGCACGGGGCATTGTCATGCTGAATCAGGAAAGGGCCTTCCCCAAACTGTTGCCACAAAGTTGGAAGCACATAATCATCTAAAATGCCATGATATGCTGTAGTGTAAGTATATACCTTCACTGGAACTAAGGAGCCTAGCCCGAACCATGAAAAACTGTCCCAAACCGCTATTCCTACTCCACCAAACTTTACAGTTGGCACTATGATATTCGAGCAGGTAACGTTCTCCTGGCATCCGCCAAACCCAGATTCGTCCGTCGGACTGCCAGATGATGAAGCGTGATTCAACACTCCAGAAAACGTGTTTCCATGTTCTCTGCAGTGATTTATTGGAAAGGTGGGATCCTATGACGGTGCCACATTGAAAGTCACCTAAGTCTTCAGTAAGGCCATTCTACTGACAATGTTTGTCTATGGAGATTGCATGGCTGTGTGCTCGACTGTATACCCCTGTCAGCAAAATGTGTGACTGAAATAGCCAAATCCACTAATTTGAAGGGGTGTCCACATACAGTACCAGTCTGATATTTGGACACACCTACTCATTGAAGGGTTTTTCTTAATTTTACTATTTTCTACATTGTATAATAATAGTGAAGACTCCAAAACAATGAAAGAACACATGGAATTATGTAGGAACCAATTTTTTTTTAAACAAATCAAAATATATTTTATATTTGAAATTCTTCAAATAGCCACCCTTTGCCTTGATGACAGCTTTTCACACTCTTGGAATTATCTCAACCAGCTTCACCTGGAATGCTTTTCCAACAGTCTTGAAGGAGTTATCACATATGATGAGCACTTTTTGGCTGCTTTTCCTTCACTCTGTGGTTGACTCAGCCCAAACCATCTCAATTTGGTTGAGGTCGGAGGATTTTGGAGGCCAGGTCATATGATGCAGCACTCCATCACTCTCCTTCTTGGTAAAATAGCCCTTACATAGCCTGGAGTTGTGTTGGGTCATTGTCCTATTGAAAAACAAATGATAGTTCAGATGGGATGGCATATCACTGCAGATTGCTGTGGTTGCCATGCTGGTTAAGTGTTCCTTGAATTCTAAATAAATCACAGACAGAGTCACCAGCTCATCACCCCCACACCATCCTCCTCCATGCTTTACGGTGGGAAATACACATGCAGAGATCACCCGTTCACCCACACCGCATCTCACAAAGACACTACTCCAGACCAAATTACACATTTCCACCGGTCTTATGTCCATTGCTTGTGTTCCTTGGCCAAAGCAAGTCTTTTCATCTTATTTGTGTCCTTTAGTTGTGGTTTCTTTGCAGCATATCGACCATGAAGACCTGATTCACAAAGTCTCCTCTGAACAGCTGATGTTGAGATGTATCTGTTACTTGAACTCTGTGAAGCATTTATTTGGGCTGCAATTTCTGAGGCTGGTAACTCTAATGAACTTATCCTCTGCAGCAGAGGTAACTCTGGGTCTTCCTTTCCTGTGGCGGTCCTCATGAGAGCCAGTTTCATCATAGTGCTGGATGGTTTTTGCAACTGCACTTGAAGAAACTTTCAAAATTATTGAAATGTTCCGCATTGACCGACCTTCACGTCTTAAAGTAATGATGGACTGTTGTTTCTCTTTGCTTATTTGAGCTGTTCTTGCCATAATATGGACTTGGTCTTTTACCAAATATCTTCTGTATACCAACCCTACCCTGTCACAACCCAACTTATTGGCTCAAACGCATTAAGGAAATAAATTCCACAAATTAACTTCTAACAAGGCACACCTGTTAATTGAAATGCATTCCAGGTGACTACCTCATGAAGCTGGTTGAGAGAATGCCAAAAGTGTGCACAAGAAGTCATCAAGGCAAGGGGTGTCTTTTTGAAATATAATATATTTTGATTTGTTTTACACTTTTTTGGTTACCGTATGTGTGATTTCATGGATTGATGTCTTCACTATTATTCTACAAATAGAAAATAGTAAAAATAAAGAAAAACCCTTGAATGAGTAGGTTTTCTAAAACTTTTGACTGGGAGTGTATATAGGGTAACACATTGTCACGTGGCTGAGTGTAATTGTGTATGATAGTATACCACAGAACCATACCATGATGGATGGCATGTTTGCAGACGTCACTGAACCGTAGAAACCATCATTTCCAGAGAGAGGAGTGAATGGGGAGAGAGAGAGAGAGAGAGAGAGAAAGAGAGAGAGAGAGAGAGAGAGAGAGAGAGAGAGAGAGAGAGAGAGAGAAAAGGGATGATTAGATTAAAACAAAATAAAAGTCCCTTGTGCTCGTCACTTGGTGTTATTGGGTAGCGATGGGGAGAGTAGACATTAAGGCTGAGAGCTGAACAACACTAGAGGGAGAGGTAAGAAGGCTTGGCGGGCTGCATCCAAATGGCACCATACTGTATACCCTATCTAGTGTACTCCTTTTGACGAAGGCCCATAAGGCTCTGGTCAAAAGTAGTGGCAAAATATGGAGAGGGGTGGCATTTTGGCCGAGAAGTAAGAAGATCAACATTGTCCCTGTATAAAATCTGCAGGAGATTCAAGGAGAGGCATACAGTGCCTTGCGAAAGTATTCGGCCCCCTTGAATTTTGCGACCTTTTGCCACATTTCAGGCTTCAAACATAAAGATATAAAACTGTATTTTTTTGTGAAGAATCAACAACAAGTGGGACACAATCATGAAGTGGAACGACATTTATTGGATATTTCAAACTTTTTTAACAAATCAACAGACAGACAGACAAAGAAAGAGGGGGGAGACGTCTCTCTCCCTCACAGGAGTTGGGTGTGAGGGGGCTGTAGGTGGTGAGAGGGTTTTTCATTACCTTTTTTGATAATTTCTTTCTTTATAAAAATTGTTGCCTGCATGATTTAGGTTCAAGTGATTTATTTAGTGGTTTACAGCCTACATTTTCAGATGAGGAAGTTGCTTGGGTTGCATTTGTTTGGTGGGGGTGTGGATGATGTCTCAGGTGGAAAAGCCGTCCCAGATTCAGGTGTGTGCCTGAGGCAAATGTGATGTTGTTGGAATGAATAAAGTATTGGTTGTGTTTGTGAAAGAGAATTGCCTTGTCAACCAGGTGGTATTCTTAATGATGTGTTTTTGCAAAACATTACACTTTTCTCCCCAGTTATGAGGGTTACTGCCGCGTCTGGCTCCAGATCTGAGAGCGAGCCGGGGGGTTCGGAGCAGCTCCAGCCTCGGCCCCAGGTCCAGACTCAACCCCCAACATGGGAATCGCAAGATTCATTATTTTCTAGAGGAATTAATTTGGTAAACACACTATCATGCAGGGTTTTGTTCCTGATGTAGAGAATCTTATTAGGACAGTCAATCACATTAAAACATCAGTGGGCTTGGATAAAGTTAGAGGGGGGAGTTGCCATTTAACTAGCCATGTTGCATTATAAAGAAAAGGTCCAGCAAAACGAAAGAAAGTGGCAGAAAAGAAGAGTAAAGTTGGTAACTGATCATTCTTTAACTCTTGAATCTATGGGGGCACAATTTCATTGTTGGATAAAAAACGTGCCCGTTTTAAGCGCAATATTTTGTCACAAAAAGATGCTCGACTATGCATATAATTGACAGCTTTGGAAAGAAAACACTCTGACGTTTCCAAAACTGCAAAGATATTATCTGTGAGTGCCCCTGAACTGATGCTACAGGCGAAACCAAGATGAAACTTCAAACAGAAAATGAGCAAAATTTTTGAAGCTCTGTTTTCCAATGTCTCCTTATATGGCTGTGAATGCGACAGGAATGAGCCCACAATTTCTGTCGTTTCCCCAAGGTGTCTGCAGCATTGTGACGTATTTGTAGGCATATCATTGGAAGATTGACCATAAGAGACCACATTTACCAGGTGTCCGCCTGGTGTCCTGCGCCGAAATTGGTGCGCAAACCTCAGCTGCAAGTATTTTTCCATGTGATTCAGAGAAGAAAGCAGGCTTCCACGAATGATATATCAATGAAGAGATATGTGAAAAACACCTTGAGGATTGATTCTAAACAACGTTTGCCATGTTTCAGTCGATATTATGAAGTTAATTTGGAAAAAAGTTTGGCGTTTTGGTGACTGAATTTTCGGTTTGTTTTGGTAGCCAAAAGTGATGTACAAAACGGAGCATTTTTCTCCTACACAAAGAATCTTTCAGGAAAAAGTGAACATTTGCTATCTAACTGAGAGTCTCCTCATTGAAAACATCCGAAGTTCTTCAAAGGTAAATGATTTTATTTGAATGCTTTTCTGGTTTTTGTGAAAATGGTTGCCCACTAAATGCTACGCTAAATGCTACGCTAAATGCTACGCTAGCTATCAGTACTCTTACACAATTGCTTGTTTTGCTATGGTTGAAAAGCATATTTTGAAAATCTGAGATGACAGTGTTGTTAACAAAAGTCTAAGCTTGAGAGCAAATATATTTATTTCATTTCATTTGCGATTTTCATGAATAGTTAACGTTGCGTTATGCTAATGAGCTTGAGGCTATAAATAGGATCCCGGATCCGGGATTGCTCGACGCAAGAAGTTAAAAGTAACTTCCTCAGCATCTTAGATAAGCATGCTCCGTTCAAAAAATGCTGAACTAAGAACAGATATAGCCCTTGGTTCACTCCAGACCTGAATGCCCTCGACCAGCACAAAAACATCCTGTGGCGGACTGCAATAGCATCGAATAGTCCCCGCGATATGCAATGTTCAGGGAAGTCAGGAACCAATACACGCAGTCAGTCAGGAAAGCAAAGGCCAGCTTTTTTCAAGCAGAAATTTGCATCCTGTAGCTTCAAAAAGTTCTGGGACACTGTAAAGTCCATGGAGAACAAGAGCACCTCCTCCCAGCTGCCCACTGCATTGAGGCTAGGTAACACGGTCACCACCGATAAATCCATGATAATCGAAAACTTCAACAAGCATTTCTCAACGGCCGGCCATGCCTTCCTCCTGGCTACTCCAACCTAGGCCAACAGCTCCCCCCCCCCGCAGCTACTCGCCCAAGCCTCCCCAGCTTCTCCTTTACCCAAATCCAGATAGCAGATGTTCTGAGAGAGCTGCAAAACCTGGACCCGTACAAATCAGCTGGGCTTGACAATCTGGACCCTCTATTTCTGAAACTATCCGCCGCCATTGTAGCAACCCCTATTACCAGCCTGTTCAACCTCTCTTTCATATCGTCTGAGATCCCCAAGGACTGGAAAGCTGCCGCGGTCATCCCCCTCTTCAAAGGAGGAGACACCCTGGACCCAAACTGTTTACAGACCTATATCCATCCTGCACTGCCTATCTAAGGTCTTCGAAAGCCAAGTAAACAAACAGATCACTGACCATCTCGAATCCCACCGTACCTTCTCCGCTGTGCAATCTGGTTTCCGAGCCAGTCACGGGTGCACCTCTGTCATGCTCAAGGTACTAAACGATATCATAACCGCCATCGATAAAATACAGTACTGTGCAGCCGTCTTCATCGACCTGGCCAAGGCTTTCGACTCTGTCAATCACCATATTCTTATCGGCAGACTCAGTAGCCTCGGTTTTTCTAATGACTGCCTTGTCTGGTTCACCAACTACTTTGCAGACAGAGTTGCGGACGATTCCCTGATCCACCTCTATGCAGACGACACCATTCTGTATGCTTCTGGCCCTTCCTTGGACACTGTGCTATCTAACCTCCAAACGAGCTTCAATGCCATAAAACACTCCTTCCGTTGCCTCCAACTGCTCTTAAACGCTTGTAAAACAAATGCATGCTTTTCAACCGTTCGCTGCCTGCACCCGCACATCCGACTAGCATCACCACCCTGGATGGTTCCGACCTAGAATATGTGGACATCCATAAGTACCTAGGTGTCTGGCTAGACTGCAAACTCTCCTTCCAGACTCATATCAAACATCTCCAATCTAAAATCAAATCTGGAGTCGGCTTTCTATTCCGCAACAAAGCATCCTTCACTCACGCCTAGTAAAACTGACTATCCTACCGATCCTCGACTTTGGCGATGTCATCTACAAAATAGCATGCGCTCCAGCAGGTGTATCTCACTGATCATCCCTAAAGCCAACACCTCATTTGGCCGCCTTTCCTTACAGTTCTCTGCTGCCTGTGACTGGAACAAATTGCAAAAATCGCTGAAGTTGGAGACTTTTATCTCCCTCACCAACTTTAAACATCTGCTATCTTTAGCAGCTAACC
The DNA here is from genome assembly GCF_036934945.1 of Oncorhynchus masou masou. Classification (NCBI taxonomy): domain Eukaryota; kingdom Metazoa; phylum Chordata; class Actinopteri; order Salmoniformes; family Salmonidae; genus Oncorhynchus; species Oncorhynchus masou. The sequence continues at coordinate 36,413,397 of NC_088234.1, forward strand.
GATCGCTGCAGCTGTACATAGTCTATTGGTAAATAGCCCACCCATTTTCACCTACCTCATCCCCATATTGTTTTTATTCATTTACTTTTCTGCTCTTTTGCACACCCGTATCTCTACCTGCATATGACCATCTGATCATTTATCACTCCAGTCTGCAATCTGCAAAATTGTAATTATTCGCCTAGCTCCTCATGCCTTTTGCACACAATGTATATAGACTCTTTTTTCCTTTTTTTCCTACTATGTTATTGACTTGTTTATTGTTTACTCCATGTGCAACTCTGTGTTGTTGTCTGTTCACACTGCTATGCTTTATCTTGGCTAGGTCGCAGTTGTAAATGAGAACTTGTTCTCAACTAGCCTACCTGGTTAAATAAAGGTGAAGTAAAAAAAATACAAAATAAAAATAACTTGTCATACATAACCTGCCATAATATGGTCATAACACTGTCATGACCCATATATTTACAGCTGTTGAGACATACAGGTATATTGCATTATTTTATAGCTGGTTATGACTGTTAAGACACTGTGTCAAGTAAAGTTTTACCGATAAGTTGATAAATAATGCTGGGTATGATCATGCACCACAGGGGGATTTCTTTCCTTTGTTTGTTACCGCTGCTGTTTTTTTAAACTTTTAATGTAATATTTTTCATGGCTTTAAAAGTGGGCATTTTCAACGTAAATCGGGAAAGGTATAGGAATAGGAGGGCTGTAGTGTATGAGTTCAGTAAACATTTGAAATGTGGTGTTATTATAGGAGACCCACAGTGATAGTGGTATTGAGGCAGGGTATGGAGTGGGAGTGGGTCCAATGTAAATGCATGATTATCAGTTTTGTTCTCATCAGGCCTAGACGTTAAACAACACTATCAACAAGGCAGGTCCTACAGGCCCTAGTTTTGTCGAACCTGGACTACTGTTCAGTGGTGTGGTCAAATGCCACAAAGAGGGGACTCGGAAAATTGCATGCTCAGAACAGGGCAACATGGCTGGCCCTTTAATGTACACGGAGAGCTAGCATTAATAATATGCATGTAAATCTCTCATGGCTCAAAGTGGAGGCGAGATTGACTTCATCATTACTTGTTTTTGTAAGAACTCTATTCCACATCAGTATCGGATTAAGTAAATGGATAAAAATACACCTTATTGAAGAGAGGGGACTTTGAAGAGACACACACAGGCACAGACACAAATACACATGATAAGGCATGCACTCTACACACACGTGCACATGGATTTTGTATTTTAAATATGTGGTGGTGGAGTGGTAGTCTGAGGAAACACACTGAATGTGTTGCGTAAGGTGTGATGTCATGTTGTATTTTAAACTGTATTTAACTGTCTGATGTTGCTGGACCCCAGGAAGAGTAGCTGCTGCCTTGGCAGTAAATAATGTCGAGCCATAATAAATACAAATACAAATATAGGGAAGAGCACTCAACGTGTACTCACTCTTGACTGATGATTGGCAAAAAAAATGCATAAGAAGACGATAGTTGGAGCTTTAATGTTAGATGTCAAATCAAATTGTATTTGTCACATGCGCCGAATACAACAGCGAAATGCTTACTTACAAAGCCCTTAACCAACAATGCAGTTTTAAGAAAAATACCTAAAAAAAAGAAATAAAAGTAACAAATAATTAAGCAGTAACATAACAATAGCGAGGCTATTATACAGGGGGTACAGGTACAGAGTCAATGTGCAGGGGCAATGGTTAATCAAGGTAATTGAGGTAATATATACACATAGGTAGAGTTATTAAAGTGACTATGCATAGATAATAACAGAGTAGCAGCATCATAAAAGAGACGGGCAATGCAAATAGTTTGGATAGCCATTTCATTAGAAGTTCAGTAGTCTTATGGCTTGGGGGTAGAAGCTGTTTTGAAGCCTCTTGGACCTAGACTTAGCGCTTCGGTACCGCTTGCCGTGCATTAGCAGAGAGAACAGTCTATGACTAGGGTGGCTGGAGTCTTTGACAATTTTTAGGGTCTTCTTCTGACAACGCCTGGTATAGAAGTCCTGGATGGCAGGAAGCTTGGCCCATGTGATGTACTGGGCCGTACATCCATACCAGGCAGTGATGCAACCAGTCAAGATGCTCTCGATGATAGAGCTGTAGAACATTTTGTGAATCTGAGGATCCCATGCCAAATCTTTGCAGGCTCCTGAGGCGGAATAGGTTTTGTCATGCCCTCGTCACGACTGTCTTGTTGTGCTTGGACCATGTTAGTTTGTTGGTGATGTGGACACCAAGGAACTTGAAGCTTGCTCCACTACAGCCCCGTTGATGAGAATGGGGGCGTGCTCGGTCCTCCTTTTCCTGTAGTCCACAATCATCTCCTTAGTCTTGATCATGTTGAGGAAGAGGTTATTGTCTTGGCACCACACGGCCAGGTCTCTGACCCCCTCTCTATATGCTGTCTCGTTGTTTTTTGTGATCAGACCTACCAGTGTTTTGTCATAGGCAAACTTAATGATGGTGTTGGCTGTGCCTGGCTGTGAAGTCATGAACAGGGGACTGAGCTCACACCCCCGAGGGGCCCCCATGTTGAGGATCAGTGTGTTGAGGATCAGGATCATGTGTTGTTACCTACCCTTACCACCTGGGGGCGGCCCGTCAGGAAGTTCAGGATCCAGTTGCAGAGCAAGGTGTTTAGTCCCAGGGTCCTTAGCTTAGTGATAAGCTTTGAGGGCACAATGGTGTTGAACTGCCTTTCTAGGGAGTTTGCCTAGCCACTGTGCTTCTACATTTGCATTGCTTGCTGTTTGGGGTTTTAGGAGTTTCTGTATAGTACTTTGTGACATCTGCTGATGTAAAAAGGGCTTTATAAATATATTTGACTTATTTCATACAGTGCAATATATTTTTTTCATTACTTATTTTTTTGAAGGGGGTTCAAGAATACACAGTATATTTTTTACTTATGTCTTGGCTTATCTTGTACACTTATTTTTATAATTTTTTATTTAATTAGAGACATTTTATACAATGAGCAAAAATATAAACGCAACATAGAACAATTTCAAAGATTTTAGTGAGTTACAGTTCATATAAGGAAATACGTCAATTAAAATAAATAAATGAGGTCCTAATCTATGGATTTCACATGACTATGAAAACAGACGTCACAGATAAAAAAGTATGTGGGCACCCCTTCAAATTATTGGATTTGGCGATTTCAGCCACACCAGTTGCTGAATGGTGTAAAAACCGAGTACACAGCCATGCAATATCCACAGCAAACATTGGCAGTAGAATGGCCTTACTGAAGAGCACAGTGAATTTTAATGTGGCACCATCATTGGATGGATGCCACCTTTCCAACAAGTCAGTTTGTCAAATTTCTGCCCTGCTCAAGCTGCCTCGGTCAACTGTAAGTGCTGTTACTGTGAAATTTAAATGTCTAGGAGCAACAACGGCTCAGCCGCAAAGTGGTAGGCCACACAAGCTCATAGAAAGGGACCACCGAGTGCTGAACCGCGTAGCGCCTAAATATTGTCTGTCCTCGGTTGGAAGCCACGTCAGCACAAAATGTTTTTGTCAGGAGCTCCATAAAATGGCTTTCCATGGCGGAGCAGCAACACACAAGTCTAAGATCACCATGCGCAATGCCAAGTGTTGGCTTGAGTGGTGTAAAGCTTGCCGCCATTGGACTCTGGAGCAGTGGAAACGCGTTCTCTGGAGTGATGAATCACACTTCACCATCTGGCAGGTTTGGCGACTGCAAGGAAAACGCTACCTGCCCCAATGCATAGTGGTGGAAGAGGAATAATGATCTGGGGCTGTTTTTATGGTTGGGCTAGGCCCCTTCGTTCCAGTGAAGGGAAATCTTAGTGCTACAGCATACAACGACATTCTAGACGATTCTGTGCATCCAACTTTGTGGCAACAGTTTGGGGGAGACCCTTCCCTATTTCAGCATGACAATGCCTCCATGCACAAAGCGAGGTCCATAGAGAAATGGTTTGTCAAGATTGGTGTGGAAGAACTTGACTGGCTTACACAGAGCCCTGAACTCAACCCCATCAAACACCTTTGGGATGAATTGGAATGCCGACTGTGAGCCAAGCATAATCGCACAGCATCAGTGCCCATCAGTATCTGGTGTGATCAGCGATTCACATCTCCTTCGTATAGAGTTGATCAGGCTTTTGATTGTTTTACATCATTTTAAAGATAACATCTCGTTAATCCAGCCACAGGGTCTGATTTCAAAAAAGCTGTACAGCGAAAGCACTACAAACGATTATGTTAGGTCACCACCAAGTCACAGAAAAACACAGCCATTTTTCCAGCCAAAGAGAGTCATAAAAAGCAGAAATATAGATAAAATGAATCACTAACCTTTGAGGATCTTAATCAGATGACACTCATAGGACTTCATGTTACACAATACGTGTATGTTTTGTTCGATAAAGTTCATATTTATATCCAAAAATCTCATCTTACATTAGCGTGTTATGTTCATTAGTTCCAAAACATGCAGTGATTTTGCAGAGAGCCACATCAATTTACAGAAATACTCATAATAACATTGATGAAATATACAACTATTATACATGTAACTTTAGATACACTTCTCCTTAAGAGAGGGATGTCATTTGAGAAAGTTAACTTCCTTAGGCTAGGGGAAAGTATTTTGACGTCTGGATGACAAGCATACATATAATTGGTAGATTTGGATAGAAAACACTCGGACGTTTCTAAAACTGTTAAAATAATGTATGTGAGTATAACAGAACTGATATGGCAGGCGAAAACCAGAAGAAAATCCATCCAGGAAATTTGATTTTTTTCATGTGAGTGGTTTCCCATTGAAAGCCTATTGACTATTTAAGTAGTTAGGGCCCAGATTGCAGTTCCTATGGCTTCCACTAGATGCCAATAGTCTTTAGGCTTGTTTTCTGAAAAACGACAAAGAAAAATACCTTTTGGTCTATGGAATCATGCAGTACTGGTTTGCGCACGTGACTGTGTGCGCACATTTCGTTCTTTTTCCTTTCTATTGAATACGCTATTGTTTGATTGAAATATTATTGATTATTTAGATAATTGACACCCTGATGATTAGTTATAAACATGGTTTGACATGTTTCAACAAACTTTACCGGTACTATTAGCATGTATTCGTCTGCATGTTTTGACTGCCTTTGAGCCAGTGGATTACTGAACAAAACGCGCCAACAAAACAGAGTTTTTGAGATATAAAGAAGGACCCTTTGTTATGTAGCTGGGACCCTTGTGATTGCAACCAGATTAAAATCTTCAAAGGTAAGTGATTTATTTTATTGTTATTTCTGACTTTCGTGACTCCTCTGCTTGCTTGGAAAATGTTTGTATGCTTTTGTAAGCGGGGCACTGTACTCAGATAATTGTATGATATGCTTTTGCCATAAAGCCTTTTTGAAATCTGACACAGCGGCTGGATTAACCTTTTTGGTATAGGGGGCCGTATTTTCACTTTTGGATGAATAGCGTGCCTAGAGTGGACTTCCTCCTTCCTCTGTCCCAGATGCTAATATATGCATATTATTATTAGTATTGGATAGAAAACACTCTGAAGTATCTAAAACTGTTTGAATGATGTCTGTGAGTGTAACAGAACTCATATGGCAGGCGAAAACCTGAGAAAAATCCAACCAGGAAGTGGGATATCTGAGGTTTGTAGTTTTTCAAAGCTTGGACTACCGAATACACAGTGTCTATGGAGTCAAGTTGCACTTCCTACGGATTCCACTAGATGTCAACCGTCTTTAGAAACTGGTTTGATGATTCTACTATAAAGGAGGGGCTCATGAGATCTGTTTGAGTCAGTGGTCTGGCAGGCTCGTGACGCGCGCTCCCGACAGAGTTACCTTTTCTTCAGAAAATAATTCTCTGGTTGGAACATTATTGATGATTTATGTTAAAAACACCCTAAAGATTGATTCCATTCATCGATTGACTTGTTTCTAAGACCTGTAACGGAACTTTTTGAGTTTTTGTCTGGACGAAGTGCTCGCTCCTCATGAAGATCGATTACTGGGCTGAACACGCTAACAACAAGTGGCTATTTGGACATAAATGATGGACTTTATGGAACTTTATTGAATAAATCAGTCATTTATTGTCGAACTGGGATTCCTGGGAGTGCCTTGTGATGAAGATCATCACAGGTAAGTCAATATTTATAGTGTTATTTCTAACATCTGTTGACTCCAAACTGGCGGATATTTCTCTGGCTAGATTGGGCTCTGAGCGCCGTTCTCAGATTATGCTTTTTCCGTAAGGTTTTTTGAAATCTGACACAGCGGTTGCATTAAGGAGAAGTCTGTCTTTAATTCTGTGAATAACACTTGGATCTTTTATCAATGTTTATTATTGAGTATTTCTGCAAAATCACCGGATGTTTTGGAATCAAAACATTACTGCACGTAACGCACCAATGTAAAATGAGATATTTGGATATAAATATGTACATTATTGAAGAAATCATACATGTATTGTGTAACATGATGTCCTATGAGTGTCATCTGATGAAGATCATCAAAGGTTAGTGATTAATTGTATCTATATTTCTGCTTTTTGTGACTCCTATCTTTGCCTGGAAAAATGGCTGTGTTTTTTTTGACTTGGCTATGACCTAACATAATCATATGTTGTGCTTTCGCTGTAAAGCATTTTTTAAATCGGTCACGATGGGAAGATTAACAAGATGTTTGTCTAGACATCCGCCGAAGTTGGCTCCCCCGCCTAGTCGGGCATCGCTCGGCGGACGTCGTCACCGGCCTACGAGCAGCCACCAATCCCTTTTTCATTGTCTGTTTGTTTTGTCTTATTAGTTTCACCTGTGTCCTGTTGTATGTGCTTAATGGGCTCCCTTATTTAAAGTATGTGTACTTGTGCACAGTGAGAAGTCACCGCCCCTTGAGTGAGGTCAGAGAGTGAGTCAGCCTGCCGGAACCGCCCCGTCCCTGCAAACTGTATAAGTGATGGGTTAAGGAAAGTCAAGTTCTGTTCAGGACTGCACACGTCACCGGATATCGGACAACTACAAAGCAGTACAACAGCAGAAGACTTGCTGGAACCATTTTGGACAATCAGAGCCTTACATGCGTGCAGCGAAAATGCCCAACCCCCTTTCCATGGCTGCCCTGTCCACCGAGAGATCCCCAGCGAACCCAGACATTAGCCTGTTAAGGCTATGCACAATACTGCCCCATTTGGAGGAATTGCGTGCCCATAGTAAACAGAAAAAAAATCTGTCCAAAATTGCTAATATATGCATATAATAATTATTATTGAATAGAAAACAAAGCTTATAAAACCGTTCAAATTATGTCTGTATGTAAAGCAGAACTCACAGGGAAGCCATTCTCCCAAACTCTCTCTCTCATCAGGAAAGTTGGGCCAACTTTGACGTCATCGCCCCCACCCTTCCCAACCAGCTACGGATCTGGAATCAGTTTCTGTGTCTTCGGCGGGATGTGTCCTTTCAATAGAGCGAGTAATGGGGAAAATCCCGCGAGCTTTGACCCGTTGGCAGGCAAAATAGTGACGTGTCACGGGAAAATATCTGTGCGTCCTGGCGCAATTGTATACAGGCTATTCCTTTGTTCCAGGTCGTCTGAGAAGAGTTGCGTTCTTTCGGTCGAATCGCCAATTGTTTTGTACGTTAATAACATCCTAAAGCTTGTATCTGCACTTAGTTTGACCAGTTTAGTCGACATATAATATGTAATTTTGAAGTTTTGATGCGCAACTGTGCGGGACCAGAAGTAATTTTGGGTGCATTTCAGCTGAAGCTGTTAGCATATGCTAATACAGAGACACACAACTTGAAACCAAACGATGTATTGGGTAAGTTTGACTCCTTCCACTACATTCTGATCGAAGACCATCAAAGGTAAGGGAATATTTATGTTGTAATTTTGTATTTCTGTTGACTCCAACATAGCAGAGAAATATTGCTTATGTCTGAGCGCCGCCTCAGATTATTGCCTAGTGAACGAATTCTGTAACGTTAAAAATAAATTTAACACAGCGGTTGCATTAAAAAGCAGTGTATCTTTCTCACTATATGTAGAACATGTATATTTAGTCAAAGTTTATGATGTGTATTGCTGTTATCTGGCGTTATCTGGCGGAGGTATCTATAATTTCTCCGTACAATTCTGTAGCATTTTTTGAACATGGCTCAATGTAAACGGAGATTTATTTATGGATAAAAAAACATAAATGTACTGTGTAACATGTCCTATTACTGTCATCTGATGAAGATTTTCAAAAGGTTAGTGAACTATTTTTCTTTTAATCCTGCGTTTGTGATTGCATCTTTTGCTTGGCAAAATGGCTACATATTGTATGTGTCTTTGTGGTGGTTTGATATATATGTGCTATGTATGCTATGCTATATGTGCTATGTTTTCGCCGTAAAACATTTTAGAAATCTGACTCGCTGGGTAGATGAACAAGGTGTTTATCTTTCATTTGAGCTATTGGACTGGTTAAATATTTCGAAGAATATTTTTGCATTCTGTGCGCCACCTTTTGAGTTGAGCGTGGGGGGGTGCCCTTGGGGAATGTGGTAGCGTGATGTCGTTAATTAAACACATTCATGATTTCTTACTCAAAGCGAGTGGTGATTCGTGTGCAAATATATGGTTACTGTATGTGAAAGTTGTTTCTGAATGTACCAATGTTAAGTGTCTCTGTCCCTCTCTCTCTCTTCTTAATAACAAGCAGCCATGTTGTTGTCATTCCATCAGGGGGACCTGTTTTCAGCATATTATGTCTTGAGTCAATAACAAATGCAAAGTGTTGTCCTGTGTTTATCCTGTGTTCCCATTTTATTAGCTAGTAAATAAATAATTAAACCAATTTGTGTAGTACTGAATCATAAGCAAGGCTCGGTTTTTTCAGATCCAAGGAGGTAACGGTTCAGAATGATGATGTGATACGAGGTTATGCTTAATAAGTTGACTGTCTAAAGATGTGATGTGAGGTTTTAGAGTTTAATTAGGGAGATGGTAACTCTTTAAAGAACCTGTAACGGTTCTCGTCTGTCGAAGGAGAAGCGGACCAAAATGCAGCGTGATATTTTTGAGACATGTTTATTGACGAAGAAAACAAACAATACAAAAACAACAAACGGAACGTGAAAAACTATACAGCCTATCTGGTGACAACAAACACAGAGACAGGAACAATCACCCACGAAATACTCAAAGAATATGGCTGCCTAAATACGGTTCCCAATCAGAGACAACGATAAACACCTGCCTCTGATTGAGAACCACTCCAGACAGCCATAGACTATGCTAGATACCCCCACTAAGCCACACACCCAATACCTAACAAAACCCCAAGACAAAACACACCACAATAAACCCATGTCACACCCTGGCCTGACCAAATAAATAAAGACAAACACAATAAACTTCGACCAGGGCGTGACAGAACCGCTCTCGTGGTGCCCAATATCCTAATGAGTTAACCTTCCCAAGTTCTCTCACGTCACCCCGCTCCTCCGCTCTCTCCACTGGCTTCCAGTTGAAGCTCGCATCCGCTACAAGACCATGGTGCTTGCCTACGGAGCTGTGAGGGGAACGGCACCGCAGTACCTCCAGGCTCTGATCAGGCCCTACACCCAAACAAGGGCACTGCGTTCATCCACCTCTGGCCTGCTCGCCTCCCTACCACCGAGGAAGTACAGTTCCCGCTCAGCCCAGTCAAAACTGTTCGCTGCTCTGGCCCCCCAATGGTGGAACAAACTCCCTCACGAAGCCAGGACAGCGGAGTCAATCACCACCTTCTGGAGACACCTGAAACCCCACCTCTTTAAGGAATACCTAGGATAGGATAAAGTAATCCTTCTCACCCCCCCCCCCCTTAAATGATTTAGATGCACTATTGTAAAGTGGCTGTTCCACTGGATGTCATAAGGTGAATTCACCAATTTGTAAGTCGCTCTGGATAAGAGCGTCTGCCAAATGACTTAAATGTAATGTAAATGTAATTGTAATTGTTACCTGTTTAATTAACAATTACATATAGTTAGTTAATAAATTACGGTCTGCAAATGAATGTTAAAGTCACGACAGCACCTGGTTTTGTTCTCTGCGCTCCAGCATTTCCCGTTCAAGCACTACCTCTGTCCCCAGTACTGACTGGTGATCGGCTACCAGCCCATCTCCCGCACTGAGTTGCAGTGCAGAACTAGAAACAATATACATGCAGGACCTGGGAAGCTCTGGCTTTCTCCTCACCGGTGCCAAACAGCAGCAGCAGTAGTTGTAGCAGGGCTGTGAGAAGGAGGGAGAATAGAACTGCAGACTCAGTCCTTGACACATTTATTTTTTATTTTACCTTTATTTAACCAGGCAAGTCAGAACAAATTCTTATTTTCAATGACGGCCTAGGAACAGTGGGTTAACTGCCTGTTCAGGGAAAGAACAACAGATTTGTACCTTGTCAGCTCGGGGTTTTGAACTTGCAACCTTCCGGTTACTAGTCCAATGCTCTACCCTGCCGCCCCAACACTTGCAAAGGCAGTGCAAATGATTGAAGACATATCTCAATACCTGGAGACCATCCTGCACTTAGCCATCCTGCACTTAGCCACCAGCCACCAGGTAAATAAAAAATAATAATTTCAGAATTTACTCTGTTCGCCGTTCCTCTCTTCTGTTGTCCATTTTCCTCCTCTCCTCACCATGCACACTGCACTCCTAATTTCCCCAGTCTTCTCATCCTCTCCACAGGGTTTGGCACCTATAGCTGATTTCATGGATGAACTCTTGCCAAAACTCTGGGAGGAATGAGTTTGTGCATGACTTCAAGAAGAGGACATGGACCAAAAGATTGAGACCCCAGTGAAACTTATCTGAGTAGTCAGACACGAGACACTTTCATTTTATTCCATAGGCACTTTGGTTATTTACATGTCTGGTTTACATGTTTACATGGTTACATTTACTTTTACTATTGTTCCAAAATATTTATATCGCTCATAAATAATTGTATCTACAACTGACACTTTATATTTGACCCTTTTGTTGATTACATGTATGTACATAGCATACACTGTTGTACTATTATTTAGAAATATTTATATTCAGAAATATCTGTAACTACACTCCAACACTGACATTTTATTCCATAGACACTTGTTTACATCTCTGTTCTCAGAGACACTTTTGTATTGTGGTTTACCTTCAGAAGCAAGAATAAAGCTTTATTTATGTGCCGAAAAAGCTCTGTTGGCATTCCTTAATCTCAATACAAGGTGTTTCAATGCATTCTAACATACAGAAGAGATGTGTGCCACAGATTGTACAGGCTTGCTTCTACTTGTGGTGTAGTTCAATCTAATCTAAATGACGGCACACTGAGACGTCCAGGAATCAGGTTTCATTTTATTAACCAGATTAAAACTCTACTGGTTCACTGCGTACACAAAGAAATGTGCGTCCATCAAGAATCCTCATCCTTGCAGCCATGTTGCCGAATGCATTCTCTGACTCTCCGACAATGAGTGGTGGTAGTTCCAGGTATTCCCAGGATTATTGAGATGGACACCTGTGAATGAGACGTAACGAGGATGTTGTGTATATATGTTCTGTTTCAGTTATGTTTCAGTTATATGTTATGTTTCAGTTACTGTTTCTTACTGTTCTATAACTCATATTTGTGATATTGTCAATGCAATTTATTGTTTTTATAGAAGTGTTACTTCTTTGGAATATTGTTTTATTGATACAGTTGAAGTCGGAAGTTTACATACACTTAAAACTCATTTTTCAACCACTCCACAAATGTCTTGTTAAAAAAACTATAGTTTTGGAAGTCAGTTAGGACATCTACTTTGTGCATGCCAAAAGTAATTATTCCAGCAATTGTTTACAGACAGATTATTTCACTTAGAATTCACTGTATCACAATTCAAGTGGGTCAGAAGTTTACATACACTAAATTGACTGTACCTTTAAAAGGCTTGGAAAATTCCAGAAAATTATGTCATTGCTTTAGAATCTTATGATAAGCTAATTGACATCATTTGAGTCAATTGGAGGTGTACTTGTGGATGTGTTTCAAAGCCTACCTTCAAATTCAGTGCCTCTTTGCTTGACATCATGGGAAAATAAAAATAAATCAGCCAAGACCTCAGAAAAACAGTTGTAGAAGTCTAGTTCATCCTTGGGAGCAATTTCCAAATGCCTGAAGGTACCACGTTCATCTGTACAAATAATAGTATGCAAGTATAAACACCATGGGACCACACAGCCGTCATAGCGCTCAGGAAGGAGACACATTCTGTCTCCTAGAGATTAACATTCTTTGGTGTGAAAAGTGCAAATCAATCCCAGAACAACAGCAAATGACCGTGTGAAGATGCTGGAGGAAACAAAAGTATCTATAGCCACAGTAAAAACGAGTCCTATATCGACAAAACGAGTCCTATATCGACATAAGCTGAAAGGCCGCTCAGCAAGGAAGAAGCCACTGCTCCAAAACCGCCATAAAAAAGCCAGATTACGGTTTGCAACTGCACATGGGGACAAAGATCATACTTTTTGGAGAAATGTCCTCTGGTCTGATGAAACAAAAAATGTAACTGTTTGGCCATAATGACCATCATTATGTTTGAAGGGAAAAGGGGGAGGCTTGCAAGCCAAAGAACACCATCCCAACCGTGAAGCATGGGAGTGGCAGCATCATGTTGTGGGGGTGCTTTGCTGCAGGAGGGACTGGTGCACTTCACAAAATAGATGTCATCATGAGACTGGAAAATTATGTGGATAGATTGAAGCAACTTCTCAAGACATCAGTCAGGAAGTTAAAGCTTGGTCACAAATGGGTATTCCAAATGGACAATGACCCCAAGCATACTTCCACAGTTGTGGAAAAATGGCTTAAGGACAACAAAGTCAAGGTATTGGAGTGGCCATCACCGAGCACTATAGAAAATGTGTGGGCAGAACTGAAAAAGCGTGTGCGAGCAAGGAGGAATGGGCCAACATTCACCCAACTTATTGTGGGAAGCTTTTGGAAGGCTACCCAAAACATTTGACCCAAGTTAAACAATTTAAAGGCAATGCTACCAAATACTAATTGAGTGTGTAAAGTTCTGACCCACTGGGAATGTGATGAAATAAATAAAAGCTGAAATAAATCACTCTCTACTATTATTCTGACATTTTACATTCTTAAAATAAAGTGGTGATCCTAACTGACCAGAGAGGGAATTTTTACTACAATTAAATGTCAGGAATTGTGAAAAACTGAGTTTAAATGTATTTGGTTAAGGTGTATGTAAACCTCCGACTTTAACTGTATGTCCTGATATCGTATTCTAATTATTAATAATTTCTCTTCATTCTGTACTTTCAGAAACCAAACACACAAGCAGTACTGAACATTATTTGCCAATATCATAGCTGGGCATCTTTGGGGCTGAACATTGAGGCCAGCTTTTGTATGCTAGAGTACATTCCTTAACAGTTTTACTGGATGAAAACACAGCAAGAGAACATATCATTTGCCTATATGTAGTTGTATATTTGATTGAGATATTGGTGGTGGTTGAACAACAACAACAAAAACTTGTTTCAGAGGGAAAAAACTGCAAGACTGAATAGTTATGAATATGCATAACACATATTTTATATTCATGCAGTGATTGAACAACAACTGCATTTCCACCCCCCCACCTCTCAAGACGTAGTATCATGGCAGATCACCGGTCAAGTCACCTGTCAAGTCAGTCAGTAATTGCTGCAGATGTGCTCGATAGTGCTTGAGCATATGGTACTCCCCAAAGCATGGTGAAACACATAGAGATGTGTCACAAGCTAAACACATGTACTTTGTCAACCTCCTCTGCTTCCTTCTCCTGGTTCCAGACAGGCAGATTTTGCAGTGCCTCTGTCCGATTACCATGAGCAGCAGTTTGAGGGACATCGCAGGTAAAATGCCGTGCAGTGAGGCGTAGGGGATTGTCTGCAGCAGGACGGCCCCCAGTGGATGGGTGCCGAGGGGTGTAGTGCTCCTCCAGCAGCTCTCTTTCTCTGTACATTTGGTAGGTCATTACTTTACCTATGTGGGAGAGGGAGTGGGGAGGATGAGGGATGGGGGCGCAATCGGGCAACTTAGGCTTGTATACAATCGCCCAACCTAAACACACACACACATACACACCCACCCATCCACCCCACACCCTCTTGGTATGCGGTTACAGTAGGCTAAGGTATCTCAATGGTTTTAGGAACACCAGTAACATCAGTCAGGATTTAGGCTACTAACTGCCGAGCCAGTTGTTGCTCAATCTTGGGTGCAATGATCACATTCCCGCACTGACTGACTGTGTGGAGGCTCATTGATTTAACATTACGTTAGCCCACATGCTACACTAGCAAAGTTATAATTTATATAGCTGTCAGCTATATTTGCCACAACGTACCATTCTTTGTGTAGCTTCAAATGTCGAACAAAGTTGGAAGTTGTTGAGCCTCTGTCTGTCATTTTCTTCCCGCATGTTTTGCAAGTTGCATTCTGTTTTTTGTTTATACAGTGTAGCCTTTATATATTTTGGGTATCATCTTTCCAATGGCTTTATCTGAATTCACCTGCCGACATTCCTCTGCACTGCCATGCACAACTTTTTCTCAGCTGGCACAATTTGATTGGTTGCTGTCCGATTCAAACTGTAATCCGTTTAAATGAAGAGTTGCTGCGCTGCACACTTCTTTTAATATCATAATTTTCTATATTTGGGCTTGGGGAGGGTATCGAGTCAGTTCGAGTCAAAAGGCTCAACTCCAAGTTAAGTCTCGAGTCATTGGTGTTAAAGTCAAAGTCGAGTTGCAAGTCATCATATTTGTGACTCGAGTCCACACCTCTGGATATTGTCACTATATAATTGCACAATGGTACTGTATATGCTTTATTTGTGAACTGTACATCCAATTACAAAAAAATAGCTTGTTCAGTAATCATCTCACCTGTTAGTTGGCGGTGAATTATGTGGCCATTTAGGGCAGCAGTGTCGATCAGATGGAAAAATATATTCATAAATAGCTTGATAGTTTTCTGAGCGCATTCCACAAAGATGTTTATCGTGTCCGCCTTATCCACTGCCCCCATTTTGAGGTTATAGTCAAACACACAGTCTGGTTTGAACGTTCTATCTCCTGTCAGGTGGTCCACCTTCCCTGTGGCCGACATGGTTGTTGTATGGACAGTAGAGAGGACATGAACGTATCGTTGGTCATGCCACTTTACTACCAGCTGTTGACCATTGTCCTTGAACTCCAACTCCCTTCTCTGCATCTTCCTACATTCAAATGTCGGCATCCCCTTCCTGTTAGACCTGACTGTGGCACAGGCCCCTGTGCTGTTGGAGAGCAGATGCTGGAAGAGTGTGTCCCTTGCCGAGATGAGGAGCCAGCATGGTCGTCACCATGGACCCAGACAGCCCAAGCCCCTCATAATGTTGGATGTCAGCGGTGGACCCTGTGAAACTATAATGTCCTGCACAAATCCTGTCTTCACGTCACAAAGACCCAAACGGCACAAAGACCCAACCAAATGCTGATGTCAGGCTGGTAAGAACATTTCTTATTTTGTGTAACGGGTCATTTAGGTTGGCAGTATTAATGCAGGCATCACAACATAACAAGGAATCAGTCTTGGGAAATGAGGGTGGCAAAGAAGGGAGTTCCTAAGAGTATTCTCTTAGGGAGTTCTTCTTTACTATTCCCATGAGGACTGTCACCAGGAAGGTATACATTTCACGAATTGTGAAATTCACATTTAGCGAGTTTCCCCCTCCCTTCCGCCTCTCTCTTCTCCTGTAGCTCCAAGGCATAGCTCTCTTTTTTCCTGTAGCTCCTATCCTGTAGCTCTAAGGCATAGCTCTCTCTTTTCCTGTAGCTCCTATCCTGTAGCTCCAAGGCATTGGTCTCTTTACTATCTTTCTCACCAGTTCCTCTGTCAGAAACAGCTTGAAGCACTCTGCCTCAGAGGATAATGGCAAGGGGCTTTGCACTCCACACTGGGACTCGTCAAAGCAAAGAGCAGGGCCAGGAGGGGTGAAATGGTTACCACAGAACTCCTGTACTTCATACACCGTCGGTTTGCCTCCATCTGAGACTTCATCAATGGACAAGGGGCTCGATGGCTACAAGGTTGGGGGGAATTAAGTATTTATTGGTAATTATTTATTTATTTACTGTTTTATTCACATCTTTTCTGGTGACAAATCATGCACTCTGATTCTTGCATAGATTGTAATGGACACATTTTAAGTTACTAATAGACACATATTACTTTTTTTGAAGGTGGTACTGCTTATGATGAGCTAAGCGTATTCCAGCTATGTGTGGAGCCATGTTGGTTGACATGCAATGCATTCTGGGTTTCATGTGAACGTCTGTCGGACCAAAGATGATGTCACAAAAGGTGAGGGAGGGTTCACATTTTTTTTCAGTAAACTTCCAGAACTGATTGATGGGATGTGAATGATGGAGGACAACACGTCCCCTTCAACATGCATACTGCAAACAGACCAAAGTCATCTGGTCTCTTATCTTTGGTTGATGTGAAAAAACAAACATGGAAATGCAGACAAACTACCAATGGGGTGGCAGGGTAGCCTAGTGGTTAGAGCGTTGGACTAGTAACCGGAAGGTTGCAAGTCCAAACCCCCGAGCTGACAAGGTACAAATCTGTCATTCTGCACCTGAACAGGCAGTTAACCCACTGTTCCTAGGCCGTCATTGAAAATAAGAATTTGTTCTTGACTGACTTGCCTAGTAAAATAAATAAAAAATCGTTGGATTACTTTCCATATCTCGACAGTGTTTTACTCAATTATTTCAATCAATGGTGAACTCACCCATGATGTGACTGATGATAAATAGTAATTGCTATTAGTTAATTCACATTGTAGTTTCTGTCAGCTGAGAGTGATCTAAATATGACAGCTTGTGTTACGTCAATCTTTCCTTTAGCGCTACAACAAATATAGCCTACAATTTCCACATTGGATGATTTTGTTACGCTGGAGCTAGTTCTGTGAATGTCTGAACATTGCATTCAAAAATAAACTGCTCACATTCTGGACATAACTTAGTAAGGACTGTGTTTGTGCAAAATGTTTCTGTGAAAAACAGTCTGGCCAGCTCAAATGCTGACTGTTGCGTCAATCGAAACTGGACGTTCTAAAAAAGCTTTCTAATCACACGGGCTTGAGCGTACGCTGCAAGGACCACTATAAAATGATCACAGCTGTTTGTTGGTATGTGTGAAAATGTTAAGGATTCACGGGTGAGGCCATGTGCTAAGCAATCAAAGATTTTAAGACTAAAGGCTGGTTTATACTACGGGTGTGTTCGTATATTCAATTTTGTTTAACACTTTTTTGGTTACTACATGATTCCATGTGTTATTTCATAGTTTTGTACGTCTTCACTGTTATTCTACAATGTAGAAAATAGTAAAAATAAAGATAAAGACAAATCCTTGAATTAGTATGTGTGTCCAAACTTTTGACTGGTACTGTATGTCTTTCTGTCTGTTCGTCTGCGATCGCATACACTGAGTATACAAAACATTAGGAACACCTTTTTGATCTCAGAACAGCCTCAATTCGCCAGGGCATGGACTCTACTAGGTGTCGAAGGTGTTCCACAGGGATGGTTGCCCATGTTGACTCCAATGCTTCCCACAGTTGTGCCAAGTTGGCTGGATGTCCTTTGGGTGGTGGACCATTCTTGATAAACACAGGAAACTGTTGAGGGTGAAAAACTTAGCAGTGTTGCAGTTCTTGACACAGACCGGTGCGCCTGGCACCTATTACCATGCCTTGTTCAAAGGCACGTAAATATTCTGTCTTACCCATTCACCCTCTGAATGGCATACCTACAGAATTAATATCTCAATTGTCTCAAGGCTTAAAAATCCTTCTTTAACCTGTCTCCTCCCCTTCATTTACACTGATTGAAGTGGATTTAAGAAATTACAGTGCCTTGCGAAAGTATTTGCGACCTTTGCGACCTTTTGCCACATTTCAGGCTTCAAACATAAAGATATAAAACTGTATTTTTTTGTGAAGAATCAACAACAAGTGGGACACAATCATGAAGTGGAACGACATCTATTAGATATTTCAAACTTTTTTAACAAAACAAAAACTGAAAAATTGGCCGTGCAAAATTATTCAGCCCCTTTACTTTCAGTGCAGCAAACTCTCTCCAGAAGTTCAGTGAGGATCTCTGAATGATCTAATGTTGACCTAAATGACTAATGATGATAAATACAATCCACCAGTGTGTAATCAAGTCTCCGTATAAATGCACCTGCACTGTGATAGTCTCAGAGGTCCGTTAAAAGCGCAGAGAGCATCATGAAGAACAAGGAACACACCAGGCAGGTCCGAGATACTGTTGTGAAGAAGTTTAAAGCCGGATTTGGATACAAAAAGATTTCCCAAGCTTTAAACATCCCAAGAAGCACTGTGCAAGCGATAATATTGAAATGGAAGGAGTATCAGACATTTACATTTACATTTAAGTCATTTGGCAGACGCTCTTATCCAGAGCGACTTACAAATTGGTGAATTCACCTTATGACATCTAGTGGAACAGCCACTTTACAATAGTGCATCTAAATCATTTAAGGGGGGGTGAGAAGGATTACTTTATCCTATCCTAGGTATTCCTTAAAGAGGTGGGGTTTCAGGTGTCTCCGGAAGGTGGTGATTGACTCCGCTGTCCTGGCGTCGTGAGGGAGTTTGTTCCACCATTGGGGGGCCAGAGCAGCGAACAGTTTTGACTGGGCTGAGCGGGAACTGTACTTCCTCAGTGGTAGGGAGGCGAGCAGGCCAGAGGTGGATGAACGCATTGCCCTTGTTTGGGTGTAGGGCCTGATCAGAGCCTGGAGGTACTGCGGTGCCGTTCCCCTCACAACTCCGTAGGCAAGCACCATGGTCTTGTAGCGGATGCGAGTTTCAACTGGAAGCCAGTGGAGAGAGCGGAGGAGCGGGGTGACGTGGGAGAATTTGGGAAGGTTGAACACCAGACGGGCTGCGGCGTTCTGGATGAGTTGTAGGGGTTTAATGGCACAGGCAGGGAGCCCAGCCAACAGCGAGTTGCAGTAATCCAGACGGGAGATGACAAGTGCCTGGATTAGGACCTGCGCCGCTTCCTGTGTGAGGCAGGGTCGTACTCTGCGGATGTTGTAGAGCATGAACCTACAGGAACGGGCCACCGCCTCGATGTTAGTTGAGAACGACAGGGTGTTTTCCAGGATCACGCCAAGGTTCTTAGCGCTCTGGGAGGAGGACACAATGGAGGAAGAGCAGTTCCGTCTTGCCGAGGTTCAGCTTGAGGTGGTGATCCGTCATCCACACTGATATGTCTGCCAGACATGCAGAGATGCGATTCGCCACCTGGTCATCAGAAGGGGGAAAGGAGAAGATTGATTGTGTGTCGTCTGCATAGGAATGATAGGAGAGACCATGTGAGGTTATGACAGAGCCAAGTGACTTGGTGTATAGCGAGAATAGGAGAGGGCCTAGAACAGAGCCCTGGGGGACACCAGTGGTGAGAGCGGGTGGCGAGGAGACAGATTCTCGCCACGCCACCTGGTAGGAGCGACCTGTCAGGTAGGACGCAATCCAAGCGTGGGCCGCGCCGGAGATGCCCAACTCGGAGAGGGTGGAGAGGAGGATCTGATGGTTCACAGTATCGAAGGCAGCCGATAGGTCTAGAAGGATGAGAGCAGAGGAGAGAGAGTTAGCTTTAGCAGTGCGGAGCGCCTCCGTGATACAGAGAAGAGCAGTCTCAGTTGAATGACTAGTCTTGAAACCTGACTGATTTGGATCAAGAAGGTCATTCTGAGAGAGATAGCGGGAGAGCTGGCCAAGGACGGCACGTTCAAGAGTTTTGGAGAGAAAAGAAAGAAGGGATACTGGTCTGTAGTTGTTGACATCGGAGGGATCGAGTGTAGGTTTTTTCAGAAGGGGTGCAACTCTCGCTCTCTTGAAGACGGAAGGGACGTAGCCAGCGGTCAGGGATGAGTTGATGAGCGAGGTGAGGTAAGGGAGAAGGTCTCTGGAAATGGTCTGGAGAAGAGAGGAGGGGATAGGGTCAAGCGGGCAGGTTGTTGGGCGGCCGGCCGTCACAAGAAGCAAGATTTCATCTGGAGAGAGAGAGGAGAAAGAGGTCAGAGCACAGGGTAGGGCATTGTGAGCAGAACCAGCGGTGTCGTTTGACTTAGCAAACGAGGATCGGATGTCGTCGACCTTCTTTTCAAAATGGTTGACGAAGTCATCTGCAGAGAGGGAGGAGGGGGGAGGGGGAGGAGGATTCAGGAGGGAGGAGAAGGTGGCAAAGAGCTTCCTAGGGTTAGAGGCAAATGCTTGGAATTTAGAGTGGTAGAAAGTGGCTTTAGCAGCAGAGACAGAGGAGGAAAATGTAGAGAGGAGGGAGTGAAAGGATGCCAGGTCCGCAGGGAGGCGAGTTTACCTCCATTTCCGCTTGGCTGCCCGGAGCCCTGTTCTGTGAGCTCGCAATGAGTCGTCGAGCCACGGAGCGGGAGGGGAGGACCGAGCCGGCCTGGAGGATAGGGGACATAGAGTCAAAGGATACAGAAAGGGAAGAGAGGAGGGTTGAGGAGGCAGAATCAGTAGATAGGTTGGAGAAGGTTTGAGCAGAGGGAAGAGATGATAGGATGGAAGAGGAGAGAGTAGCGGGGGAGAGAAAGCGAAGGTTGGGACGGCGCGATACCATCCGAGTAGGGGCAGTGTGGGAAGTGTTGGATGAGAGCGAGAGGGAAAAGGATACAAGGTAGTGGTCGGAGACTTGGAGGGGAGTTGCAATGAGGTTAGTGGAAGAACAGCATCTAGTAAAGATGAGGTCGAGCGTATTGCCTGCCTTGTGAGTAGGGGGGGAAGATGAGAGGGTGAAGTCAAAAGAGGAGAGGAGTGGAAAGAAGGAGGCAGAGAGGAATGAGTCAAAGACGTGGGGAGGTTAAAGTCGCCCAGGACTGTGAGAGGTGAGCCGTCCTCAGGAAAGGAGCTTATCAAGGCATCAAGCTCATTGATGAACTCTCCGAGGGAACCTGGAGGGCGATAAATGATAAGGATGTTAAGCTTGAAAGGGCTGGTAACTGTGACAGCATGGAATTCAAAGGAGGCGATAGACAGATGGGTAAGGGGAGAAAGAGAGAATGACCACTTGGGAGAGATGAGGATCCCGGTGCCACCACCCCACTGACCAGAAGCTCTCGGGGTGTGCGAGAACACGTGGGCGGACGAAGAGAGAGCAGTAGGAGTAGCAGTGTTATCTGTGGTGATCCATGTTTCCGTCAGTGCCAAGAAGTCGAGGGACTGGAGGGAGGCATAGGCTGAGATGAACTCTGCCTTGTTGGCCGCAGATCGGCAGTTCCAGAGGCTACCGGAGACCTGGAACTCCACGTGGGTCGTGCGCGCTGGGACCACCAGATTAGGGTGGCCGCGGCCACGCGGTGTGGAGCGTTTGTATGGTCTGTGCAGAGAGGAGAGAACAGGGATAGATAGACACATAGTTGACAGGCTACAGAAGAGGCTACGCTAATGCAAAGGAGATTGGAATGACAAGTGGACTACACGTCTCGAATGTTCAGAAAGTTAAGCTTACGTAGCAAGAATCTTATTGACTAAAATGATTGAAATGATACAGTACTGCTGGAGTAGGCTAGCTGGTAGTGGCTGCGTTGTTGACTTTGTAGGCTAGCTGGCAGTGGCTGCGTTGTTGACACTACACTAATCAAGTCGTTCCGTCGAGTGTAATAGTTTCTACAGTGCTGCTATTCGGGGGCTAGCTGGCTAGCTAGCAGTGTTGATTACGTTACGTTACGTTAAAAGAACGACAATAGCTGGCTAGCTAACCTAGAAAATCGCTCTAGACTACACAATTGTCTTAGATACAAAGATGGCTATGTAGCTAGCTAGCTACGATCAAACAAATCAAACCGTTGTACTGTAATGAAGTGAAATGAAGATGTGATACTACCTGTGGAGCGAAGCGGAATGTTGACCGGGTTGTTGACGTTCTATTCAGTAGGCGTTGGCTAGCTGTTGGCTAGCTAGCTAGCAGTATCTCCTACGTTAAGGACGACAAATAGCTGGCTAGCTAACCTCGGTAAATTAAGATAATCACTCAAGTCTACACACTCTAAACTACACAATTATCTTGGAAACGAAGACAGCAAAGACAACTATGTAGCTAGCTAACACTACACTAATCGAGTCGTTCAGGTGAGTGAATAGTTTCTACAGTGCTAGTATTCGTTAGCTAGCTGCTGGGCAGATAGCAGTGTAGACTACGTTAGGACGACGAAATACGATAATTACGCAATTATCTTTGATACAAAGACGGCTATGTAGCTAGCTAAGAAGAAATTGCTAAGATTAGACAAATCAAACCGTTGTACTATAATGAAATGTAATGAAAATGTAATGAAAATGTAATGAAAAGTTATACTACCTGCGGACCGAAGTGTAGATCCGAAGTGATCCACTGCAAATCTACCAAGACCTGGCCGTCCCTCTAAACTTTCAGCTCATACAAGGAGAAGACTGATCAGAGATGCAGCCAAGAGGCCCATGATCACTCTGGATGAACTGCAGAGATCTACAGCTGAGGTGGGAGACTCTGTCCATAGGACAACAATCAGTCGTATATTGCACAAATCTGGCCTTTATGGAAGAGTGGCAAGAAGAAAGCCATTTCTTAAAGATATCCATAAAAAGTGTCGTTTAAAGTTTGTCACAAGCCACCTGGGAGACACACCAAACATGTGGAAGAAGGTGCTCTCGTCAGAGGAAACCAAAATTGAACTTTTTGGCAACAATGCAAAACTTTATGTTTTGCGTAAAAGCAACACAGCTCATCAGCCTGAACACACCATCCCCACTGTCAAACATGGTGGTGGCAGCATCATGGTTTGGGCCTGCTTTTCTTCAGCAGGGACAGGGAAGATGGTTTGATGGGAAGTTGGATGGAGCCAAATACAGGACCATTCTGGAAGAAAACTGTCATGTCTTGTTATGTCTGTTCCTGTCCTTTCTCTTCACTCTGTCTCTCTCTGCTGGTCTTTTTAGGTTACCTTCTCTGTCTCTCATTCTTCAGCTGTTCTACATCTCCCCTAACTAGCTCATTCACTCTTTCTCACCTGTTCTCTCTTCCCCCTCTGATTAGGTCTTTATTTCTCTCTCTGTTCCTGCTACTTTCAGGGTCTGATTCTTGTTTGTGTTTTTGATGCCAGAAGCAAGCTGTCGTCTCGTTTGCTTCCACCTTGTCCTATCCTGTCGGAGTCTGCCTGGCAGGTGCATCCTGCACTATACTACGTTCTTTTTGTTCCATTGTCAACGTTGGAAGAGGATTTATGCCATTCCTGTTTTTCATTAAAGAACTCTGTTTTCTGTTAAAACCGCTTTTGGGTCTTCACTCAAGTACATAACAAAAACCTGATGGAGTCTGCAAAAGACCTGAGACTGGGACGGAGATTTGTCTTCCAACAAGACAATGATTCAAAACATAAAGCAAAATCTTCAATGGAATGGTTCAAAAATAAACATATCCAGGTGTTAGAATGGCCAAGTCAAAGTCCAGACCTGAATCTAATCGAGAATCTGTGGAAAGAACTGAAAACTGCTGTTCACAAATGCTCTCCATCCAACCTCACTGTGCTCGAGCTGTTTTGCAAGAAGGAATGGGAAAAAATGTCAGTCTCTCGATGTGCAAAACTGATAGAGACATACCCCAAGTGACTTACAGCTGTAATCGCAGCAAAAGGTGGCGCTACAAAGTATTAACTTAAGGGGGCTGAATAATTTTGCACGCCCAAATTTTCAGTTTTTGATTTGTTAAAAAGGTTTGAAATATCCAATAAATGTCGTTCCACTTCATGATTGTGTCCCACTTGCTGTTAATTCTTCACAAAAAAATACAGTTTTATATCTTTATGTTAAAAGCCTAAAATGTGGCAAAAGGTCGCAAAGTTCAAGGGGGCCGAATACTTTCGCAAGGCACTGTACATCAATAAGGGACCATAGCTTTCACCTGGATTCACCTGGTCAGTCTCTGTCTTGAAAAGAGCAGGTGTTCTTTGTGTCAAGTACACTTAGTAATGTTAAGTACACTTAGTCATGTTAAGTACACTTAGTCATGTTAAGTACACTTAGTAATGTTAAGTACACTTAGTAATGTTAAGTACACTTAGTAATGTTAAGTACACCTGTCTGTCTGTCTGTCTGTCTGTCTGTCTGTCTGTCTGTCTGTCTGTCTGTCTGTCTGTCTCACCAATTTACCCATTGCAGCTTTATCACCAACTTTTTTTGCATTGAATGCTATCATGCATATCTATGCGTCAATATCCTATCTTTGGAGGTGGGAGAGAGAAGTGGAGGTGGGAGAGAGAGTAGCGAGAGAGATGAGAGGAGGGGAGGGAAGGAGAAAAGGGGGGAAATTGAATGGGGGAGGAGGGAGGGTGAGATGGAAGGGGAGAGAAAAAGAGAGAGGGATAGGGTGAAAGAGGGAGGAGGATAGAGAGGAGGGAGGGTAGAGAGTCAACAGACAGAATCTATGCATCAATATCCTGTCTGTGGAGGTGGGAGAGAGCAGAGAGAGGTGGGAGAGAGGAGGGAGAGAGAGCGATGAGAGAAGGATGAGGGAAAGGAGGGAAAGAGCATGTATGGGTGAGGAGGGAGAGAATGGCGAGAAAGAGAGCGAGAGAGGAGAGGGTGAAGGAGGGAGGAGGGATAGAGAGGAGGGAGTGGAGAGAGAGCTAACGGACTATCTATGCATCATAATCATGTTTGTGCAGTTGGGAAAGAGGAGAGAGAGGGTGAGGCAGAGAGAGGAGGGACGGGAGAGAGAAAAGGAGGGGAGATGGAGAGAGCGAGAGAGAGAGAGAGAGAGAGAGAGAGAGAGAGAAAGAGTTGGAGGAGGTGAAAGAAGGGGGAGGGAGAGAGAGACTGAGGGAGGCAATCCAAGGGATAGAGGAGAGAGCGCTACTAGCCTACAGCACTGCACCAGCCACCATTGTTCTGCAACCCTCCTCTGACCACAAACTAAACAAAGAAATACACAGACCATAGGGTAGTCCTTCAGATGTATTGACGATGACTTGTCTAATTCTGGCTTACTGGCTGGTAGAAAACAATAAGGTTGGCTGGATCATTGATGATAGATAAACAAATAAATAAATAAACAAATAAATAATGAGAAGGTTGTGAGGTCCCTGGCAATTACCAGACCTAGTGCAAAGTAGAGCCTCTGAAGTGTGTGTGTGTGTGTGTGTGCGTGATAGAGAGAGAGTGAGAGAGAGATAAAGAGAGGTTGACTTCTGCTCTTCATTGAGACATCCTTACTAACTTAAAACACCACTGAACACCCCCTCCGCCATGAAACCTCCCCCTCCCCACTTGAAAAGCAAAGTTAACTCCCCCCTGCATTTTGTTCTGTGTAAATCAGTTGGTCATTGAGTGGCCCTCACACATACAGGCCTGGGGAATCAACAGAGAAAAGGAGGACAGGAGAGACCAGGCTACTCCTCAACCCTGATGTACGATTAAGCACCCACATTGCCTTCACAAAATATTTACGCCACTCAACTTTTCCACATTTTGTTGTGTTACAAATTTGGATTAAAATTTATGTAATTGTATTCCCCCCCCATGATCTACACATTTTTTTTAGATGATTTAGATAAATATTCAACCCCTTGAGTCAAAACATGTTAGAATCACCTTTGGCAGCTATTACAGCTATGAGTCTTTTGGGGTAAGTCTCTAAGAGCTTTGCATATCTGGAGTGTATAATATTTTTTTTTAACTCTTCAAGCTCGGTTTGGTTTTTGATCATCACTCTACAGCTATTTTCAAGCCTTGCCATAGATTTTCAAGCCTGTATCTTTGTAGTGACTGGGTGTACACCACTGTCAGCTTTTTAAATGTTTTACCTATCTACCAAAAGGTGCCCTTCTTTGTGAGGAAATGGAAAACCTCCCTGGTCTTTGTGGTTGACTGAAATGCACTACTCGACAGGGACATTACATATAATTGTTAGTGTGGTGTAGAGAGATGGGATAATGATTTAAAATCATGTTAACCACTATTATTGCACACAGTGAGTTCATGCAACTCATTATGTGACTTATTAAGCACATTTTTACTCCTGAACATATTTAGGCTTGCCATAACAAAAGGCTTGAATACTTACTGAATCAAAACATTTCAGTTTCCATTTTGTATAAATTTGTAAACATACAAAAAAAAATACTTTGACATTGTGGGGTATTGCGTGTAGATCAATTGCACAAAATCTCAATTTAATCCATTTTAAATTCAGACTGTAACAAAAAAAGGGGTGTGAATACTCTCTGAAGTTACTGTAAACACACACACACACACACACACACACACACACACACACACACACACACACACACACACACACACACCTTATTTCTAATACAGAATGTTGATTGACTGTTATTCATATTCCATTCACCCAGTTCAATCTAACATTGATAGGTTTAGGCTACTACATGACACTCAAATTTGCCCTAAACCCATCATGACGTTGCTACTACCTAGCCTATGAATGAAAGTTTACAATGTAGGTGCACACAGGACAAGAGAAAATGTTGAGATGACAGACAGTGTGTAACACTGTAACAGTGAAATATTCAATACCCCCTCGTACACTCTTGCCTGCATCTAGCTTATCTAGGGTGTCGCAACCAAGAGTTTCTATTGGACAAATTCAGGTATTTTTATCCCTGTTTCGTTTGCTTTCATTGAAGAAATGTTTTTAACAGAATTGGCGGAATGAATACACCCCTGATCACGCATAAACACAGTTCACTTTCATAGCAGCCACCTTGTATTCCTTCTCGCCTCTTTGCACTCTCCCCCTCTTATCTTTTCCCATTGTTTGTGGAATTCAATGAACAACACATCAGCTGTATGTGACCAGGCGATAAAAAAAGTTCCAAGCCAAACCATGACATAACCGCTACACACAGCCTACGTCATTGTCCCCATCCTAGTCAACATAGCTAATAGAACTAATGTGTTCGCAAACACACTACAATCATGCATTTAGACCGTCGGGCCCCGGTTGCAATAAATTAATAAAATCAAAAGCTTACCTTGACTTGGAAGAGTTCCAGTGTTGTGTTGGATAGTCAACTAGCTAACATAACATAGCATCCCTCTGTTGGAGCCGGGTGTTTGAGTAACTAAACTAGCATTTTTTAATAAATTAATTTGTTGAAAACTGCTCAACTATTGTCTTTCTCTCTCCTTGAGTCAACTACTCACCACAGTGCTAGCTAGCTGTAACTTATGCTTTCAGTACTAGATTCATTCTCTGATACCTTTGATTGGGTGGACAACATGTCAGTTCATGCTGCAAGAGCTCGGATCGGATGGAGGACAACCTCCGGGAGTTGGCATAATTACTGTGCAAGTCTATGGAAGGGGGTGAGAACCAAGAGCCTCCTAGGTTTTGTATTGAAGTCAATGTACCAGGAGGAGGACGGAAGCCAGCTGTCCTCCGGCTACACCATGGTGCTATCCTACAGATTGCTGTTGAGGTTACTGTAGACCTTCATTGCAAAACAGTGTGTTTTAACCAATTATTTATTAACGTGAATATATTTAGTATAGTTTTATCTAAAAAGGATAACTTTTACAATGTTTTACCATTTTTATGAAATTCACTGAGGAGGATGGTTCTCCCTTTCTTCCTCTGTGGAGCCTCCACACATACACACACACATACACACACACAGTGGTCAGATAGAGAGGGATAAGTGCAAAAGTGTAATCAGTAATGAGAAGCAGGCATTGGTAGTCAGCAGGGGTGGAGGAAATGAGAATACACAAACATTATCAATGCGTTTAGGGGGAGGGTTTAATAAGTTGCTCCCGGGGGCAACATACTGCTCTTTAATTATTATTGAATTAGTAAAGCAGGGGAGCTAATTAAAACTGCCGGGTATTTAGTAAGGCAGCAAGTGGGAGACAGAGAGCAAGACAGGCGCAACTTGTTAATATCGGAGAGGGAAAAAAGACTGTTAAACTCCCTTCTGCTATCCTCTTTTTGTAAAAAATGTATGTAATTCCTTAGCTCTTAAGCTTACAACAATGTGCAAATGAACGCTAGAACCACTAAAGCACTCATTGTGCCTGCGCATGATTTAAAAAATATATATTACTCTGCCATGTTTTAAGTTATGCCCCGTTCCTTCCTTTCTTTCCCTAAATAAGTCTATATAACACACTGCCATTGTTAGAATCTTAATATCACAAACAGAACCATTGCACCTCCTAGGGCCTGTTCCACTCGTTCTCCCAACAGTAGTATATGCCGTGCTAAGTTGATAATCACACAGATAATTGCCTTGAAATTTAACCTAAACTATCCCGAAACTAATTTCACACATATAACAGATTAAATAAATTAAGTAAAGTATGCTCCCGAGTGGTGCAGCGGTCAAAGGCACTGCATCTCAGAGCAAGAGGCGTCACTACAGTCCCTGGTTCCTCTCCAGGCTGTATCACAACCGGCCATGATTGGGAGTCCCATAGAGCGGTGCACAATTGGCCCAGTGTTGTCTGGGTTTGGCAATCATTGAAATAAGAATTTGTTCTTAACTGACTTGCCTAGTTAAATAAAAAATGATAGGGGAGAATGGGTGAGTTGATGAGCGATGGTAAACGAACAATGCATAATTATGTAATCACCAATTGTGAGTGAAGAACAGGGTGGACAATTCTATTTTATTGGTATTTTCTAATTATTATGGTATGTACTCTATAGCAGTCTTATCAGTCTACTCTGGCCTACTTGGAGTACACAGTGAGAACCTGCATGATTTACAAAGGGCAAGAAGGCCAAGCAAGATGAATGCACATGCTGTGTTAGTGCTGCTACAAGATCTGAATGAAAATTACTTAGATGGTGGGAATGAAATGAATCATGACATCTCATGATTTATTCTTCTGATTCTGAAGACTAAGCGCAAACAAGCCACAATAGTGCAACAGGCTGGGCCACAGGCTGAGGCCACAGGGAGCAAGGAGACAATGCATGGGATCTGTCTGTTGATGAGCTGGAAGCGTTCACCTTAATGCTGTATGTCCGTGGAGCATTCGGTGGAAAGAGTGTATATGGAGAGCTTCAGGTCAAACCTTTCTTCGGAAAAACCATGTCACAAGATCGCTTCAGATAGATCATGCCTTACCTCTGTTTTGATGACAAAGATACAGACAAATTCGCCATGGTATCTAACTTTTATAAATTGGCTATTTTTTAACTGCTGTAATATCAACACATATTCATTATAATGCCAATATTGCTTTTTTATTTATCCAGCACACATTGCACTTATAATTATGTTTTGGCTACTGATGTTTTCATTGTTTGACCGTGCATCTTGCCGACTGTGCGTCTTGGTTGTTGGGGTATTTTTTCTCTTTAATTGTTATAAAAAGAAGTTGTTACGGTGTTCCAACACATGCTTTCTGTTTTATAGTTTTTACAAAGGCACTCCACAAATAAAATTGATCAAACACTTGAGTTTTGTTGGAGCCTTTGGGAAGAACATTCAAACTACTCCTTGGTCTTTCTGAAATTGTGCAGGTAATACAATTCAATTTGCACAACATGAGTTAATGAACCTGTAAGTGAATGCAACAATTTTAAATGACACTGATTGAAGAAGAAACACAACTAGACAGCTTGTCTGCATTTAGGTAGCTTTTCTGTAGTAAACTATATTTTAAAAACGGGGAAGGAAACCAGCTCCTGCATCAGCATCTTGAACCCTGATGCTGCTAAGAAGTTTAGTGTGGGAAATGCATTTTACAAATTAAATATGATGATGAAGATTATTGTGTTTGAATTTCACGTTTTAAATCATAAACCATTAACTTCATGTTCAGGAACGTGATTACCTTTTTTACTTGGTGTTTTAGTTGCTGAAAGAGTAAAAAAAGAGCAAGGTAATTAAATAGAGACTTTTTCATTGTCAATGTCTTGACTGCAAGGCCCTTTTCAAAGTAAAAACAAATGTTGTTGAAAACACACAGACAAGAAAAATATATGTGGATTTAGAATCTAGCGTTGTGAGGCCAGTGTTTAAAAATCGAATCAAACTTTATTGGTCGCATACACATATTTAGCAAATGTTATTGTAGGTGTAGCAAAATGCTTGTAGCAAAAATGCTTAGGCATAATGCATAATGAAATTATAATTGTATAAGCCTTAATTAAATAAAGTTGTGAACAGTGGTTATTTAAATAACATAGATGCATTCTGTTACAATAGATACCGTCTTGTTATTTTAGATATACATGTGGATTGGAATTTAATGTATTTTATTGAATATTTCTGGAGTTAAGTTGGTACTCCAAAGGCGCCGACAGAGATGGTCACCCTGCTTCGCGTTCTTAGTAAACTATGCATAAACATATTGGGTCCAGGACTCTCTGTCGGGCCTCCCCCAGGTGGTGAAGGTAGGAAACAACATCTCCACTTCGAGGACCCTCAACACTGGGGCCCTACAAGGGTGTGTGCTCAGCCCTCTCCTGTACTCCCTGTTCACCCACGACTGCGTGGCCATGCATGCCTCCAACTCAATCATCAAGTTATAACCTCTCACATCAACAAAACAAAGGAGATGATTGTGGACTTCAGGAAACAGCAAAGGGAGCACCACCCTATCCTCATCGAAGGGACTGCAGTGCAGAAGGTGGAAAGTTTTAAGTTCCTGGGCGTACACATCACAGACAAACAAATGGTTCAACCTCAGGTGCCTGAAGAAATTTGGCTTGTCACCCAAAACCCTGACTAACTTTTACAGATGCACAATGGAGAGCATCCTGTCGGGCTGTATCACAGCCTGGTACGGCAACTGTACCGCCCTCAACCGCAAGGCTCTCCAGAGGATGGTGCGGTCTGCACAACGCATCACCGGGAGCAAACTACATGCCGTCCATGACACCTACAGCACCCGATGTCACAGGAAGGCCAAAAAGATCATCATGGAAAACAACCAACCGAGCCACTCCCTGTTCACACGGCTATGATCCAGAAGGCGAGGTCAGTACAGGTACATCAAAGCTGGGACCGAGAGATTGAAAAAACGCTTCTATCTCAAGGCTATCAGACTGCTAGACAGCAATCACTAACTCAGAGAGATACCAGTACAAAAATGAGCTATTTGCAGCCTGTAATATTTTGGAATATTCATTCAAATTATTCAACTGAAATTGTTACTAGGTAACATGTTCGCCACAAACAGAAGCCTTACTCACATCTGAGGGGCATTCAACAAGGCAAACCGTTTGCGAATGTTCACTAACAGAAGCTAACACATTCAGTTTGACCAGCTGTTTCTAGCCGCTGATATGAAAAAAAAATTGGTTTCTAGACTAGTGTTTGACATGCAATGTGATCTCCTCGTAATTAACAGTCAGTGTTGACGAGTGTCCTGATGAGAAGATAAACTTTTCTAGCTATGCCAGGCATAAATCAGGCATTATCAGCTCATTGCTATGGATGTATCCACATGAACGTCACTAGAAAGCAGTTACTTGTCTGTTATTCTGGCAGCAGAGGTCTTAACTGTGTTTGCCGTAGCTAGCTGGCTAGGTAGCAAGCAAGGGATAAGAGCATTGACAGTGAGCATGGCAACGGAACATAAAGAACGAACGACTGGGTCCCACCCATAAATATCGAACTAATCGAACGAATGACTGGGTCGCGTCTCTAGCAACCAGAAGATTATAAAGTATGAATTTGCTAATGTAAATGAAAATAGCAACAGAAAATAGTAATTTATACCGGTGAATCTGTGCTTAGTATTGTTTTCTTTGGCAAATGTTGTATAAGTGGGTTAAACAGCTTAAACAAACGCAACAGAATGAACTTTGCTGTTACTCTGGCTGCAGAGGTAGTGACTGTGTAGCCGTAGCGAACGAATGACTGGGTCGTGTCTCTAAATCAAATAAAATGTTGTTAGTCACATGAGCCGAATACAACAGGTATTCAGTGAAATGCTTACTTACGAGCCCCTAACCAACAGTGTAGTTTCAAAAAATATGAATAAGAATAAGAGAGAAAAGTAACAAGTAATTAAAGAGCAGCAGTAAAAAATAACAATATATTCAGGGGGGTGCCGGTTCAGAGTCAATGTGTGGGGGCACCAGTTAGTTGAGGTAGTCAGTACATGTTGGTAGAGGTAATTAAAGTGACTATGCATAAATTACATCAGAGAGTGGTGTGTAGAGGGGGAGGGCGGCAATGAAAAATAGTCTGGGTAGCCATTTGATTAGATGTTCAGGAGTCTTATGGCTTGGAGGTGGAAGCTTGCTGTGTGGTAGCAGAGAGAACAGTCTATGAATAGGGTAGCTGGAGTCTTTGACAATTTTTAGGGCCTTCCTTTAACACCGACTGCTATAGAGGTCCTGGATGGCAGGAAGCTTGGCCACAGTAATGTACTGGGAAATTCGCACTACCCTCTGTAGTGCCTTGGGGTCGGAGGCCGAGCAGTTGCTATACCAGGCAGTGATGCAACCAGTCAGGATGCTCTCGATTGTGCAACTGTAGAACCTTTTGAGGAGCTGAGGACCCATGCCAAATCTTTTCTGTCGCCTGAGGGGGAAAAGGTTTTGCCGTGCCCGCTTCATGTCTGTCATGGTGTGCTTGGACTATGTTAGTTTGTTGGTGATGTGGGCACCAAGGAACTTGAAGATCTCAACCTGCTTCATTGCAGCCCCGTTGATGAGAATGGGGGCGTGCTCGGTCCTGTTTTTCCTGTAGTCTACAATCATCTCCTTCATCTTGATCACGCTGAGGGAGGGGTTGTTGTACTAGCACCATATTGTCAGGTCTGACCTCCCCATGGGCTGTCTCGTTGTTGTCGGTGACGTGACGTATCATCAACAAATTTAATGAAGGTGTCTGTGCCTGGCCATGCAGTCATTAGTGAACAGGGAGTGGGTTGAGTACGCACCCCTGAGGGGCCCTGTGTTGAGGATCAGCGTGGCGGATTTGTTGTTCCCTACCCTTACCACTTGGGGGTGGCCAGTCAGGAAGTCCAGGATCCGGCTGGTAGCCTAGTGGTTAGAGTGTTGGGCCAGTAACCGAAAGGTTGCTTGATTGAATCCCTGAGCTGACAAGTTAAAAAAAATTGTTCTGCCCCTGAAAAAGGCAGTTAACCCACTGATCCTAGGCTGTCATTGTAAATAAGAATTTGTTCTTAACTGACTTGCCAAGTGAAATACAGGTTAACTAAAAAATCAATAATGCCCAGTTGCTGAGGGAGGTGTTTAGTCCCAGGGTCCTGAGCTTATTGATAAGCTTTAAGGGTACTATGGTGTTGAACATTGAGCTGTAGTCAATGAATAGCATTCTCACATAGATGTTATTTTTGTCCAGTTGGGAAAGGGCAGTGTGGAGTGCAATAGAGACTGCATCATCTGTGGATGCAAATTGGAGTGGGTCTAGGGTTTCTGGGATGATGGTGTTGATGTGAGCCATGACCAGCCTTTCAAAGCGCTTCATGGCTACAGACGTGAGTGCTACGGGTCGGTAGATATTTCGGCAGTTGACCTTAGTGTTTTTGGGCACAGGCGATATGGTGGTCTGCTTAAAACATGTTGGTATTACAGACTCGGACAGGGAGAGGTTGAAAATGTCTGGCTCTGTGGCCTTGTGAATGTTGACCTGTCTAAAGGTCTTACTCATGTAAAAGTATAATTTTTTAAACCGTCCCTCTGCCCATACCCGGGCATGAACCAGGGACCTTCTGCACACATCAACAACAGTCACCCTCGAAGCGTCATTACCCGTTCCTCCTTTTCCGCAGCAACCAGTGATCCGGGTCAACAGCATCACCCGGTGGGTGACTGTTGTTGATGTGTGCAGAGGGTCCCTGGTTCGCACCCGGGTATGGACGAGGGGACCGTAACGTTCTGTGCTTCACGGAAACATGGCTCACTGGAGAGACGCTATCCGATGCGGTGCAGCCAACGGGTTTCTCCACGCATCGCGCCGACAGAAACAAACACCTTTCTGGTAAGAAGAGGGGTGGGGGTGTATGCCTTATGGCTAACAAGGCATGGTGCGATGAAAGAAACATACAGGAACTCAAATCCTTCTGTTCACCTGATTTAGAATTCCTCACAATCAAATGTAGACCGCATTACCTACCAAGAGAATTCTCTTCGATTATAATCACAGCCGTATATATCCCCCCCCAAGCAGACACATCGATGGCTCTGAAAGAACTTTATTTAACTCTTTGAAAACTGGAAACCATTTATCCGGAGGCTGCATTCATCGTTGTTGGGGATTTTAACAAGGCTAATCTGAAAACAAGACTCCCTAAATTTTATCAGCATATCGATTGCGCAACCAGGGGCGGAAAAACCTTGGATCACTGTTACTCTAACTTCCGCGATGCATATAAGGCCCTGCCCTGCCCCCCTTTCGGGAAAAGCTGACCACACTCCATTTTGCTGATACCTGCCTACAGACAAAAGCTAAAAAAAGAAGCTCCCACGCTGAGGTCTGTCCAACGCTGGTCCGACCAAGCTGACTCCACACTCCAAGACTGCTTCCATCACGTGGACTGACATGTTTCGTATTGCGTCAAATAACAACATTGACGAATACACTGATTCGGTGTGCGAGTTCATTAGAACGTGCGTTGAAGATGTCGTTCCCAAAGCAACGATTAAAACATTCCCTAACCAGAAACCTTGGATTGATGGCAGCAATCGTGTGAAACTGAAAGCGCGAACCACTGCTTTCAATCAGGGCAAGGTGTCTGGTAACATGACTGAATACAAACAATGCAGCTATTCCCTCCGTAAGGCTATCAAACAAGCTAAGCATCAGTACAGAGACAAAGTAGAATCCCAAATCAACGGCTCAGACACAAGAGGCATGTGGCAGGGTCTACAGTCAATCACGGACTACAGGAAGAAATCCAGCTCATTCACGGACCAGGATGTCTTGCTCCCAGGCAGACTAAATAACTTTTTTGCCGACTTTGAGGACAATACAGTGCCACTGACACTGCCTGCAACGGAAGTTGTTGCACCCCTTCTGAAAAAACCTACACTCGATCCCTCCGATGTCAACAACTACAGACCAGTATCCCTTCTTTATTTTCTCTCCAAAACTCTTGAACGTGCCGTCCTTGGCCAGCTCTCCCGCTATCTCTCTCAGAATGACCTTCTTGATCCAAATCAGTCAGGTTTCAAGACTAGTCATTCAACTGAGACTGCTCTTCTCTGTATCGCGGAGGCGCTCCGCACTGCTAAAGCTAACTCTCTCTCCTCTGCTCTCATCCTTCTAGACCTATCGGCTGCCTTCGACACTGTGAACCATCAGATCCTCCTCTCCACCCTCTCCGAGTTGGGCATCTCCGGTGGGGCCCACGCTTGGATTGCGTCCTACCTGACAGGTCGCTCCTACCAGGTGGCGTGGCGAGAATCTGTCTCCTCGCCACGCGCTCTCACCACTGGTGTCCCCCAGGGCTCTATTCTAGGCCCTCTCCTATTCTCGCTATACACCAAGTCACTTGGCTCTGTCATAACCTCACATGGTCTCTCCTATCATTGCTATGCAGACGACACACAATTAATCTTCTCCTTTCCCCCTTCTGATGACCAGGTGGCGAATCGCATCTCTGCATGTCTGGCAGACATATCAGTGTGGATGACGGATCACCACCTCAAGCTGAACCTCGGCAAGACGGAGCTGCTCTTCCTCCCGGGGAAGGACTGCCCGTTCCATGATCTCGCCATCACGGTTGACAACTCCATTGTTTCCTCCTCCCAGAGCGCTAAGAACCTTGGCGTGATCCTGGACAACACCCTGTCGTTCTCAACTAACATCAAGGCGGTGGCCCGTTCCTGTAGGTTCATGCTCTACAACATCCGCAGAGTACGCCCCTGCCTCACACAGGAAGCGACGCAGGTCCTAATCCAGGCACTTGTCATCTCCCGTCTGGATTACTGCAACTCGCTGTTGGCTGGGCTCCCTGCCTGTGCCATTAAACCCCTACAACTCATCCAGAACGCCGCAGCCCGTCTGGTGTTCAACCTTCCCAAATTCTCCCACGTCACCCCGCTCCTCCGCTCTCTCCACTGGCTTCCAGTTGAAGCTCGCATCCGCTACAAGACCATGGTGCTTGCCTACGGAGCTGTGAGGGGAACGGCACCGCAGTACCTCCAGGCTCTGATCAGGCCCTACACCCAAACAAGGGCACTGCGTTCATCCACCTCTGGCCTGCTCGCCTCCCTACCACTGAGGAAGTACAGTTCCCGCTCAGCCCAGTCAAAACTGTTTGCTGCTCTGGCCCCCCAATGGTGGAACAAACTCCCTCACGATGCCAGGACAGCGGAGTCAATCACCACCTTCCGGAGACACCTGAAACCCCACCTCTTCAAGGAGTACCTAGGATAGGATAAAGCAATCCTTCTCACCCCCCTTAAATGATTTAGATGCACTATTGTAAAGTGGCTGTTCCACTGATGTCAGAAGGTGAATTCACCAATTTGTAAGTCGCTCTGGATAAGAGCGTCTGCTAAATGACTTAAATGTAAATGTAAATGTAAAAATGCGGTCTCTCCTTCACTGCAGCCGAGGTGAGTAAAACATTTAAAAGTGTTAACCCTCGCAAGGCTGCAGGCCCAGACGGCATCCCCAGCCGCGCCCTCAGAGCATGCGCAGACCAGCTGGCTGGTGTGTTTACAGACATATTCAATCAATCCCTATACCAGTCTGCTGTTCCCACATGCTTCAAGAGGGCCACCATCGTTCCTGTTCCCAAGAAAGCTAAGGTAACTGAGCTAAACGACTACCGCCCCGTAGCACTCACTTCCGTCATCATGAAGTGCTTTGAGAGACTAGTCAAGGACCATATCACCTCCACCCTACCTGACTCCCTAGACCCACTCCAATTTGCTTACCGCTCAAATAGGTCCACAGACGATGCAATCTCAACCACACTGCACACTGCCCTAACCCATCTGGACAAGAAGAATACCTATGTGAGAATGCTGTTCATCGACTACAGCTCGGCATTCAACACCATAGTACCCTCCAAGCTCGTCATCAAGCTCGAGACCCTGGGTCTCGACCCCGCCCTGTGCAACTGGGTACTGGACTTCCTGACGGGCCGCCCCCAGGTGGTGAGGGTAGGTAACAACATCTCCTCCCCGCTGATCCTCAACACTGGGGCCCCACAAGGGTGCGTTCTGAGCCCTCTCCTGTACTCCCTGTTCACCCACGACTGCGTGGCCACGCACGCCTCCAACTCAATCATCAAGTTTGCGGACGACACAACAGTGGTAGGCTTGATTACCAACAACGACGAGACGGCCTACAGGGAGGAGGTGAGGGCCCTCGGAGTGTGGTGTCAGGAAAATAACCTCACACTCAACGTCAACAAAACTAAGGAGATGATTGTGGACTTCAGGAAACAGCAGAGGGAACACCCCCCTATCCACATCGATGGAACATCGGCATACACATCACAGACAAACTGAATTGGTCCACTCACACAGACAGCATCGTGAAGAAGGCGCAGCAGCGCCTCTTCAACCTCAGGAGGCTGAAGAAATTCGGCTTGTCACCAAAAGCACTCACAAACTTCTACATAGGCACAATCGAGAGCATCCTGGCGGGCTGTATCGCCGCCTGGTACGGCAACTGCTCCGCCCTCAACCGTAAGGCTCTCCAGAGGGTAGTGAGGTCTGCACAACGCATCATCGGGGGCAAACTACCTGCCCTCCAGGACACCTACACCACCCGATGTTACAGGAAGGCCATAAAGATCATCAAGAACATCTACCACCCGAGCCACTGCCTGTTCACCCCGCTATCATCCAGAAGGCGAGGTCAGTACAGGTGCATCAAAGCTGGGACCGAGAGACTGAAAAACAGCTTCTATCTCAAGGCCATCAGACTGTTAAACAGCCACCACTAACATTGAGTGGCTGCTGCCTACACACTGACACTTTAATAATGGGAATTGATGGGAAATGTTGTAAATATATCACTAGTCACTTTAAACAATGCTACCTTATATAATGTTACTTACCTTACATTATTCATCTCATATGCATACGTATATACTGTACTCTATATCATCGACTGCATCCTTATGTAATACATGTATCACTAGCCACTTTAACTATGCCACTTTGTTTACATACTCATCTCACATGTATATACTGTACTCGATACCATCTACTGTATCTTGCCTATGCTGCTCTGTACCATCACTCATTCATATATCCTTATGTACATATTCTTTATCCCCTTACACTGTGTATAAGACAGTAGATTAGGAATTGTTAGTTAGATTACTTGTTGGATATTACTGCATTGTCGGAACTAGAAGCACAAGCATTTCGCTACACTCGCATTAACATCTACTAACCATGTGTATGTGACAAATAAAATTTGATTTGATTTGATTTGGACGGTTTAAAATTATACTGTTACATTGATGCTGTTGACCCGGATCACTGGTTGCTGCGGAAAAGGAGGAAGGTCAAAAGGGGGGTGAGTGTAACGGATGTGAAACGGCTAGCTTAGTTAGCGGTGTGAGCTAAATAGCGTTTCAATCGGTGACGTCACTTGCTCTGAGACCTTGAAGTAGTGGTTCCCCTTGCTCTGCAAGGGCCTCGGCTTTTGTGGAGCGATGGGTAACGACGCTTCGGTGGGTGACTGTTGTTGATTTGTGCAGAGGGTCCCTGGTTTGCGCCCGGGTATGAGCGAGGGGACAGTTTAAAATTATACTGTTACACTCACATCAGCTGCGAAGAGTGTGATCACACAGTCTTCCGGTACATGCATGTTTCAGCATTATTTGCCTCAAAGAGAGCATTGAAGTAGTTTAGCTTGTCCGGTAGGCTTGTGTCACTGGGCAGCTCTCGGCTGTGCTTCCCTTTGTAGTCTGTAATGGTTTTGCAGGCCCTGCCACAGCCGACGAGCATCAGAGTCGGTGTAGTACGACTCGATCTTCGTCCTGTATTGACGCTTTGCCAGCTTGATGGTTCGTCGGAAGGCATAGCGGGATTTCTTATAAGCTCCGGGTTAGATCCCCACTCCTTGAATGCGGCAGCTCTACCCTTTAGCTCAGTGCGGATGCTGCCTGTAATTCATGCCTTCTGGTTGGAGAATATACATACGGTCACTGTGGGGACGAAGTCATCGACGCACTTATTGATGAAGCCAATGACAGATGTGGTGTAGTCCTCAATGCCATTGGAGGTATCCCAGAACATATTCCAGTCTGTGCTAGCAAAATAGTCATTTTGCTTAGCATCTGCTTCATCTGACCACTATTTTAATGATGTTGTGTCACGACTAACAAAAAAGGAGACAACGGGAGATAAGGAATAACACAAATATATTTATTATTTGAAGTAACCTAAACACAATTAACAATGGTGTGTGTAGTCAGTAATCAGTACTGTAAGTGAGTGGTTGCGTGCATATACAGTGGGGCAAAAATAATTTAGTCAGCCACCAATTGTGCAAGTTCTCCCACTTAAAAATATGAAAGAGGCCTGTAATTTTCATCATAGGTACACTTCAACTATGACACACAAAATGTGGAAAATAAAATCTAGAAAATCACATTGTAGGATTTTTAATGAATTTCTTTGCAAATTATGGTGGAAAATAAGTATTTGGTTACCTACAAACAAGCAAGATTTCTGGCTCTCACAGACCTGTAACTTCTTCTTCAAGAGGCTCCTCTGTCCTCCACTCGTTACCTGTATTAATGTCACCTGTTTGAACTTGTTATCAGTATAAAAGACACCTGTCCACAACCTCAAACAGTCACACTCCAAACTCCACTAAGGCCAAGACCAAAGAGCTGTCAAAGGACACCAGAAACAAAAGTGTAGACCTGCACCAGACTGGGAAGACTGAATCTGCAATAGGTAAGCAGCTTGGTTTGAAGAACTCAACTGTGGGAACAATTATTAGGAAATGGAAGACATACAAGACCACTGATAATATCCCTCGATCTGGGGCTCCATGCAAGATCTCACCCCGTGGGGTCAAAATGATCACAAGAACGGTGAGCAAAAATCCCAGAACCACAAGGGGGGACCTAGTGAATGACCTGCAGAGAGGTGGGACCAAAGTAACAAAGCCTACCATCAGTAACACACTACGCCACCAGGGACTCAAATCCTGCAGTGCCAGACGTGTCCCCCTGCTGAAGCCAGTACATGTCCAGGCCCATCTGAAGTTTGCTAGAGAGCATTTGGATGATCCAGAAGAAGATTGGGAGAATGCCATATGGGCAGATGAAACCAAAATAGAACTTTTTGGTAAAAACTCAACTCGTCGTGTTTGGAGGACAAAGAATGCTGAGTTGCATCCAAAGAACACCATACCTACTGTGAAGCATGGGGGTGGAAAAATCATGCTTTGGGGCTGTTTTTCTTCAAAAGGACCACGACGACTGACCTGTGTAAAGGAAAGAATGAATGGGGCCATTTATCGTGTGATTTTGAGTGACAACCTCCTTCCATCAGCAAGGGCATTGAAGATG
Source organism: Oncorhynchus masou masou (assembly GCF_036934945.1). NCBI lineage: Eukaryota > Metazoa > Chordata > Actinopteri > Salmoniformes > Salmonidae > Oncorhynchus > Oncorhynchus masou. The sequence continues at coordinate 36,454,049 of NC_088234.1, forward strand.
AAATGTATCTGGGTCTTTCAGCATGACAATGATCCCAAACACACCGCCCGGGCAACGAAGGAGTGGCTTCGTAAGAAGCATTTCAAGGTTCTGGAGTGGGCTAGCCAGTCTCCAGATCTCAACCCCATAGAAAATCTTTGGAGGGAGTTGAAAGTCCGTGTTGCCCAGCAACAGCCCCAAAACATCACTGCTCTCGAGGAGATCTGCAAGGAGGAATGGGCCAAAAAACCTTGTGAAGACTTACAGAAAACGTTTGACCTCTGTCATTGCCAACATAGGGTATATAATAAAGTATTGAGATAAACTTTTGTTATTGACCAAATACTTATTTTCCACCATAATTTGCAAATAAATTCATTAAAAATCCTACAGGCCTCTCACATCTTGTGGGAGAACTTGCACAATTGGTGGCTGACCAAATGGAGGGTGAGGGAGAACTGTGTATGCATAGGTGGTCCAGAGTTATTTTCCCTTTGGTTGCACAATTAACATGCTGATAGAAATATGGTAAAACTGATATACGTCTCCCTGCATTAAAGTCCCCGGCTACTTGGAGTGCCACCTCTGGGTGAGAGTTTTCTTGTTTGCTTATGGCAGAATAGAGTTCATTCAATGCTATCTTAGTGCCAGCCTCTGACTGTGGTGGTATTTAAACAGCTACAACGAATACAGATGAAAATTATCTCGGTAGGTAGTGTTTTCTACAGCTTATCATGAGAAACTCTACCTCAGGCAAGCAATAGCTCAAGACTTCCTTAGATATTGTGCACCAGCTGTTGTTTACAAAAAAAATACATAGACCGCCGCCCCTTGTCTTACCAGATGCCGCTGTTCTATCCTTCCTGTACATCGTAAAACCAGCCAGCTGTATGTTGATATTGTCGTCGTTTTAGCCACAACCCCGTGAAGCATAAGATGTTACAGTTTTTAATGTCCCGTTGGTAGTTTAATCTTCCCAGTAACTCATCCATTTTAGTGTCCAAAGATTGCATGTTTGCTAGTAGAATTTGAGGGAGGTCGGGGTTTATTCAATCGCCTCCGACTTCTCAGAAGGCAGCCCACTCTCCGGCCTTTCTTTCTCCGCCTCCTCTTCACGCAGATCACTGGGGTCGGGGACTGTTCCCGAGGGAGCCGTATATATCCTCCGCCTTTGGCTCATCAGAGTCATGAAAGAAGAAAAGGATTCTGCTTGTCCGTGTTGATTAATCGCAGACCTGACGTCTAGAAGCTATTTTCGGAGACGGTAGAAGCGACATTACTTACAAAAAGAGTAAAAAAATAAGTTACCAACAACGCAGGTAAACTAACAAAAAAACACAATCGGTTGGGGGCACGTAAAACCTTCTGCTCCGGTGCTATCTTACAATTCTCCAGCAACCAAACGATGAGAAAGTATGAATTTGGTTAAACAAATGTAAGTATACATTTAAAAAAGTACCAGTAAATGTGTGCTTTCAAATTGTTTCCTTTGGCAAATGCGGAATAAGTGGGATGAACGCCTCATCCCGCTGCGTGTCCATTATTTCCAAGGTAATGTACAGAACATTGGGGTTTATCCCTTACTTAGATGTCAGAAAAGGTAATGAGTGGGGTATACATTCAAATCACCCAGCTGAAATTGTTACTAGGATACATGGTCACTGCAAATTCAAGCCTTGCTGAATGCCCCTCCGTTATATTAAGTGATTGTTTACCCCCTCAATTTAACCTTTTGTGACTAGGGGGCAGTATTTTCATTATTGGAAAAATAACGTTCCCATAGTAAACGGGTATTTTGTCAGGACAAGATGCAAGAATATGCATCTGATTGACAGCTTAGGATAGAAAACACTGTAAATTTTCCAAAACTGTAAAAATATTGTCTGTGAGTATAACAGAACTGATATTGCAGGTGAAAGCCTGAGAAAAATCCAATCCGGAAGTGACTCATCTTTTGAAAGCTCTGCGTTCAAATGCGTCCCTATTGAGCAACCAGATTACTTTTTCTCCGTATTCCCCAAGGTGTCTACAGCATTGTGACGTAGTTTTACGCATTTATGTTGAGCAATACCTGTAAGCGGCTACATTGCGCCACTGGTTACCTGATGGCTCCCAGAGTGATTCTCGCGTAAAATACAGAGCTAGCCATTCTTCCAATCGGTCCTACTGAAAAACCAATTGTCCCAGTGGATATATTATCGAATAAATATTTGAAAAACACCTTGAAGATTGATTATAAACAACCTTTGCAATGTTTCTGTCGATATTATGGAGCTAATTTGGAATATTTTTCGGCGTTTTTGTGACTGCAATTTCCGGGCGATTTCTCAGCCAAACGTGAAGAACAAACGGAGCCATTTCGCCTACAAAAATAATATTTTTGGAAAAAAGGAACATTGGCTATCTAACTGGGAGTATCTTGAGTGAAAACATCCGAAGCTCATCAAAGGTAAACAATTTAAGTTGATTGCTTTTCTGATTTCCGTGACCAAAATGCTATGCTAGGCTATCAATAAACTTATATAAATGCTTGTCTAGCTTTGGCTGTAAAGCATAATTTGAAAATCTGAGATGACAGGGTGATTAACAAAAGGCTAAGTTGTGTCTCAATATATTTCACTTGTGATATTCATGAATAGGAATATTTTCTAGGAATATTTATGTCCATTGCGTTATGCTAATTAATGTCAGTCGATGATTATGCTCCCGCATGCGGGATGGGGAGTCACTAGTGTTACTGTACATACGGTGTGAGAATGCTAACTCTGTGCTTCCTAACTAGTCCTATTGCAAAGTATGCATAGTGATATAATTGCTTGGTCTCCTCACCAAATATTTATTTTTTATTGAGTGTGTTACCTATGATGGACCGATTAAAAATTATTTCTAAACATAAATAAATTACATAAGACATGACAAGTAAATCAGAAATCAGTTTGTTAGGTATGTTGTTAGTGTAAAGCAACACTTTTTGCCAGTCTAAAGCAGTACTTACAACATTTTGTGTGAGATCTGTCTTGTAGCATGTAGAAGGGCGTAGCCACCAAGCGAGCAGGTGACCATGGGCTGCTCATTAATTAAGGGACACTCTGTTACTAATTGGTGGGAAAGAGTTTCTGCTCTAGTCCAGCCTTTTAAAAGCACTCTATATATTTCTATATCATCAGGTTATAGTATCTAAACTGTTATTGTAGAGTTGTGTATATTATATAAGTGTTTATTGGCTTAGTTTGACAAAGTGCTTTCTATTATTACAAGTGTTTCTGGTCTCCGCCAGGTGACAGGAATATGCTCAGGTGTTGAGCTTTATGGGAGTTTATGGGAGTTGCAGGGATTAGTTAGGGTAGCCCTAGGGGCTAGTCAGACGGATAGTCAATCTTTATATAAATTTGACTTTATATTTTTTACTTTAAGCCTGGTCCAGCATCTTGTTGGATGATTTGTATATTTTGCAAATATCTTCACCTGCTCCAAGAGCCTTAAAATATGAACCATTCACTGGATCTTCAGCTTCCTGCCACTCCTTGCTCACCAAAACCAGCCAGACGGCTCAAACCATCCATGGCAAGTAAGGGGCCTACCATCCACTATAACAGTAATGTAATGACTGATGACTGACAACCAAGCTAGTACTCTATAGTCAAAACTACTTTATTAGCTAGCCTGTTATCAACATGACATTAACTACGGAGGACCCCAAGGATCAACCTTTTCTTTATTTTCTATATTGTATAACAAGAGTGAAGACATCAAAACTATTAAATAACACATATGGAGTCATGCAGTAACTAAACAAGTTAGCCACCCTTTGCCTTGATGACAGCTTTGCACACTCTTGGCATTCTTTCATCCAGGTTCACCTGGAATGCTTTTCCAACAGTCTTGAAGGAGTTCCCACATATGCTGAGCACTTGTTGGCTGCTTTTCCTTCACTCTGTGGTCTAGGTCTATCTCATCCCAAGCCATCGAAATTGGGTTGAGGTCGGGTGATTGTAGAGGCCAGGTCACCTGATGCAGCACTCCATCACTCTCCTTCTTGGTCAAACAGCCCTTACACAGGCCGGAGGGGTGTGTTGGGTCAATTGTCCTGTTGAAAAACAAATTATAGTCCCACTAAGAGCAAACCAGATGGAGCAGATCACTGAAGAAAGCCATCCTGGTTGTGTGCCTTGAATTCTAAATAAATCACCGAAGGTGTCACCAGAAAGTACCCCCACACCATCACACCTCCTCCTACTTGCTTCATGGTGGGAACCACACATACAGAGATCATCCATTCAACTACTCTGCGTCTCACAAAGACATAGCGGTTGGAAACAAAAATCTCAAATTTGGACTCATCAGACCAAATGACAGATTTCCACTGGTCTTAAAGTCCATTGCTCGTGTTTCTTGGCCAAAACAAGTCTCTTATTATTATTGGTGTCCTTTAGTAGTGGTTTCTTTGCAGCAATTCGACCATGAAGGCCTGATTTCATGCAGTCTCCTCTAAACAGTTGATGTTGAGATGTGTCTGTTACTTGAACTCTGTGAAGCATTTATTTGGGCTGCAATCTGAGGTGCAGTTAACTCCAATGAACTTATCCTCTGCAGCAGAGATAACTCTGGGTCCTCATGAGAGCCAGTTTCATCATTGTGTTTGCGACTGCACCTGAAGAAACCTTCAAAGTTCTTGACATTTTCTGGATTGACTGGCCTTTCTGGATGGACTGTGGTTTCTCTTTGCTTATTTGAGCTGTTCTTGCCATAATATGGACTTGGTATTTTACCAAATAGGGCAGTCTTCTGTATACCATCCCTACCTTGTCACAACACAACTGATTGGCTCAAACGCATTAAGAAGGAAAGAAATTAACTTTTAACAAGACACACCTGTTAATTGAAATTAATTCCACGTGACGACCTCGTGAACCTGGTTGAGAGAATGCCAAGAGTGTGCAAAGCTGTCATCAAGACAAAATGTTAGCTACTTTGAAGAATCTCAAATATAAAAGTATATTTTGATTTGTTTAACACTTTTTTTGGTTACCACATGATTCCATGTTATGTGTTATTCCATCGTTTTGATGTCTTCACTATTTTTATACAATGTAGAAAATATAAAAAATAAAGAAAAACCCTGGAATGAGTAGGTGTCAACTTTTGACTGGTACTGTATATGCCTACATTTGAGCGCAGGTCATTTGTGTAATCAACATTGACAGGAGCGCTCTAATCATAAGACCATGACTAAATTGACAAAAATCGGAAATAGTGTAGCATAGGTTGTGCGCTCTAAAAACAACGTGTCCACTCAGACAATGAGAATGGTAAGACAAACATTGCAGATGAGAAATGATAGGAATTAACGGTAACATACTACTGGCAATGTATGTAATAGGATATTGAGAGACACTAACAATCAAATGTAAACAATTCACACAATAAAGTTATGAAACAATGAATGTGTACAAATTGGCGGGAGAGAGAGCATTCTGGAGAGAGAGGTGCATTGTGCAGCCACACTCTCCAGCTACAGTGCCTTGCGAAAGTATTCGGCCCCCTTGAACTTTGCGACCTTTTGCCACATTTCAGGCTTCAAACATAAAGATATAAAACTGTATTTTTTTGTGAAGAATTAACAACAAGTGGGACACAATCATGAAATGGAACGACATTTATTGGATATTTCAAACTTTTTTATCAAATCAAAAACTGAAAAATTGGGTGGGCAAAATTATTCAGCCCCTTTACTTTCAGTGCAGCAAACTCTCTCCAGAAGTTCAGTGAGGATCTCTCAATGATCCAATGTTGACCTAAATGACTAGACAATGCAGTGCAAACTGCATTGCTACAGATGCCAATTCGATGACCGGGAGACCCATGAGGTGACGCACAATTGGCCCAGCGCCGTCCGGGTTAGGGGAGGGTTTGGCCGGCCCGGGATGTCTTTGTCCCATCGTGCTGTAGCGACTCCTGTGTCGGGCCAGGCACATGCACGCTGACACGGTTGTTTCCTCCGACACATTAGTGTGGCTGGCTTCTGGGATAAGCGTGCATTGTGTCAAGAAGCAGTGCGGCTTGGTGGGATTGTGTTTCGAAGGACGCACGGCTCTCGACCTTCGCCTCTCCAGAGTTGCAGCGATGGAAAAAGACAATTGGATATGATGCAAAGGGGGTAAAAAATTGTGCATGGGTATCATTTCTATGTTTATCATGTAGAATAGAAATATTTATAATGACGAAAACGGGTAATTTTGTATACATATATTTAAAATTGCATCGAGCCGCTTCTGACGGAATTCTGGTAAGAAGCCGGTAGACGGAAACGGCCCAATGTACTTGTGCCGATTCTGGGCAGTCATTCATTTTGATTCCGGGGAGACTCCGACACCTGAATCCGGGCCGATTCAATCTGTTCCGGCCCCACGGAAGAGTGCTGCTTCTGGGCCGATTCCTCATTGCTAGCTGGGTCTGCTTCTTCTTGAACTGTCATTCACCTTGCCTCCGCAATGGATAAATTCAATGAGATGGGAGCGAATAAGACAGGTATCTCGTGTGCCATAAAAAATATATAATTGATACTGCTCGACTAAAAAAAATATTGCTTGACCAACAGCCTACCAACCAAACAATCGACCAGTCGAATAATTGGGGTAAATCCTACAGTGATAACATATTCATCTGTTTAAATAAACAAAACATCTGACATTGTATTCCAACTTGAACTTTGAGCTTTTAAAATGGTTGAAAGCATAGTGATAACACATTGGAAACTCAACAAACATTTGGCTGCCTTTTTGAGTGGGTGAATATGAATTGTAATCTCATTGATCAACATCTCAACTAAATAATTCCCAATTATCCACGTTCAAATGACATGGTGTGCACAGTAGAAACGTCCCTGAAATAAGAAACCCTTCAGTAAAATATTTATATTCGTCAAACAACCTAGACTTCAGTGTATAACCAAACACACCAAGACAACCTGTGAACACTATTGCTGTACTGTATGTGTCAAGCATCTCCCATGTTTAGACCAGACCCCTTCTGGTGAAAAGGGAGGAGAGGAGACGCTGCAGCCTCAGATCAAATATCCATGTAGTGGTCAGATGTTGATGTTCCTTCATAAATACACATGGGCACCCTCTGGCTGGGGCTAGCTAGGGCTAGAGGCTCCAAGGCCCGGTGGTGGAGGCAGCCCAGCTACTGATCCTCTGCCCAGGGGGAGAGGGAAGTGAAGGGATGGAAGGGCAGGTAGGGGCAATACACAAAGGGAAAAGCTGCTTCTGTACATCACTCTCACACACACATCTGAAAATCATGATCTGCCCCTATGTGTGCGTCAGTTTGAGTCAGGCCCCCACAGGGCCACGGGATAAGGTGTCTGCTGACACATAGTGGCCCCGTCCTCACCTGGCCCAAAGCATTCCCCACATTGTTATGCCATCAACAAGACACACGTCAACCAGCACAATCACTTACATTTACCAATCAGGGCTGTTGCGTAAACTTGATCAAAAAAGATCAAGTAATGCAGTCCCTTCTACAGACAGCATATCTATTGAGTCATGTGTGGCTGAGTTGGTCAAGTATGGCACTTGCAATGCTAGGTTAACGGGTTCAAATCCCATTTGAGCCACCAGTAAAAAAATGTATGCACACATGTCGCTTTGAACAAATGTGTCTGCTAAATGGCATATATTATTAGGCAACCTGTCTGTCTGAGACTGTATGCAGTAAAACCTCAGTTTACCCTCCAGACCTCAAATCCTCCTATGCTATTATAGAGAGTAGTAAGGTCCTCCTACCCTTCAGTCTGTTATGCCCTCAACTCATCACACGTGCGTGCACACACACACACACAACACACACACACACACACACAACTCCCCCTACCACACTCTCTTCCTACAGTTTGACAGGCCTGTCTGTGTAGCTTCAGTGGCATCATTGTGGATGTACTAGAGGCCCTCCAGGACGAGGACATCTGCTGAGCTAATAAACAATAATCTTGACAAATAGTCACTGTCCAATCACTCAGCCCGCCCTCAAAATCACCCCACTGAACAAGCCATCACAGGGCCCATGACAGGGGCCATCATGGACCACACTGGGACATGACTGACTGCCCCCTGCACCAATGGTGGGGGGTGTTGGGCAGGAGCCAGCCGGCTGCCTGCAGAGAGGACACTGTGATTCATGACCAGACGGCACAGTGGGGAGAGACGGGTTAGTGGTTAGGGAAATGAGCTGCTCACACATAGAGTGCAGAGTACACCAAGTACACAATTTCATCCCATCCTCACTCAAACTGCAGGAAAAAGTTTGTGAAAACTCCCAAAACTCAGATTAAGAGTTCACAAGGGCAGGAGAAGGATAGTAGAGGGTATTTGTGATATAAAAAACAACCTATGTGAAGTGACAGACTCTATAGACCTATATGTTTTAAATTCAAAGCCCCTGACAGCCCTGGCTAGGTGATGAAAAGCCAGGCATCCTCAAATTACTCCGTCAATCACTTCAACCACCAAAATGAAAAAAAATGGAATAAAAGATCATCATTAAATGCATCCTAAATGGCTTATTATAAAGTGCACTACTTTTGACCAGAGCCCTATGGGCTTACTATATGGGCCCTGGTCAAAGTAGTGCAGTATTGGGAATAGGGCGCCATTTCGTATGCAGATATCGACTTGAGATACCATTGGCTCCTGACTGCCATTTTATACAGTGCCTAATCAGAACTATACTCCCACTTGAATTTCTTAACATTTTATTGTGTTACAAAGTGGGATTAAAATGAATTTAATTTTCGTCAACGACTTACACAATAGTCTGATGTCAAAGTGGAAGAAAAATGCAAAAAAAAAAAAGATTAATGAGAAATATAGCACTAATATAACTTGATAAGTATTCACCGCCTGAGCCAACAGCCGCCCTCAGAACAGCCTCAATGCATTAGGGCATGTACTCTACAATGTGTATATGCTTTTTATAGGGATGATGGCCCATGTTGTACTGCAATGCTTCCCACATTTTTGTGAAGTTGGCTGGTGGACATTGTTGATACACACAGAAACCTGTTGAGCCAGACAACAAACTGGTGCACATGGCACCTACTACCATACCCCGTTCAAAGGCACAAATAATTTGTCTTGCCCATTCACCCTCTGTCACGCTCTGACCTTAGTTCCTTTGCTTTTGTCTTTGTTTTAGTATGGTCAGGGCGTGAGTTGGGGTGGCAGTCTATGTTGGTTTTTGAGTTTGGCCTAGTATGGTTCTCAATCAGAGGCAGCTGTCAATTGTTGTCCCTGATTGAGAATCATACTTAGGTAGCCTGCGTTTTAGTTTTGAGTTGGCTGGGTGTTTGTTTCCGTGTGAGTGTTTGGGCCACACGGTACTGTTTCGTTTTGTTCACATCGTTTATTGTTTTGTTCCAGTGTTCAGTTTGTTTATTAAAAAGACATGAACACTTAACACGCTGCACCTTGGTCCTCCTTTCTATCTCCAGACGACATCCATTACAGAAACACCCACCACAAAAGGACCAAGCAGTGTGGTAACGGGCAGCAGCAGCGATCGCAGGACTCCTGGACTTGGGAGGAGATTCTGGACAGCAAGGGACCATGGGCACAGGCTTGAGAATATCGCCGCCCCAAGGCTGAGCTGGAGGCAGTGAAAGCCGAGCGGCGGTGGTACGAGGAGGCAGCACGGCGGCGCGGCTGGAAGCCCGAGAGGCAGCCCCAAAAGAATTTGGGGGGAAGGCACACGGGGAGTGTGCCGAAGGCAGGTAGGAGACCTGCGCCAACTTCCCGTGCTTACCGGAGAGAGAGAGAGGGACCGGGCAGGCACTGTGTTATGCCGTGAGGCGCACGGTGTCGCCCTTCACTCCAGCGCTGCCAGAGCCTTCCTCCTGTCCGGCGCTGCCGGAGTCTCCCGCCTGTCCGGTGCTGCCGGAGTCTCCCGTCCATTCTAGAACCATGGCGAGGATCCCCAGTCCGAGCTCAGTGGCAAGGGCATCCGCTCTAAAGAGGCCACTGAGGCGGGCTAAGAGGCGCAAAAAAACTATGGTGAACTGGGGTCCACTTCCCGCGCCAGAGCCGCCACCGCGGACAGACGCCCACCCAGACCCTCCCCTATAGGTTCAGGTTTTGCGGCCGGAGTCCGCACCTTTGGGGGGGGGGGGTACTGTCACATTCTGACCTTAGTTCCTTTGTTTTAGTATGGTCAGGGCGTGAGTTGGGGTGGGCAGTCAATTTGTCAATTGTTGTCCCTGATTGAGAATCATTGGGTTGTGGGTGTTTGTCTTCCGTGTCAGTGTTTGTCGCCACACGGGACTGTTTCGTTAATTTCACGTTTATTGTTTTGTATTTTGTAGTGTTCAGTTTATGTTTTAAAATAAACATTATGGTCCTCCGATCCTTCTCGCTTCTCCTCCTCAGAAGAGGAGGATGAGGTTCCTTACACCCTCCGAATGGCATACATACACAATCCATGTCTCAATTGTCTCAAGGCTTAAAAATGATTATTCAACCTTACTCCTCCCCTTCATATAAACTGATTTAACAAGTAACATATATAAGGGATCATAGCTTTCACCTGGTGTGACACAGGTGTATTGATTAACGAGGTTTAAGTAAGATCACGGTAAAATACAGTTACCCGCTGCCGCTCATAGCCAGTATGACCGAGTCATTACACGGGTCGCGCTTCTTCACAAAATTGGACCTCAGGAGCACTTACAGCCTGGTGCGTATCCGGGCGGGAGTTGAGTAGAAGACAGCATTTAGCACCACTTCTGGGCATGATGAGTACCTCGTCATGCCGTACGGGTTAATGAATGCTCCATCAGTCTTCCAATCCTTTGTAGATTCGATATTTCAGGGACCTGCACGGGCAGGGTGTAGTGGTGTGTAAAGATGAAATTCTAATATACTCCGCTACAAGTGCCGAGCATGTGTCCCTGGTACGCAGGGTGCTTGGTTGACTGTTGGAACATGACCTGTACGTCAAGGCTGAGAAATGTCTGTTCTTCCAACAGTCCGTCTCCTTCCTAGGTTACCGCTTTTCCGCTTCAGGGGTAGAGATGGAGAATGACCGCATTTCAGCCGTGTGTAATTGGCCAACTCCAACCACGGTAAAGGAGGTGCAGCGATTTTTAGGGTTTGCCAACTACTACCGGAGGTTTATTATTTTTTGGTTACTACATGATTCCATGTGTGTTATTTCATAGTTTTGATGTCTTCACGATTATTCTACAATGTAGAACATAGTAAAAATAATGAAAAACCCTTGAATGAGTAGGTGTGTCCAAACTTTTGACTGGTACTCTAAGTGAATTTGTCCGAATACTCTTTGCCCCTAAAATGCTATGTACAAAAAGTGCTGTAATTTCGAAACGGTTCACCAAACATGGATGAAAATACCCTCAAATTAAAGCAACCTAAAAATGTAACTTTTGGAGCTCACTGTATCCATTTTTATCCTGAAAACTTGTGTTTGTCGTATGTCACATGTACTTATCTCTATAATAAACTGTTGTATCAATCTAATCCACAATTCCGCGCTCCCAGCCAAATTGGAGTTTATGACAACACAAACACTGCCAATAACTTACAGAACTTGTGCCAAACACATGCAGTATTAAGCCATGGAACACCTTGATTGGCCAGTGAGTGGACAAACCCCTTGTCACATCTACAACACAGTAGGCTAACTTTACCTTGACGTGCCATAGGCCTAATTGAAGTCCCTGTCTTTTGACTGTCGAATTTGTATAGCCCTTTATAATCATCAAACTTGGTGGGGCAAAAAAAAGGAAAAAAGTGGGATGCATGCCAGCAAAGCCCCAACATAACACAACACTAAACAATACATTATTTGCACTATAAACGGTACCCACAAACGGTTAGAGTCTACAAAAAGCTGTCCCAACAACAGATTCTCGACAGCAGTCCCAACACCTTACTACTGCTACACCTGGCCATCAGCAGAACCTTGTCTGGCAGCGAAAGTTCATTCAGCCTCAGTTGCTGCCTTTAAAAAAACACAGCTGATATGGCTGACTTGCTTTAACAAATGTGGCTTCTACTGACAATTGAGATGTACAAATATGGCACAAGGGGACGACAAGCTGATAAGAGGCAATCCGTAATATTGGTTAAGACATTAATGAGCGAGCTAGGGTTGACAGTCAATATAACTATTTGTTTAGCACTTTTGAAATGTACAGCGACAGAATTCAGAACATGGGCCGTTCTTACAGTATTCTCCCTGTACACCAAATCTACATGTTCACCATCAAGTCAGAAAAGTAGGCAAAATTAAGTGGGGAAAAATAGACCAAATTATTAGGGTGCGGCACATGGACTACAAACAGCTTATGACACAACATACACTTGGTATTACTTTCTTATCTACAGTATACATATCTCCCTGGCATATTACAGCAGCATAGAATACATTTTTGGACTCACCTTATTGTGCTGTCCTCACTTGAATGGGATGGCAATGTGGCGGTCCTTCGTGAGCAAATCTTGTCATCAAACTTTGTCATAAAAATCTGGTATTCTCTGCATTTATGGTGCTTTAAAACCTCTCTAGGATAGGGAGCAGCATTCGGAATTTTGGATGAAAAGCATGCCCAAATTCAACTGCCTGCTACTCATCCCCGGAAGTTAAGATATGCATATTATTAGTAGATTTGGATAGAAAACACTCCGAAGTTTCTAAAACTGTTTGAATCATGTCTGTGAGTATAAAATAACTTATTTGGCAGGCGAAACCCAGAGGACAAACATTTCAGATTTTTGTTTGTTTGAGGTCACACTCTTTTTAAATGTGTTTTCATTGGGAATCCAGATTTCTAAGGGGCCTTCTTGCAGTTCCTACCGCTTCCACTGGATGTCAACAGTCTTTAGAAATTAGTAGATGATTTTTCTTTGTGTAATGAAGAAGTAAACACTGTTCAGAACGAGGCTAGAGTGAAGAGGACTCTGTTAGAGGCGAGAGACCTGAAAGCTAGCTACAGTTTGTTTTCCTCCTGTTTTGAACACAGATCATCCAGTCTCCAATTTTATAAATGATTTACGTTCAAAAATACCTAAAGTTGTATTACAAAAGTAGTTTGAATTGTTTTGGCAAAGTTTACAGGTAACCTTTGAGATATTTTGCAGTCACGTTGCGCAAGTTGGAACCGGTGTTTTCTGGATCAATCGCGCCAAATAAATAGACATTTTGGATATGTATCAATGGAATTAATCGAACAAAAGGACCATTTGTGATGTTTATGGGACATATTGGAGTGCCAACAAAAGAAGCTTGTCAAAAGTAAGGCACAAATTATATCTTTATTTCTGCGTTTTGTGTCGAGCCTGGAGGGATGCCAATAAGCTTGTCAGTGTTTGTTTACTATGGTGCTATACTCAGATAATAACATTGTTTGCTTTCGCCGAAAAGCCTTTTGAAATCTGACATGTTGGCTGGATTCACAACAAATGTAGCTTTCATTTGGTATCTTGCATGTGTGATTTCATGAAAGTTTGATTTTTAAAGTAATTTATTTAAAATTTGGCGTTCTGCATTTTCACTGGCTTTTGGCCAGGTGGGCCCACATATCCCAGAGAGGGTTTACAGACAACTGGTAACTCTGAAAAAAACAAGGTTGAATCATGTCGATTTCCCGATTTACAATTCCGAGTTAGATCACCGTTCAAAACAAAAAAATTTCCCCGAGTTCCCAGTTGTCTTGAACTCACTGAAGTCAGATTTAACAGTTCGGAGTTAACAGTTGTTTTGAGCACAGCACAAATCATGTTTCACTGACAGCATGGCCAATGTTGAATGTCTTTTAAGCTTGGAAAAGATACCCTTAAACCCAGACTGGACCATACACCCACTCCACTGAATAGGAGGCAAGTGATTGCTTTGCATCGCTTGCAGTTAGCCACTGATTCCTTCCAATCCACTCATTGTTGAATTTGCAATATTCAACTTGTTGTGTAATGTTTATGTTCAATCCCGACGAGCACAGATGCTTTATATATAATTTATCTTAATTATTTATCTTCATATGACAAGAACTAAAAAAGGATTTCAGTCTTGTGTGTTCTCATTTTGACACTGTCTGCATATTTGCAATCAAATGCCAGAATTGTTTCCATCTCCTTAGTTATCATCCATTGTGCACTCCACTGATTTTAAATCTCGGTCCTCCAGAAAGTGGAGAACAACACCCTTGCAGTTCTACTACATTGTATCTTTAAAAAAAGCTGCGTTATGAAGGATAACCTACACATACTACACAGCTCATGTTAGGGCAGGGTAGCCTAGTGGTTAGAGTGTTGGACTAGTAACCGGAAGGTTGCGAGTTCAAACCCCCGAGCTGACAAGGTACATATCTGTTGTTCTGCCCCTGAACAGGCAGTTAACCCACTGTTCCCAGGCCGTCATTGAAAATAAGAATTTGTTCTTAACTGACTTGCCTGGTTAAATAAAGGTAAAAAAAAATAATAATAATAGAAAGAAGCATGCTACATGGCAAAACAATCTAAACTCCTCTCTTGGTATGTCCAGCCCAACCATTATCTCATTATTTCCGTGGCTAAACCAACTAGGCTCATAATTTAACTTATTGCGACTAGGTGGCGCTATTACATTTTTTGGATGAAAAACGTTCCCGTTTTAAACAAGATATTTTATCACGAAAAGATGCTCGACTATGCATATAATTGACAGCTTTGGAAAGAAAACACTGACGTTTCCAAAACTGCAAAGATATTGTCTGTGAGTGCCACAGAACTGATATATATATATATATATATGCTTATTTAAGATGGTTAGGAAGGCATTTTTGTTTTAATATCCAGGCATCCTCTACTGACGGGATGAGATCAATATCCTTCCAGGATACCCCGGCCAGGTTGATTAGAAAGGCCTGCTCGCTGAAGTGTTTCAGGGAGCGTTTGACAGTGATGAGTGGAGGTCGTTTGACCGCTGACCCAATACGGATGCAGGCAATGAGGCAGTGATCGCTGAGATCTTGGTTGAAGACAGCAGAGGTGTATTTAGAGGGCAAGTTGGTTAGGATGATATCTATGAGGGTGTCCGTGTTTAAGGCTTTGGGGAGGTACCTGATAGGTTCATTGATAATTTGTGTGAGATTGAGGGCATCAAGCTTAGATTGTAGGATGGCTGGGGTGTTAAGCATGTTCCAGTTTAGGTCGCCTAGCAGCACAAGCTCTGAAGATAGATGGGGGGCAATCAGTTCACATATGGTGTCCAGAGCACAGCTGGGGTCAGAGTGTGGTCTATAGCAGGCGGCAAGATTTGTTTTTTGAGAGGTGGATTTTTAAAAGTAGAAGTTCAAATTGTTTGGGTACAGACCTGGATAGTAGGACAGAACTCTGCAGGCTATCTTTGCAGTAGATTGCAACACCGCCCCCTTTGGCAGTTCTATCTTGTCTGAAAATGTTGTAGTTTGGGATTAAAATTTCAGAATTTTTGGTGGTCTTCCTAAGCCAGGATTCAGACACAGCTAGAACATCTGGGTTGGCAGAGTGTGCTAAAGCAGTGAATAGAAGAACAAACTTAGGGAGGATGCTTCTAATGTTAACATGCATGAAACCAAGGCTATTACGGCTACAGAAGTCATCAAAAGAGAGCGCCTGGGGAATAGGAGTGGAGCTAGGCACTGCAGGGCCTGGATTCACCTCTACAATATGCTAACAAAAGTACAATTGTAGTGAAATTGTTGATCCAATTGACCAATATGAGAGGGGAACACAATACTGGCATTTCGGTACAGACGGTTATTCAATGTAAATGGAACAGCCTAGAAGCAGATAAACAATTTTATGGGGTGTGTCGTGACGTGACTATCGTTAATGAGATCATTAACTGTTATTTTTAATCCAATTAACTATGTTTAATTTTTAAGTGATTAAATTAATCATGTAACAATTAACTCATTAATAACTTGGGTCACCACGGGAAAACATATTTAACGAGTTACTATCTCCCGAAATAAACTCTTATAAGATATATTCATATCTATAGACAAGTCACTTAATGCATTATTAATGTATTCTTACCGCATCAGTCTCATTCTGAACAATCTGCACAAACCCTAGCCTAAGTGATGATTCAGTGATACACAAATTGGCTTAAGTATTTATTTACTAAGTAACTAAATAAATAATCACACAGAAATACATAAACACACACACAGTATAGATTATTGATTACTAACCTCATGCAATGAAAACAGTAGCTAGTGGACTAACCCGATATGACGGTTTGTTACACCATGGAAAGGGGGTGGGGGAAAGAAAGAGAAGGAGAGACAGAGAGTGGGATTATTGTACATACATGTGAAGCTATGCTCATGGGAAAATGAATACTTTGCACATGAATCATTCAAAAATGCTCATTCAAAAATAATTGCAATGTATATATTGACATTTATTGGTCGTCTTTCTATTGAAGTCAATCCGTCAATAGGAAGTGGTTCGATGTTAAGTCTCTGGTTGTTTAAGGCTCTGGTTGTCCACCAGAGGTCACAATGTCCTTAGTTGTAGTAGGCTTGTTTGTCTTAGACTGTCCCTAGAATGGATACTTCAGATGTTCCAATGGTTGTTTAAGAGATCTTCCTTGTATCTTTGGTCGAGTTTTCTAGACTACCTGTACTTAAACAGCTGCAGACTGAATGTTCCGGTGTTGTCTGTAGCTCTTCACTCGTCAAGAGTTTCAGAGGTTCTTACCATTTTCTGGTCTTGTAGTTTTAACCTCTCTGGGATATGTGGGACAGTACCTGGCCAAAAGCCATTGAAAATACAGAGCCCCAAATTCAAATAAATTCCTATAAAAATCAAACTTTCATGAATTCACACATGTAAGATACCAAATTAAAGCTACATGTATTGTGAATCCAGCCAACATGTCAGATTTCAAAAAGGCTTTTCGGCGAAAGCAAACGATGCTATTATCTGAGGATAGCACCTCCATAAACAAAAGAGAGAAAACATATTTCAACCCTGCAGGCGTGACACAAAACACAGAAATAAAAATATAAATCATGCCTTACCTTTGACGAGCTTCTTCTGTTGGCACTCCAATATGTCCCATAAAGATCACAAACGGTCCTTTTGTTCGATTAATTCCATCCATATATATCCAAAATGTCCATTTATTTGGCGCGTTTGATCCAGAAAAACACCGGTTCCAACTTTCGCAACGTGACTACAAAATATCTCAAAAGTTACCTGTAAACTTTGCCAAAACATTTCAAACTACATTTGTAATACAACTTTAGGTATTTTTTAAAAGTAAATAATCAATAAAATTGAAGACGGGATGATCTGTGTTCAATACAAGAAGAAAACAAATTGACACTAGCTTTCTGGTCACGCGCCTCTCACAAACAGTACACATGAAGTGACCCTCGTTTTGAACGGGGCTACTTCTTCATTACACAAAGGAAAAACCTCAACCAATTTCTAAAGACTGGTGACATCCAGTGGAAGTGGTAGGAACTGCAAGCAAGACCCTTTGAAATCTGGATTCCCAATGAAAACCCATTGAAAAGAGTGTGACCTCAAAAAAAAAATCTGAATTGTTTGTCCTTGGGGTTTCGCCTGCTACATAAGTTATGTTATACTCACAGACATGATTAAAACAGTTTTAGAAACTCTATCCAAATCTACTAATAATATGCATATCTTATCTTCTGGGGATGAGTGGCAGTCAGTTGAATTTGGGCATGATTTTCATCCAAACTTCCAAATGCTGCCCCCTATCCTAGAGAAGTTAACCATTTCCAGCCGTGTAGCCACCGCTCCACTCTGTCTGGTCTGTAGAGATTTAACCATTTGTAATGTATTAAGCTCATGCTGGATGTAGACTGCTCTCAATTGTTGATTATTCAGGGTAAAGCTAGGACCACTTTACACACCGGCAGCACACAGGCATGTTTTGGTCTCATGTAAATTTCGTCCATTTATGCTTGAGTAAAAAGGTTCCATCATGTTGACACAAAGTCTGTGCTCACGTGGGCGTGGTTACTGACTTGGCAAAAGTTTATATAAAAAATAATTATCTAATTTAGAAGGCTAAAATCACATTTTATTTTCACCAAATTATTCTTATTCTTAATCATTTATTTTATACAACATTTAGATGCAAATCTGATCTATACATTGTGAAAGCTCTTAAAGTTATAATGTTATTTAGTTATACCATCCTTAATGATATCACAAAATAATAAACTTTTGACAGGATTATTGTTTGGATCCCCACCAACCATTCCAAACGTTTCGATTTCAAAACTTATGTTCCAATGTTCAATTTTGTATCTTACATTTTTAAGATAACACTCAGACATTCCATTCTCAATAATGCAAAGGGAATGTTTCTGCCAGGTATTTACAATCCTGTCGTTAAATCATAAAACCAGGCCAACTTCCCCAGGATCTGTCAGCCATTGGCCTAGCTGATCCGGCACCTTTGATCCTCACCAAGGAGAGACAGTCATGACAGGTGTTAGAATCAGACACGGGTGAACAGGTGTTAACAGCACCTTCCAACCATGGTAGAGTGTTCACCAAGGCAAGGTGAATGACACATATATATAAGGGAAGAGAATGTCACTCAAATTGAATTCCTTACGAGTTTTGACTAGCAGCGTGAATTAATTCACCATGTCAATGATGGTGACTGGAGTTGTGGTGTAAAAGGGGTAGCCAAATCTGTTAGGGAAGCATTAGTAACCACGTGGTAATGGACGAAGGCACAAATTATGTGGATAATTGAGTATGCAACTTGGGAAATTTTGGCCATTATTGGGATTTTGATGTTTGACTATGCCATCAAAACTCTAATGTTAAAGCACATTAATAAGTATGGCTTGCCGGACGCTACAGTACAATTAACTACTTTCAAGGCTCATAGTCTGAATCTTGTTATGACACCAGAGGGTGAGGATAAAGGAGAGGGAGCGAATTAGTTTTCTCTGATGATCTTAGGCCAATGGGGGAAGTCTAGGGGAATGTGTGAGAGAAAGCAATAGGGTCCTATTTTCATGGAGCCCAGCAGAAGATCTAACATCCAAATCGCATAGAACAGATCGGATGGATGGTCCTTGCTCCAATTACATTTTCATCAAGGGTGGTGTGAAATAATTAACATGTATTTTCTTTCTCTTCTCTGCTCTGCTCAAGTCATTATGTTTTACAGATGGTGTGGTACATCACTTTTCCAGAGGGAGGACTGTTAAAATACTATTTGACTTGAGCCCATTTTAATGTGTTTATAATTGTATAATTAGCCTAGCAGCAGTAATTATCATGTTATGGATTTCTTGAAATTATCTATGTGCTTCTAGTTTGAGTTTCCTTTGGTGTCCGGCTGGATTTATACCAGAACTAAGAACCTAACAATATGTTTATGTTGTTTGAAAAATGAAATAAAATCTATAAAAAAAGAGACAAAACAAACATGAGGCAGAGAGAGCAATCATTCGATCTCCACCGCTGATGTGCTCACCTGTACCAACCAAGTGATTATGACAGTACTTGCTAATCTGAGAGCTTTCACAACATCAAACATCAAACATCGACAAAACCAAACATATATCTGCTGTTTACTTAATTCACTCAACTTGACATCATCATCATCCATTTTGAGCTCAACGATGTGTGCGAATCCATATTATCAACCGACATAGCTACCGTTTCTTCTAAAGTGAAAAGTTGTGGCCGCGTTGGCGCCACCATTTTGGATCATTTTAAATAAATGACAACATACCCTGTTTCTGGTTTCTGGTTGATGACAACAGCCTTGCGAATACGACAACAGCTTGTTAGCAAGTACATTATTCATTATTGACACATATTGTTAGAAAAACAAGGCCATTCACGGCCGCTATATAAATTTAAAGGACAGCTATCGAGGCCACTATGGGTCCTACTGGGTTAACTTCTTATGGCTACTCGACAACATTCCGCTGAAAAGGTATCGCACGAAATTCAAAAATATTTTTGGGAAATATGTAACTTTCATACATTAACAAGTGCAATACACCAAATGAAAGATGCACTTCTTATTAATCTACCCATCGTGTCCCATTTCAAAAATACTTTACAGCAAAGCACAATATATGATTATGTTAGGTCAGAGCCTAGTCACAAAAACACACACAGCCATTTTCCAGCCAAAGAGAGGAGTCATAAAAAGCAGAAATAGAGATAAAATGAATCACTAACCTTGATGAGATGACACTCATAAGACTTCATATTCCACAATACATGTATGTTTTGTTCGATAAAGTGCATTTTTATATTTAAAAAATCTCATTTTACATTGGCGAGTTATGTTCAGTAATGTTTTGCTTCCAAAACATCCGGTGATTTTGCAGAGAGCAACATCAATGTGCAGAAATACTCATCATAAACTTTAATATAAGATACAAGTGTTATTCACAGAATTAGATATATACTTCTCCTTAATGCAACTGCTGTGTCAGATTTCAAAAACACTTTACAGAAAAAGCAAACCATGCAATAATCTGAGTACTGCGCTGAGACAACAAATCAAGCAATACAGATATCCGCCATGTTGGAGTCAACAGAAGTCAGAAATAGCATTGTAAATATTCACTTACCTTTGATGATCTTCATCAGAATGCACTCCCAGGAATCCCAGTTCCACAATGAATGTTTGATTTGTTTGATAAAGTTAATCTTTATGTCCGAATACCTCCTTTTTGTCCAAATGCTCAATGCGCGATCACTTAGTTCAGACGAAAAGTCAAAAAGTTCCGTTACAGTTCGTAGAAACATGTCAAACGAAGTATAGAATATAGGATATTTTTATCATAAATCTTCAATAATGTTCCAACTGGAGAATTCCTTTGTCTTCAGAAATGCAATGGAACTCAAGCGAACTATCACGTAAACGCGCATGGTCAGCTCGTGGCACTCTGACAGACCACTGACTCAAAGAGCCCTCATTCCCCCCTTCTTCACAGTAGAAGCATCAACAAGGTTCTAAAGATGGTTGACATCTAGTGGAAGCCTTAGGAAGTGTAATTTGACCCCATAGACACTGTATATTCGATAGGCCAAGAGTTGAAAAACTACAAACCTCAGATTTTCCACTTTCCCACTTGAGTTCTGTTATTCTCACAGACATCATTCAAACAGTTTTCTATCCAATACTGATAATAATATGCATATTTTAGCAACTGCGACTGAGTAGCAGCATAAGTGATATGAGAAATACAATGCATAAAAACATATGACTCCATTTGATAGTGAAGTTGTTCATACAACCTTTGAGTCAACTATGCATTAGCATCCAGGCCTAGAAGGTTATATTCTGATCGCAACTACAAAACATCTCTCTCTATCTATATCTCTCTCTCTTTATCGTCAGATACCCCTCACTTCATATGCGTTCTTCGTCACACATTTTCCTTCCTTTTCTTTCTCTAAAGCAGAGTAATTCACACCTGAACCAGTGACTCTTTAATGTTTTATATCTTTCTGATCTTCCATATCTCTCTAAATCACAAATGAAGACTGGGTGGTTTGCTGAATTCCATCACGACTTGGGACGTTGACACACAATGTGGACAGTAAATGACAACATATATAGTCACAACACACTGAAAGACTCACCAACTGGTGTGTTCTCATAGATGAGAAGGTATGAGTGGAAAAAGTAGTTCTGGAAGCGTGGAGGCTGGTTGGAGGCTATGGAAGAGGAGCGAAAGAGAGGAGGAAAGTGTGATTAAGTTAGGCTCTACAGGCTCTTATAATATCCCTATATAGGTGTGAGAAATGTAAATTAAAAAACGTTTCAGTGCCTGGAGGCATAGGCATACACTGCAGGCATACATACGTGTGTATTTGTGTGTATTTGTGAGTGTGTGTGTTCATCTATGATGTGAATGACTCCTACCTATGTGCAGTTTACATGAAAGCATACTGGAGTGTGCCATCACATACACTATTTCAGAGACACTGCATGTCAAGCTGTGCCTGTGTCCATACTGATTTATCAGTTCATATCACCACCAACCCACACTACTACTGGAGTAATATACAGGTATTTGTATTCCTTGACTTATTCCAAATGTTCTTATGTGAGCCTGAATTCAACATCTTTTTTTTGGTCAACCATCTGCACACAATACCCCACAATGACAAAGTGAAAACATATTTTTTGAAATGTTTGCAAATGTATTGAAAATTAAATACGGAAATATCTAATATAAATAAGTATTCACAACCCTGAATCAATACCTTGTAGAAACAACTTTGGCAGTAATTACAGCAGTCTTTCTGGATAAGTCTCTAAGAGCTTTCCACATGTGGGTTGTGAACATGTGCCCATTATTATTTTAAAAAATTCTTCAAGCTCTATCAAATTAGTTGTTGATCATTGCTAGACAACCATTTTTCATGGTCTTCTTGGTGAGCAACTCCAGTGTAGATTTGGCCCCAGTCCTTAACAATTGCAAGCATACCCATAACATGATGCAGCCACCACTATGATTGAATATATGGAGAGTGTTACTCAGTAATGAATTTTATTGGAGTTGCCCCAAACATAATACTTTGTATTCAGTACAAAAAGATAATTGCTATGCCAATTTTCTTTTCAGTATTACTTTAGCGCATTGTTGCAAACAGGATGCGTGTTTTGGAATAAACAATTTTTTACCTCAGATTTTAAAACTACAGTACCTCATCTCTGTATTACCACCCATACAATTATCTGTAAGGTCCTTCAGTCGAGCAATGAATTTCAAACACAGATTACACAACAAAGACCATAGGTTTTCCAATGCCTCGCAAAAAGTGCACCTATTGGTAGATGGGTAAAAAAATTGAAATTGAATAGCATGGTGAAGTTATTAATCATACTTTGTAATTAATAAATACACCCAGTCACTAAAAAGATACAGGCATCCTTCCTAACTCAGTTGCCAAAGAGGAAGGAAACAGCTCAAGGATTTCAACATGAGCTCAATGGTGACGTTAAACCAGTTACAGAGTTTAATGGCTGTGATCGGAGAAAACTGAGGATGAATCAACAACAGGATGAACCGATCGGCTCACACATGCATACCTGCATGCTGTCACTGAGCCTCAATTAGATAGGATGTGTCACAAATGGCACGCTATTACTATTATAATGCACTACAAAGGGAGTAGGGTGCCATTTGGGATCCAGTCCTAGGCTATGGCCACCACAATGGATAGATTACACAAAAAGGAGTACTGTAAATGGGGGGGTTGCTACTGTGCTCTCCAGGACCTCCTGATCCCTTTATTTTATCATTTCAAGGGGGCAAAATCAGAGAGGGAACATAAATTGTCCGGGTCACTGGGCTAATTGGCTGGTCTGGAGAAAGAAAGAGGTGGGGGGTAAAGAGAAATAGGGGGATGGAGAAGCAGAGTGTGAGAGAGAAGGTTGAGGGGATAAGGGGGAGAGAGAGGAGTGAAGATGGAGAGGGAAGGAAAAGTAAGAGAGAAGTAATAATAGAGAGATGGAAAACAGGGTGAGAGAAGGGGAGTGAGATATAGAGAAGGGGGAGGGGTGGAAGAATGGTGCCGGAGAGGATGGTTGCCGTTTTATGGGCTCCTAACCAATTGTGCTATTTTGTATGTCTTTTTTGTTTCTAACTTATTTTGTACATAATGTTTCTGCCACTGTCCAAAAAGAGCTTATGGATATTCGGACAGTGATTACTCAACTCAAACTGGATTAACATTTTTTTCTTTAACGAGTCAAACGCGAAGGAATTACTGCTGCTACCGGACCAGGCACAAATACTTGTCAATCGCATGAAGAAGAGACGCCGATAGAGGGGGGAAGCAGATCCGGGTGCCTTGTGAGAATTTGTCGGCAAGTGGGTAACCCGCCTGTACCATCCGTCCTATTAGCAAATGTGCAATCATTGGACAATACACTGGATGAGCTCTGTTTGAGACTATCCTAATAACGGGACATTAAAAACTGTAATATCTTATGCTTCACAGAGTCATGGCTGAACGAGGACAAAGATAATATACAGTTGGCTAGGTTTTCTGTGCATCGGCAGAACAAAACAGCTACTGCTGGTAAGACGAGCGGTAGTGGTCTGTGTCTATTTGTCAATAACAGCTGGTGTGCGAAATCTTATATTACAGTGGTCTCGAGGATTTGCTCGTCTGAGGTAGAGTAGCTAATGATAAGCTCTAGACCACACGATTTACCAAGAGAGTTTTCATCTATATTCCTTATAGCTGTCTATTTACCAACACAAACTGATGCTGGCACTAAGATCACACTCAACAAGATGTATAAGGCCATAAGCAAATAAGAAAATGCTCATCTAAAGGTGGTGCTCATTGTGGCCGTGGACTTTAATGCAGGAAAACTTACATCGGTTTACCTAATTTATACCAGCATGTCACATGTGCAACCAAAGGAAAAAAACTCGAGATCACCTTTACTCCACACACAGAGACGCGTACAAAGCTCTCCCTCGTTCTCCATTTGGCAAATCTGACTATAGTTATATCGTCCTAAAGCAGGAAGTACCATTGACTCGCATAATACGGAAGTGGTCAGATGACGCAGATGCTAAACTACAGCATTTGTTTTGCTAGCATAGATGGAATATGTTCCGAGATTTTTATTTTTTTATTTTACATTTTTTTATTTCACCTTTATGTAACCAGGTAGGCTAGTTAAGAACAAGTTCTCATTTCCAACTGCGACCTGGCCAAGATAAAGCAAAGCAGTGCGACAAAAACAACAACACAAAGTTACATATAGACAAATGTACAGTCAATAACACAATAGAAACATTTTTTTTAAATATATGTCCAGTGTGTGCAAATGTAGAAGAGTAGGGAGGTAGACAATAAATAGGCCATAGCAGCAAAATAATTACAATTTAGCATTAACACTGGAGTGATAGATGTGCAGACGATGATGTGCAAGTAGAGATACTGGGGTGCAAAATAGCAAGAGAGTAAGTAATAATATGGGGATGAGGTAAGTAGGTGTGATGTTTACAGATTGTCTGTGTACAGGTACAGTGATCAGTAAGCTGCTCTGACAGCTGATGCTTAATGTTAGAGAGGGGGATATAAGACTCCAGCTTCAGTGATTTTTGCAATTCGTTCCAGTCATTGGCAGCAGAGAACTGGAAGGAAAGGTGGCCAAAAGGTAGTGTTGGCTTTGGGGATGACTAGTGAAATATACCTGCCGGAGCACGCGCTGCGGGTGGGTGTTGCTATGGTGACCAGTGAGCTAAGAGAAGGTGGGGCTTTACCTAGCAAAGACTTATAGACGACCTGGAGGCAGTGGGTTTGTCGACGAATATGTAGTCAGGGCTATCCAACGAGAGCATACAGGTCGCGGTGGTCGGTAGTATATGGGGCTTTGGTGACAAAATGGATGGCACTGTGATAGACTGCATCCAATTTGCTGAGTAGAGTGTTGTGGGCTATTTTGTAAATGACATCGCCGAAGTCAAGGATCAGTAGGATAGTCAGTGAGCATGACTTTATAATATTGTACTGTTACTATTTCTATTACCACCTTTCCAGAAATAAGTCTCTCACTGTTGCAGCTTGATCCCCCTCAGCTGTGCTCTGGACACCATATGTGAATTCATTTCTCCCCATCTATCTTCAGAGTTTGTTCTGTCATGTGACCTAAACTGGGATATGAATAACACCAAGGCAATCCTACAATCGAAGCTCGATGCCTAAATCTCACACGAATTATCAAGGAACCTACCAGATACAACCCTAAATCCGTAAAACACAGAACCCTCATAGATATCATCTTGACTAACCTGCCCTCTAAATAAACCTTTGCTGTCTTCAACCAGGATCTCAGCGATCACTGCCTCATTGCCTGCGTCCGTAAAAGGTCAGCGGAAAAACGACCACCCCTCATCACTGTCAAACTCTCCCTAAAACACTAAAGCGAGAAGGCCTTTCTATTCAACCTGGCCCGGATATCCTGGAAGGATATTGACCTCATTATGTCAGTAGAGGATGCCTGGTTATTCTTTAAAAATGCTTTCCTCACCATCTTAAATAAGCATGCCCCGTTAACAAATGTATAACTATGAACAGATATAGCCCTTGGTTCACTCCAGACTTGACTAGCACAAAAACATCCTGTGGCATACTGCATTACCCGTGATATGTACATTTCCAGGAATGTTAGAAAAGCGAAGACTAGATTTACGAACAGAAATTTGCATCCTGCAGCACAAACTCAAAAAAGTTCTGGGACACTGTAAAGCACCTCCTCCCAGCTGTCCACTGCACTGAGGCAAGGAAACAATAAGCATTATTCTACGGCTGGCCATGCTTTCCACCTGGCTACCCCTATCCCGGTCAACAGCTCTGCACCCCCTGCAGCAACTTGCCCAAGCCTCCCCATTTCTCCTTCATCCAAATCCAGATAGCTGATGTTCTGAAAGATCTGCAAAATCTGGACCGCTACAAATCAGCTGGGCTAGACAATCTGGACCCTCTTTCTAAAATTTTCTGCCGCAATTGTTGCAAGCCCTATTACTAGCCTGTTCAACCTCTCTTTCATATCATCTGAGATACCTAAAGATTTGAAAACTGCCGCAGTCTTCCCCCTCTTCAAAGGAGACACTCTTGACCCAAACTGTTACAGACCTTTATCTATCCTACCCTGTCTTTCGAAAGCCAAGTCAACAAAAAGATCACCGACCATTTCGAATCCCACCGAACATTCTCCACTCAGCAATCTGGTTTCCGAGCTGGTCATGGGTGCACCTCAGCCACACTCAAGGTCCTAAACGATATCGTAACCACCATTGATAAAAGACAATACTGTGCAGCCGTATTCATTGATCTGGCCAAGGCTTTCAACTCTGTCAATCACCACATTATTCTCGGCAGACTCAACAGCCTTGGTTTCTCAAATCACTGCCTCGCCTGGTTCACCAACTACTTTTCAGACAGAGTTCAGTGTGTCAAATCGGAGGGAGTGTTGTCTGGACCTCTGGCAGTCTATATGGGGGTGCCACAGGGTTCAATTCTCAGGCCGACTCTTTTCTCCGTATACATCAATGATGTCGCTCTTGCTGCTGGTGATTCTCTGATCCACCTGTCACGTTATGACCATAGTTCTTTTGTGTTTTCTTTGTTTTATTGTTGGTCAGGACGTGAGCTGAGTGGGCATTCCATGTTGTGTGTCTAGTTTTCCTGTTTCTATGTTTGGCCTGATATGGTTCTCAATCAGAGGCAGGTGTTAGTCATTGTCTCTGATTGGGAACCATATTTAGGTAGCCTGTTTTGTGTTGGGTTTTTGTGGGTTGTTGTCTTCTGTCTTCGTGTGTCTGCACCAGACAGAACTGTTTCGGTTTTTCCACATTTGTTGTTTTGCATTTTGTAGTGTTCACGTTTATCATCTATATTAACTTCTTGAAACTCCCCATCCCGGATCCGGGATCGTGACTAAAGCCTCAGGCTCATTAGCATAACGCAACGTTAATGATTTCTGAAAATCGCAAATAAAATGAAAATAATGCGCCTACTCTCAAGCTTAGCCTTTTCTTAACAACACTGTCATCTCAGATTTTCAAAATATGCTTTTGAACCATAGCAATTCACTAATTTGTGTAAGAGTATGCTAAGGTAGCTTAGCATTTTGAGTAGCATTTAGCACGCAACATTTTCACAAAAACCAGATAACCAAATAAATAATCATTTACCTTTGAAGAGCTTCGGATGTTTTCAATGAGGAGACTCTCAGTTACATACCAAATGTGCAGTTTTTCCTGAAAGCGTCTTTGTGTAGGAGAAATCGCTCCGTTTTGTACATCACATTTGGCTACCGAAACGAACCGAAAATTCAGTCACCTACAACGTCAAACTTTTTCCGAATTAACTCCATAATATCGACCGAAACATGGCAAACGTTGTTTGGAATCAATCCTCAAGGTGTTTTTTCACATATCTCTTCATTGATATATCGTTCGTGGAAGCCTGCATTCTTCTCTGAATTCTGTGGAAAAATACTTGCAGCTGACTTTTGCGAACCAATTTCGGCGCAGGACACCGGGCGGACACCTGGTAAATGTGGTCTCTTATGGTCAATCTTCCAATGATATGCCTACAAATACGTCACAATGCTGCAGACACCTTGGGGAAATGACAGAAAGGGCTGACTCACTCCTCTCGCATTCACAGCCATATAAGGAGACAATGGAAAACTGAGCCTCAAAAATCCTGCTAATTTCCTGGATGCCGTTTCATCTTGGTTTTGCCTGTAGCTCACGTTCTAGGGCACGCACAGAAAATATCTTTGCAGTTCTGGAAACGTCAGAGTGTTTTCTTTCCAAAGCTACCAATTATATGCATAGTCGAGCATCTTTTTGTGACAAAATATTGCGCTTAAAACGAGCACGTCTTTTTATCCAAAAATGATATAGCGCCCCCAGAGTTTCAACAGGTTAAACATGATGAACACTAACCACGCTGCACTTTGGTCCTCTCCTTCATCCACAGAAGAAAGCCGTTACACCATCTCTACGCAGACGACACCATTCTGTATACTTCTGGCCCTTCTTTGGACACTGTGTTAGCTAACCTCCAGACGAGCTTCAATGCCATACACCTCTCCTTCCTTGGCCTCCAACTGCTCTTACATGCAAGTAAAACTAAATGCATGCTCTTCAACCGATCGCTGCCCGCATCTGACCGCCCCTCTAGCATCACTACTCTGGACAGTTCTGACCTAGAATATGTGGACAACTACAAATACCTAGGTGTCTGGTTAGACAAGCATCTCCAATCCGAAATTAAATCTAGAATCAGCTTCCTATTTTGCAACAAGGCGTCCTTTACTCATGCTGCCAAACATACCCTCGTAAAACGAACTATACTACCGATCCTTGACTTTGGTGATGTCATTTACAAAATAGCCTAAAACTCTACTCAGCAAATAGATGTAGTCTATCACAGTGCCATCCGTATTGTCACAAAAGCCCCATATACTACCCACCACCGCGACCTGTATGCTCTCGTTGGCTGGCCCTCACTTCATATTCGTCGCCAAACCCACTGGCTCCAGGTCATTTATAAGTCTTTGCTAGGTAAAGCCCCACCTTATCTCAGCTCACTGGCCAACCGCAGCACGCACAAAAGCAGGTATATTTCACTGGTCTTCCCCAAAGACAACTCCTCCTCCTCCCTCCAGTTCTCTGCTGCCAATGACATGAATGAATTGTAGAAATCACTGAAGCTGGAGTCTCATATCTCCCTCACTAACTTTAAATAACAGCTGTCAGAGTAGCTTACCGATCATTGCACCTGTACACAGCCTATCTGTAAATAGCCCACCCAACTACCTCATCCCCATATTATTATTGTTTTGCTCCTTTGCACCCCAGTATCTCTACTTGCACATTAATCTTCTGCACACATTGACTGTACGTTTCATTATATGTAACTCTGTGTTGTTGTTTTTTGTCGCACTGCTTTGCTTTATCTTGGCCAGGTCGCAGTTGTAAATTAGAACTTGTTCTCAACTGGCCTACCTGGTTAAATAAAGGTGAAATAAAAAATCACAAACAATTGATTAATGGACTGTTGATTGTACATATGTTTTCTCTTGCTTTGTTTGCTCTTTTCCATATTATGTCTGTCTAGCCAGGAAAGGGCTGCAAATATCCCATATTAACCTGTTTGGGGTAGGGGGCAGCATTTTCACTTTGGATAAATAGCGTGCCCAAACTGAACTGCCTCCTACTCGGTCCCAGATCCTAATATATGCATATGATTAGATAGAAAACACTCTGAAGTTTCTAAAACTGTTTGAATTATGTCTGTGAGTATAACAGAACTTATTTAGCAGGCGAAACCTGAGGTCACTGTCTTTTTAATAAGTTTTCATGGGGAATCCAGAATTCTAATCGACTTTCCTGCAGTTCCTACCGCTTCCACTGGATGTCACCAGTTTGTAGAAATTGGTTGAGGTGTTTTATTTGTGTAATGAAGAAGAACCATAGCTCAGAACGACCCACTTCATGTGTACCTTTTGATAGAGGCGAGTAACTGTTACTACAGAAAAGTAGCGTCAGCTTTTTTTGCTCCTGTATTGAACACCGATCATCCAGTCTTTAATTTGATCGATTATATATGTTTAGAAATACCTAAAGTTGTACCTAAATACCTAAAGCTTCTATTCCACCAGACAAAAGCCGTTATAGAATCACCCACCACAAAAGGATCAAGCGGCGTGGTAACAGGCAACAGCAACAGCAGGAGCAACAAAGAGAGGAATGGACATGGGAGGACGAATTGGACTGAGAAGGACCTTGAGCTCAGCCTGGAGAATATCGCCGCCCCAAAGAAGAACTAGAGGCGACGAAAGCTGAGAGGCGCTGGTATGAGGAGGCAGCACGGCGATGGAAGCCCGGGAGTCAGCCCCAAAGATTTCTTGGGGGCGGGCTCACAGGGAGTATGGCGACGCTAGGTAGGAGACCTACGCCAACTTCCTGTGGTTACCGGGGGGCTAGAGAGACCGGGCAGGCACCGTGTTATGCTGTGGTGCGCACGGGCTAGATTGAGCGTCGAGCCAAATGCCATGAAGCCGGCTCTACGCATCTGGTCCCCAGTGGGCCGGCTTACATGGCACCAGCCTTGTGCACGGTGTCCCTGGTTCGCCTACAAAGCCCAGTGCGGGCTATTCCACCTCGCCGCACTGGCAGAGTGACCAGGAGTATTCAACCAGGTAAGGTTGGGCAGGCTCGGTGCTCAAGAGCTCCAGTGCGCCTGCACGGTCCGGTCTACCCTGTACCACCTCCACACACCAGCCCTCCGGTGGCAGCTCCCCGCACCAGGCTTCCTGTGCCAGCACCACGCATCAGGCCTACAGTGCGCCTCACCTCTCCAGCGCTGCCCGAGCCTTCCTCTTCTCCTGCGCTGCCGGAGTCTCCCGCCTGTTCAGCGCAGCCACAGCCTTCCTCCTCTCCTGCGCTGCCGGAGTCTCCCGCCTGTTCGGCTCTGCCAGAGCCTTCCTCCTCTACAGCGCTGCTGGAGTCTCCTGCCTGTTCAGCGCAGCCAGAGCTGCCAGCCTGCATGGAGCAGCCAGAGCTGCCAGTCTGCATGGAGCAGTCAGAGCTGCCAGTCTGCATGGAGCAGTCAGAGCTGCCAGTCTGCATGGAGCAGTCAGAGCTGCCAGTCTGCATGGAGCAGTCAGAGCTGCCAGTCTGCATGGAGCAGCTAGAGCTGTCAGTCTGCAAGGAGCTGCCAGAGCTGCCAGTCTGCATGGAGCAGCTAGAGCTGCCAGTCTGCAAGGAGCTGCCAGTCTGCAAGGAGCTGCCAGTCTGCAAGGAGCTGCCAGTCTGCAAGGAGCCGCCAGAGCTGCCAGTCTGCATGGAGCAGCCAGAGCCGCCAGTCAGCATGGAGCCGCCAGTCAGCATGGAGCCGCCAGATCCGTCAGTCTGCCAGGATCCGCCAGTCAGCCAGACTCTTCCAGATCCGCCAGTCAGCCAGACTCCTCCAGATCCGCCAGTCAGCCAGACTCCTCCAGATCCGCCAGTCAGCCAGACTCTTCCAGATCCGCCAGTCAGCCAGACTCTTCCAGATACGCCAGTCAGCCAGGATCTGCCAGAACCGCCAGCCAGCCAGGATCTGCCGGATCCAACTACCTGCCTGAGCTTCCTCTCAGTGCTGAGCGTCTTCTCAGTGCTGGGCTTCCTCTCAGTGCTGGGCTTCCTCTCAGTGCTGAGCTTCCCCTCAGTCCCGAGCTTCCCCTCAGTCCCGAGATTCCGCTCAGTCCCGAGCTTCCCCTCAGTCCCGAGCTGCCCCTCAGTCCCGAGCTGCCCCTCAGTCCCGAGCTGCCCCTCAGTCCAGTGGGGTTCTGGGTGAGGACTGCTAGGCCATGGTCGGCGGCGAGGGTGGACTATCCTAGGATGCGAGGAGTAGGGACTAAGACATTGATAGAGTGGGGTCCACGTCCCGCGCCGGAGCCGCCACCATGGACAGACGCCCACCCGGACCCTCCCCTATTGTTTTGATGTGCGTCCGGGAGTCTGCACCTTGGGGGGGGGGGGGTTTCTGTCACGCCCTGGTCGAAGTATATTGTGTTTGTCTGCATTTAGTTGGTCAGGCCAGGGTGTGACATGGGTTTATGTGGTGTGTTTTGTCTTGGGGTTTTTGTTAGGTATTGGGATTGTGGCTTAGTGGGGGTATCTAGCAAAGTCTATGGCTGTCTGGAGTGGTTCTCAATCGGAGGCAGGTGTTTATCGTTGTCTCTGATTGGGAACCATATTTAGGCAGCCATATTCTTTGAGTGTTTCGTGGGTGATAGTTCCTGTCTCTGTGTTTGTTGTCACCAGATAGGCTGTATAGGTTTTCACGGTCCGTTTGTTGTTTTTGTATTGTTCGTTTTCATCGTCATTAAACATGTCTCAAAAATACCACGCTGCAATTTGGTCCGCTTCTCTTCCACCAGACGAAAGCCGTTACATTATGGGACATATAGGAGTGCCAATAAAAGAAGCTCGGCAAAGGTAAGGCATGATTTATATTTTATTTCTGCGTTTTGTGTCACGCCTGCAGAGTTGAAAAATGCCACACTCTCATTGTTTACTGTTGTGCTATCATCAGATAATAGCATCTTATGCTTTTGCAGAAAAGCCTTTTTGAAATCTGACATGTTGGCTGGATTCACAACGAGTGTAGCTTTAATTCTATAGTGCATGTGTAATTTAATGAAAGTTAGATTTTTATAGAAATGCATTTGAATTTGGCGCCCTGCGTTTTCCCTGGCTATTGGTCATGTGGGATGCAAGCGTCCCACCTACCCCAGAGAGTTTAATATATGTTGCCTTAGAATAAGGCTAATAAAATTAACTTGCTAACATCAGATAACATTCATATATTAGCCATTTCTGAGAATCACATTTTTATTATTATTTTGATGATACAGCATTAGTAATACAAGTATATAACATTATAGAAGAGACAGAAATGCTTATGGGGTGGTGTTGTTGTACCTGAAAATTGACTGGTTTTCATCAAGTTGTTCGCTAAAGAGGAAGTTTCTCACTGTATGCAGTGCCATAATCTGGTTAAGGTTATTAATCAATCTACCAGGGTGTTTACAAACACTACAGGAACAAGATCATCCACATGTATCAATCACATTTTTACTAATACTGTAGTACCTTGTTCTAAAGCTGTATCCATACCCATTGGATTCAAAATGTGTATGTAAAATGTATGTACAGTTGAAGTCGGAAGTTTACATACACTTTAGCCAAATGCATTTAATCTGAGTTTCACAATTTCTGGCATTTAATCCTATTAAAAATTCCCTGTTTTAGGTCAGTTAGGATCACCACTTTATTTTACGAATGTGAAATGTCAGAATAATAGGAGAGAGTGATTTATTTCAGATTTGATTTCTTTCATCATATTCCCAGTGGGTCAGAAGTTTACATACACTCAATTAGTATTTGGTAGCATTGCCATTAAATTGTTTAACTTGGGTCAAACGTTTCGGGTAGCCTTCCACAAGCTTCCCACAATAAGTTGGGTGAATTTTGGCCCATTCCTCCAGACAGAGATGGTGTAACTGAATCAAGATTGTCGGCCTCCTTGCTCGCACATGCTTTTTTAGTTCTGCTCACACATTTTCTATAGGATTGAGGTCAGGGCATTGTGATGTCCACTCCAATACCTTGCCTTTATTCTCCTTAAGCCATTTTGCCACAACTTTGGAAGTATGCTTGGAGTCATTGTACATTCGGAAGACCAATTTGCGACCAAGCTTTAACTTCCTTACTGATGTCTTGAGATGTTGCTTCAATATATCCACATTTTCTATCCTCATGATGCCATCTATTTTGTGAAGTGCAAGCCTACAACCTTTCCCTCCAAGCATAACGATGGTCATTGTGGCCAAACAGTTATATTTTTGTTTCATCAGACCAGAGGACATTTCTCCAAAAAGTACAATATTTGACCCATGTGCAGTTGCAAACCGTAGTCTGTATTTTTTATGGCGGTTTTGGAAGAGTTGCTTCTTCCTTGTTGAGTGCCCTTTCAGGTTGTTGATATAGGACTCGTTTTTACTGTGGATATAGATACTTTTTAAAATGTAATACATGTCAGTATAGGGCTGTAACGTAACAAAATGTGGAAAAAGTCAAGGGGTCTGAATACTTTCAGAAGGCACTGTATATGTTTTGACCATGACAGTTTACAATCTAAGGTAATGCCAAGTAATTTTGTCTCAATCATGCTAATCATGCATGGCAAACCATTTTATTTTTCATACTTTTTTAATAAATGTGATTAGCTAAAATCTTAATCATTTTTGGTACACATTTATGTTTTAGATTACTTTATAAGAAATGGTGTATAGGTGTTAGCACTAGTACTTTCCATTTCCCCAGGAGACTCTATTGTTCAGTCCACGTGAACCTGGTGCTGTAGTTAGTGTAAAGCATTTTGACTCAGCTTTATTTTCTTATTCATGTAAAAGATTAAAGCTAAGAGCTATAGTTATGCATTAGGGGGTGCTATTAAAATTTTGGGATAAAAAACGTTCCTGTTTTAAACAAGATATTTTGTCACGAAAATATATTCGACTATGCATATAATTGACAGCTTTGGATAGAAAACACTCTGACTTTTCCAAAACGGCAAAGATATTGTCTGTGAGTGCCACAGAACTGATGTTACAGGCGAAACCCAGATAAAATCCAACCAGGAAGTGCCGCATTTTTTTGAAACCGCCTCATGCCAATGATTCCTTATATGGCTGTGAATGAGCTACGAATGAGCTTACGTTTTCCACATATTCCCCAAGGTGTCTACAGCATTGTGACGTCTTTTTACGCATTTCCATTGAAGAATAGCCGTAAGGGACCATATATAGCAAGTGGTCACATGGTGTCTCCCGCAGAAAATCTTGCGTCGCTTGCGAGAATCTTCCAATCGCTTCTTATGAGCAACCAATTGCCTCAACGGATATATTATCGAATATATATGTTAAAAACACCTTGGATCCCCAAGGTGTTTTTAACATATATATTCGATAATATCCTAAACAACGTTTACCGTGTTTCTGTCGATATTATGGAGTACATTTTGAAAAAAGTTTGGCGTTGTAGCATTTTCCGGCCTATTTCTCAGCCAAGCATGATGAACAAACGGGAGCTATTTCGCCTACAAAAATAATATTTTTGGAAAAAAGGAACATTTGCTATCTAACTGGGAGTCTCCTGAGTGAAAAAATCTGAAGTTCTTCAAAGGTAAATTATTGAATTTGGTTGCTTTTCTTATTTTCGTGAAAATGTTGCCTGCTGCCAGCAGAGCCTAGCATAGCATTATGCCATGATAAACTTAGACAAATGATTGTCTAGCATTGGCTGTAACGCATATTTTGAAAATCTGAGATGACAGTGTAGTTAACAAAAGGCTAAGCTTGTGTTTGAATATATTTATTTCATTTCATTTGTGATTTTCATGAATAGGAAAAGTTTCTAGGGGTATTTATGTCCGCTACTGGAAAGAAATAAACTCATAAACTAAAGGACTAAATAAACAGAAACGTGTTCCTATGTTGAGACAGGTGTTGTTAGGAGGACGATCCCGGATCCGGGATTGCTCGTCGCAAGAGGTTAAATTAATGTTTATATGAAAGGTACTCGTGGTATATATATTGTGTGATCCTGTTTGTTTAGGTTTTGAATGTAATAAGAACATACCACATTTAAGTACCTTAAAGTGTTTATTGATATGCACAGTCACTCACATTTGATTCCATCTCATAATGGTTTATAAGTCAGTATTTGTGAATTGGGTTGTGTTTTTCTGTGGATTCATGTTAATTCTATTTATATTGAACTATGCACATTGAAATGTGAGCTACCATCAGATTGAAATAGAGTTGGGTGCAGCCTAGTAAACTATAGGCGGGATATATGGCCAATATCTAAGTATACTGTAATGTTGATGTTTTGAATTCATATTGAGCTCATTGTACAAATTTCATATTAATATTTACTCAAGGTGATTTTTTTTTTGTAGGAATTTGAATTTACCAAATACAAGCCGGCATTCTTTTCCTAAATTATTCAGTTGTGCGGTTTGCATTTCTCCCTACTGCTCTAGTAGCGAATCTAACTGGTCCAATAGAGTTTAAGCTTAAAGTAGCCCATAGTGTTAAGCAGTTGTTACACATATATAGAATGTTCCACAGTTGACAGTGCATGTCAGAGAAAAACCAAGCCATGTGTCAAATCAAATCAATGTTTATTTGTCATGTGCGAGGAAACAACAGGTATAGATAGACCTTACAGTGAAATGCTTGCTGATCAACAGGGCAATTTTTAAGTAAAAACTAGGTATTAGGAGAACAATAGATAAAGGAATAAAAACAAAGTTAAAAGACAGTGAAAATAACAGTAGCGAGGCTATATACAGGCATCGGTTAGTCGGACTAATTGAGGCAGTATGTACATGTAGGTATAGTTAAAGTGACTATGCATATATGACAGGTAAACAGAGAAGAAGCAGCGTAAAAGAGGGGTTGGCAGTTGGGGGGTGGCGGGACACAATGCAGATAGTACGGGTAGCCATCGTTACATTGGCTACCCGTACTATCTGCATTGTATCCCGCCACCCCCCAACTGCCAACCCCTCTTTTACGCTGCTTCTACTCTCTGTTTATCATATATGCAAAGTCAATTTAACTATACCTACATGTACATACTGTTGCTACCTACCCTCACCACCTGGGGGCAGCCCGTCAGGCAGTCCAGGAACCAGTTGCAAAGGGAGGTGTTTAGGATCCTTAGCTTAGTGATGAGGTTTGAGGGCACTATTGTGTTGAACGCTGAGCTGTAGTCAATGAATAGCATTCAAACGTAGGTGTACCATTTGTCCAGGTGGGAAAGGGAAGTGCAATAGAGATTGCATCATCTGTGGATCTGTTTGGGCGGTATGCAAATTGGAGTGGGTCTAGGGTTTCTGGGATAATGTTGTTAATGTGAGCCATTACCAGCCTTTCAAAGCACTTCATGGCTATGGACGTGAGTGCTACGGGTCTGTAGTCATTTAGGAAGGTTGCCTTTGTGTTCTTGTGCACAGGGACTATGGTGGTCTGCTTGAAACATGTTGGTATTACAGACTCAATCAGGGACATGTTGAACATGTAAGTGAAGACACCTGCGCCAGTTGGTCAGCACATGCCCGGAGCACACGTCCTGGTAATCCATCTGGCCCCGCGGCCTTATGAATGTTGACCTGTTTAAAGGTCTTACTCACGTCGGCTATGGAGAGCATGATCACACAGATGTCTGGAACAGCTCATGCTCTCATGAATGCCTGTGTTGCTTGCCTCGAAGCGAGCATAGACGTGATTTAGCTCGTCTAGTAGCCTCGTGTCACTCGGCAGCTCTCGGCTGTGATTTCCTTTGTAGTAAGTAAAGCTTTTTAGGCCTTGCCACATAAGACTAGCATCTGAACCGGTGTAGTACGATTCAACCTTAGTCCTGTATTTGCGCTTTGCCTGTTTGATGGTTCGTTGGAGGGCATGGCAGGATTTCTTATAAGCTTCTGGGTTAGAGTCCCACACCTTGAAAGTGGCGGCTCTACCCTTTAGCTCAGTGTGAATGTTGCCTGTAATCCATGGCTTCTGGTTGGGGTATGTGCGTAAAGTCACTGTGATAAAGCCAGTGACTGATGTGGTGTACTCCTCAATGCCATTAATTCCAAGAATCCCGGAAAATATTCAAGTTTGTGCTAGCAAAACAGTCCTTTAGTTTAGCATCTGCTTCATTTGATCACTTTTTTATAGACCGAGTCACTGGTGCTTCCTGCTTTAATTTTTGCCTGTAAGCAGGAATTAGAGGATAGAATTGTGGTCATATTTGCCAAATGGAGGGCGAGGGAGAGCTTTGTATGCGTCTCTGTGTGTGGAGTAAAGGGCAGAATTGAAGTCCCTCTGGTTGTACATTTAATATGCTGATAGAAATTAGGTAAAACTGATTTAAGTTTCCATGCATGAAAGTCCCTGGCCACTAGGAGCGCCGCCTCTGGTTGAGTGGTTTGCTGTTTGCTTATTTCCTTATACAGTTGACTGAGTGCGGTCTTAGGTGATAAATAAACAGCCACGCAAAATATAGATGACAAACTCACTTGGCAAATAGTGTGGTCTACAGCTTATCATTAGATACTCTACTTCAGGCGAACAAAATCTGGACTTCCTTAGATTTTGTGCACCAGATGTTGTTTACAAATATGCAGACTGCCCCCCCCCCCCCGTCTTACCTGTGTGCTGTTCTATCTAGCCAGTGCAGCATATATCCCACAAGCTGAATATCCATGTCGTCATTTAGCCACTATACGGTGAAACATAAGAGGTTAAAGTTTTTGATGTCCCGTTGGTAGGATATTCGTGATCGTACCTAGCCTAATATACTGTCCAAACGTTGGCAAGTAATACTGACGGTAAAGGCAGGTTTCACACTCGCCGTCGGGCAGGTCCTTAAGAGGCACCCCGCTCTGTGTCCTCTGAACCTGCCTCTCTTTCTCTTGCCAATGACAGGGATTTTGGTCGGGTGTCTGAAGTACATCCTGTGCGTCCTGCTTGTTGAAGAAAACATATTTGTCTAATCCGAGGTTGATGATCTCTGTCCTGATATCACACCCTGATCTGTTTCACCTGTCTTTGTGCTGTCTTTGTGCTTGCCTCCATCCCCCTCCAGGTGTCGCACATCTTTACCATTATCCCCAGTGTATTTATACCTGTGCTCTCTGTGGTCTGTTGCCAGTTTATTTTGATTGTCAAGCCTACCAGTGTTTCTCCCCTTGCTCATATCTGTTTCTAGGTCCTGGTTTTGACCATTCTGCTTGCCATTCTGCCATTGTCTGTAGAGTTCCAAGACAGGCTTGTGTCGAAAAGGAAGGGTACCAAAACATTTTTGCCTTATTGAAGGTCCCCAAGAACACAGTGGCCTCCATCATTCTTAAATGTAAGAAGTTTGGAACCACCAAGACTCTTCCTAGAGCTGGCTGCACGGCCAAACTGAGCAATCGGTGGAGAAGGGCCTTGGTCAGGGAGGTGACCAAGAACCCGATG
The DNA here is from genome assembly GCF_036934945.1 of Oncorhynchus masou masou. Taxonomy (NCBI): domain Eukaryota; kingdom Metazoa; phylum Chordata; class Actinopteri; order Salmoniformes; family Salmonidae; genus Oncorhynchus; species Oncorhynchus masou. The sequence continues at coordinate 36,493,160 of NC_088234.1, forward strand.
GTCACTCTGACAGAGCTCCAGAGTTCCTCTGTGGAGATAGAAGAACCTTACAGAAGGACAATCATCTCTGCAGCACTCCACCTGTCAGGCCTTTATTGTAGAGAGGCCAGACGGAAGCCAATCCTCAGTAAACAAAGGCACATGACCACCCATTTGGAGTTTGCCTAAAGGCATCTAAAGACTCATGAGAAACAAGATTCTCTGGTCTGATGAAACCAAGATTGAATTATTTGGCCTGAATGCCAAGCGATTAGTCAGGATCGAGAAAAAGATGAACGGAGAAAAATACAGAGAGATCCTTGATCACAACCTGCTCCAGAGAGCTCAGGACCTCTGAATGTCCTTGAGTGGCCCAGCTAGAGCCCGGACTTGAACCTGATCGAACAGTTTCTGGAGAGACCTGGAAATAGCTGTGCAGCGACAGTCCCCATCCAACCTGACAGAGCTTGAGAGGATCTGCAGATAAGAATGGGAGAAACTCCCCAAATGCAGATGTGCCAAGCTTGTAGCGTCATACCTAAGAAGACTGAAGGCTGTAACCGCTGCCAAACGTGCTTCGACTGAGTAAATGGTCTGAATACTTATGTAAATGTGATATTTCCGGGGGTTTTGTTTTTTTGCAAACAATTCTAAAAACCTGTTTTTGTTTTGGCATTAAGGGGTTGTGTTTGTAGATTGATGATTGAAAGAAAAAAACAATTTGATACATTTTAGAATAAGGCTGTAATGTAACAAAATGTGGAAAAAGTCAAGGGGTCTGAATACTTTCCGATTGCACTGTAGATTCACTGGTTGTAAATATGGGGAGAGGTCTGTACGAAATAAAGATACGCTCTGCTTTTTTGACACCGCACTCCAAAAAGCAAGTTCTGCAGGCTCTAGTTTTGTCTTATCTTGATTATTGACCGGTCGTGTGGTCGAGTTTTGCAAGGAAAGACTGACTGTAGTTAAGCTGCAGCTGGCCCAGAACAGCTGATATAAATACTATGCATGCCAGTCTCTCTTGGCTAAGAGCTGAGGAGAGACTGGCTGCATCACTTCTTATTTTTATAAGAAACATTAATGTGCTGAAAATCCCAAATCGTTTGCATAGTCAACTTACAGACAGCTCTGACACACAAACTTACCGCACCAGGCATGCCACCAGGGGTCTTTTCACAGTCCCCAAATCCAGAACAAATTCAAGAAAGCATACAGTATTATATAGAGCCATTTTTGGATGAAACTCCTTTCCATCTCATATTGCTCAAATGAACAGCAAACCTGCTTTCAAAAAACATAGAAAGCAACACCTCACGGCACAACAACTCTCCTATTTGACCTAGATAGTTTGTGTGTATGTATTGATATGTAGGCTACGTGTGCCTTTAAAAATGTATATCATTCTGTCCTTGAGCTATTCTTGTCTATTAATGTTCTGTATTATGTCATGTTTTGTGTGGACCCCAGGAAGAGTAGCTGCTGCTTTTGCAACAGCTATTGGGGATCCTAACTAGATACCAAAAGACCAAATACCCCCTGTATATACCCTCGCTATTGTTATTTTATTGTGTTACTTTTATTTTTTTAACTTTCATTTATTTAGCAAATATTTTCTTAGCACCCCAGGGTTTCAAGAGGTTATTTCATTTTTGGATGAAAAACGTTCCCGTTTTAAACAAGATATTTTGTCACAAAAAGATGCTCGACTATGCATATAATTGATAGCTTTGGAAAGAAAACACTCTGAATTTTCCAGAACTGCAAAGATATTGTCTGTGGATGCCCTAGAACGGGAGCTACAGGCAAAACCAAGATGAAACGGCAACCAGGAAATCAGCAGGATTTTTGAGGCTCTGTTTTCCATTGTCTCCTTATATGGCTGTGAATGCGACAGGAATGAGCCTGCCCTATCTATCGTTTCCCCAAGGTGTCTGCAGCATTGTGACGTATTTGTAGGCATATCATTGGAAGATTGACCATAAGAGACTACATTTTCCAGGTGTCCGCCCGGTGTCCTCCGTCGAAATTGGTGCGTCATTTTCAGCTGCTGGTATTTTTCCATGCAATTCTGAGGGGAAAGCAGGCTTCCACGAACTGCATATCAATGAAGAGATATGTGAAAAAACACCTTGAGGATTGATTCTAAACAACGGTTGCCATGTTTTGGTCGATATTATGGAGTTAATTCGGAAAAAGTTTGACGTTTTGGTGACTGAATTTTCGGTTCGTTTCGGTAGCCAAATGTGATGTACAAAACGGAGCGATTTCTCCTACACAAAGATTCTTTCAGGAAAAACTGAACATTTGCTATGTAACTGAGTCTCCTCATTGAAAACATCTGAAGTTCTTCAAAGGTAAATGATTTTCTTGTTTTTGTGAAAATGTTGCTGGCTGAATTCTAGGCTTTTAGCTATGTTAGCTATCAATACTCTAACACAAATGCTTGTTTAGCTATGGTTGAAAAGCATATTTTGAAAATCTGAGATGACAGTGTTGTTAACAAAAGTCTAAGCTTGAGAGCAAATATATTTATTTCATTTCATTTGCGATTTTCATGAATAGTTAACGTTGCGTTATGCTAATGAGCTTGAGGCTATAAATAGAATCCCGGATCGGGATTGCGCGACGCAAGAAGTTAACCAACAATGTCGTTTTAAGACAAATAAGTTAAGGGCTTGTAAGTAAGCATTGTATTCAGCACAAATTACAAATAAAATGTGATTTGAATCCAGAGAGTGTAAGCCCTTTATAAACTCATTGGGGTTGATCTAAAGAGGTCGTGGCATTCACATAATAACTTTCCCCTGCAGCATCAGCAGTGGGTGTGATTGGACGTGTCTCCTGCCTGTCACAGCAATGCTGTCACAACCAGTTTACACGGCATCGTAATTCACAACACACTCAAAAACACACACACACACACACACACACACAAAAAACACACACACAACACACACACACACACACACACACACACACACACACACACACACACACACACACAAACATGAATCAAACAGACAAATTGTGCCACATCGATCATCAGGTGTAGATGAAGAAAGCTTGACTAGAGAGACAAGAAGTGATAAGGGGGAGAATAATAAAAATGTAAAACAAAGAAAACATTTATACAAAGGGTAAAAAATAGGGGTTCAGAGAAGAGAGAGCAAGAATAAAAGGGTAGAGAAGAGGGAGGAGAAAAGAGCGAATAAGGAGCGGAGTGTGATGGATGGAAGGAAAGTGGAAAGTAAGTAGTGGGGACTCACCTTCGCAAAACGTGTGGAGGATGAAGATGAATAGGAGGAGCTTGGCTACAGTCATCCTGCCACCAAAACCCACACTCCACAACATCGCCTGCTCCTGCTCCGCACTGCAACATACACACATATAGGAAATACTCAGCATGTCTGTGTGTGTGTTTAAAGACAATGTTCAATGTCAGCCTCAGAGAGTAAACAAAGTAAGGTTTTATGAGAAGGAGCAAGTGTTCAGAACATTTAGAAGCAGGGTGGTTTTTCAAAACATTTAAAGGGAAATTTCACACTGGGTGAATCAGGGCTTGTTTTCATAATGTCTGAATCGTTTCTAGGACAGTGAGATGTGGCAGGACAGGAAGGTAGGTCAGGGATTCGCTCGCTGAATGATACACGCTGTGACGACTTCCAGTGTATTGATGGTTTGGGGGGAGTCTGTGTTACACTGATTGCATTAAATGTTTCTGTGGGTGTAGATATGGTTGTCCATGTTCAATAGAGTCATTGGACATCTTTCAGCAATATTCCTTTCGGCAGATTCTCTGCTAAATATACAAGCAGAAACATTTCTTCCAGTCTCTGAAAGACTACATTTACATTACATTTAAGTCATTTAGCAGACGCTCTTATCCAGAGCGACTTACAAATTGGTGAATTCACCTTCTGACATCAGTGGAACAGCCACTTGTGTTGGGTGGTGCTTCATGCTCTGGCCCCTGTCCCTCCCCAAGGCAGGCTTTTTTGAAAAGGAGGTGGACACTAACAACAATCCTTTGTGGGAAACTGTCCAGATGCAACGGCTTCAAGTGATTCCTCTCATGAACACGAATTCGACAATGGAACCTCTAGTAGCTACATGGTGACATTCAACCATACATGTTTAAACTGCAATATAGCGAAGAAGATTCGAAATGAAAGCGTTGTAATTTAGCTAACTTTAGAACCTCAGCTACAGCCGATGTCAGAACCAAGAGGTCACATATAAAAATACGGTGCCTAGCTAAGTAAGTTATTTATTCAGCAAGGCACATAGCTAACTTTAGTTCATCTACTGAAACCCATAGTGTGTATTTCTTGCTAACATACTACTTGTTAGTGTAAAGGAGTGCGTAACTGGCTGCAGGGAAGTCAGGTGCAGGAGAACAGAAATGGGTAGCAAACGGAGCCCTTTATTGAGGCGAACAAAACACTCTCCGTAGGTACTAAGAAACCTAAACCCACACGGGTTACAATAACCCGCCACAAACCAGCCTGGAGTACACATACATATAACAATTCCACACACAGACATGGGGGGAAACAGAGGGTTATATGCAAGACGAGTAATGAGGGAATGTAAACCAGGTGTGCGGGAAAACAAGACAAAACAAATGGAAGATGAAAGGTGGATCGGCGATGGCTAGAAGACCACCAAACGCCACCCGAACAAGGAGAGGGACCGACCTCGGCGGAAGTCTTGACAGTTAGAGTGAGGGGTAATACGATTATTTTTCTGTTTGCTAATTTAGCTAACTAGGTAGCTGGTTAACTAAGTTAGCGAGCTAAACAACGACCAGTAGCCTTATCTATGACTAAAACTATAAGAGATCTTTAGTATCTCGATTCTAAAACCTCTTCTCTTTTTAGTCGTAAATATGGCTAGCTGCTAAACAGCAAGCAACAATGTTACAACCAGCCACCTAAAGGTAGGTTTACCAGCAAACGTTAGCACATGACTGGAGTTGGCTACCTAGTTAGCCTGGCGCCTGCTAACTTGTATTTGTAACATGTGAGCAAACGTGTAATGTTAGCAACTGTCAATAATTTTACAAGCAAGCTATGTAACATAATTGACGATGGTTGACATTGGTTATGATTATGAATGTGGATGCATTTCAATCTCACAAAATTATAGGCATAACGCAAGACAGGATTCAAAAAAGATGTAAATAACAATTATGGCATTTCCAGAAAGTTAGCTTGCCAAGTTTACGAGCAAACAGTAATGAGGAACAATCATAAATGTCACGACTTCGGCCAAAGTTGGTGCCTCTCCTTGTTCGGGCGGCGTTCGGCGGTCGTCGTCACCGGCTTTCTAGCTGCCACCGATCCACATTTCTTTTTCCATTTGTTATGTCTTGATTGTACACTTGGTTCCCATTATGCTATTATTATTTCCCTATGTAACAATCTGTGTTAGGGTTTGTTATCCCTACATGGATTTATTGTACTGTTTATTTTTCCCAAGTAAAGTACGTTATTTTTACTCAGTTCTGTTTCCTGCGCTTGACTCCGTCCTCACCTATACACCACTGACACTGAAAATAAAACCATTTATTTGGTAAATCTCTAAAACTGAAGCTGGTTTTACTATAAACATATTTGCCTCAGCATGCCTGATAGACATTGCTGTAATTAGATACTGCAGTGTGGTGCCTGGGCTTCTTCTTGGAATGGATTCTAGATTAAAGAAACATAATTATTTTGCCTGCGTGTGTCATGGTATCCCATGTACTGTATCCCTCTGCTGGAATTCAAGTAGATGACTCATGAGGAGCTGAATGGCACTCCTTCCACAGCTTTACAAGTATCACCTGAACTTACTGTATGTTTCTTGAGAATTGCAATTTCATTATGACCACCTCTCCCACCCATCATCTGCTGATTACCAGTTCTCTTGGCTACAGATTTTTACACCAAAGATTTTGGATATCTGAATGTCTTGCACCTGTTTGATGCAACAGAGCCCTGTACAGCTTATATAAAAAATATTTGGGGAATCCATCAGGGCAGACAAATTTCAAAGATTGATACAAAATATCCATATTTATTTAATGTTGGTTCTACATCAGGGCTCTCCAATCCTGTTCCTGGAGAGCTACCGTAGATTTTCACTCCAACCCTAATCTAGCACAGCTGATTCTTATAATTAGCTGGTTGATAAACTGAACCAGGTTAGTTACAACTGGGGTTGAAGCGAAAGCCTACAGGAGGGTAGCTTTCCAGAAACAGGGTTGGAGACCTCAGGCCTACACGGTCTTATGCTGAGTCACACTGGCTGCATTGACACAGGCAGACCAATTTGGATATTTTTTCCACTAATTGGTCTTAATCAAATCAGATTTTTCAGAACTAAACACAGCCATAGTTCTTTATCTGGCTTCGGTACACTAGCAATGGTGTTTGGCATGGTGGGCTGGGAAAGCTGAGACCCTTGTGCTTATGGCAATTGGCCTGATGACAAACAGAGAAGTTCTGAGATCATTGTGTGTTGGTCGTTTCGAAGTACACAATGCTGCCTTTGTTCAAGTTTGTGGGCACTCCCCTTCTACCTAGGTTCACTATGAGCAGACTAAAACACAGGGAGTCGAAACTTGCCAATACTACCAGTGAAATGAACATGTGCTAGTTCTAGCTTACGGTTTGGATAATTGTGATGTTTACGATAAAAATGTAATGTTGTTAATAATAATGACTATATCCCGTGGCAAAGCCAGGGTGAAATTCCCCTTTAATCCAGATGGTCCTGTGTTATCTCATTCCTTTTCCCCCCCATTAAATTTTGGCCCCCTCAGTTTTAGAAAGACATTGGGGGAATTTCAATTAGATTTCCTTGATTCCTCACATCCTCACCTCCATCCTCTTGTCGCCTCCTTCTGACAAAGGTCAAGAGTAGAAGAAACATGGAAAGAAATATGCTTGTATGGAAATTACATTACAAGAGATGGAATCGCAAAATACATGTGTAAAGTGGTAAAAATAAAATGTAGCTAGTTGTGCCATACATTTTATAGATAAAATGATTAAGTAGCGTATAATTTTTAAATGTGTGCATGCTTTCCTTCGCACTCAAGGACAGGCGCAAACTCCTACGTTAACCTTATAACAAATTGACTCTCTCCTACATATGGTCGACCACTTCTATTTTTCCGGGTCACAGAGAGGAAGGCGGAGAAAACGCAAATATTTGTACCAAATGTCATGGGATCATATAACAATCTTTGCTGAAGCATATGATGTGATATGTTATAGATTTGCTTCCATTCTGTCTTAAATCTATATCCAAAAATGAGGAGTAGAATTTGAACACAAACATTTGCTAACTCATGAGGTATTTCCATTCAATGTTTTTCTTTGCTGTTTAGTCCTTGGGAGCTCCTCGCGTGTCTGTGTCAAAGTTCGGTACTTGTTGGAGTTCTGTGCAGGCGCGGACACATTGCCATAAACCTTCACAGAAAAAGAAGGCAGACTAGAATTTAAAAGGTGTACTGACCCCACCTACAGGTAGTGAACGAGAAAGGTGTGTGGGGGGGAAACAACATCACACAAAATAACAAAAAATAGACCAATCAAAACCAATCCTTCTCCTTCAGTCACAGTCCAATCAAAATCAACTCCCTACAGAGACTCAGGTGCCGGTGAGGGCGATACAGTAATCGACAGGATTCCTTGCAAGACCTCTGCTGTGAAGTCCCAAAAAGCATTCAGGCTCACAATGATGCTAATTTTCTCAAATTCTTTCTCCATTTGTACTGTGCAGTTTATGACCATCGCAAAAATGTATACAAAGTCCACCTTTTTCACATGCAATATGTCAGGATCACTCGGTTGGCGAGAAACATTCACTGGTGACTACTAACGGGGAGTGGGGTTAGTGAAGCCAAAGGGGTAAGTTGAGCAACCTATGTTTCTAGGAAACCACACACAAAATTAATAAATTTGACCAAATATTTAGGAAGAGGTCATCATTTTATGAAGTCTGAGAAGGAAGAAACCACATGAAAAAAAAGTGGTAAGCAAGTAAGGTTAAAAAATATATAGTTTAACTATGTCAAATTAATTTGTGTTAAGGTTTCATGATGCCTTGCAAAAGTATTCACCCCTTGGCATTTTTCCTATTTTGTTGCAATACAACCTGTAATTTAAATGGATTTTTATTTGGATTTCATGGAATGGACATACACAAAATAGTCCAAATTGGTGAAGTGTAATGAAAAAAAGAGAGCTAAAAAACAGAAAATTGGGGCATGCATATGTATTCAACCCCTTTGCTATGAAGCCCCTAAATAAGTTCTGGTGCAACCAATTACCTTCAGAAGTCATATAATTCTTTAAACAAAGTCCACCTGCATGCAATCTAAGTGTCACATGATCTCAGTATATATACACCAGTTCTGAATGGCCCCAGAGTCTGCAACACCACTAAGCAAAAGGCACCATCAAGCAAGTGGCACCATGAAGACCAAGGAGTTCTCCAAACAGGTCAGAGACAAAGTTGTGGAGAAGTACAGATCAGGGTTGGGTTATAAAAAATATCACAAACTTTGAACATCCCATGGCACACCACTAAATCCATTATCAAAAAATGTAAAGAATATGGCACCACAACAAACCTGCCAAGAGAGGGCAGCCCACCAAAACTCACAGACCAGGCAAGGAGGTCATTAATCAGAGAGGCAACAAAGAGACCAAAGATAACCCTGAAGGAGCTGCAAAGCTCCACAGCGGAGATTGGAGTATCTGTTCATAGGACCACTTTAAGCCGTACACTCCACAAAGCTGGGCTTTACGGAAGAGTGGCCAGAAAAAAGCCATTGCTTGAAGAAAAAAAATAAGCAAACCCATTTGGTGTTTGCCAAAAGGCATGTGGGAGACTCCCCAAACATATGGAAGAAGGTACTCTGGTTAGATGAGACTAAATTTGAGGAGCTCAAGGCGCTGGAGAACTTTTACCTTGAAGAATGGGCAAAAGTCCCAGTGGTTAGATGTGCCAAGCATATAGAGACATACCCCAAGAAACTTGCTGCTGTAATCGCTGCAAAAGGTGGCTCTACAAAATATTGGCTTTGGGGGGTGAACAGATATGCACGCTCAAGTTTTCTGTTTATTTTGTCTTATTTCTTGTTTGTTTCACAAAAACATATTTAGCATCTTCAAAGTGGTAGGCATGTTGGGTAAATCAAATGATACACCCCCCCCCCTAGAAAAAAATATTTTAATTCCAGGTTGTAAGGCAACAAAATAGGAAAAATGCCAAGGAGGGTGATTACTTTCACAAGCCACTGTATCTTACGGAAAAGTACATCATTTTAAGATTGTTCTATACATCAGTTGGGGTCTCCATAAATGTCAATATGAGGTCCTAAACCTCACATGAAACTGCATCCTTATAGCTGTGTGGGCTAATATAGTCAAAATGTTTGCCTTGGGGTAAGTTGAGCCTGGCCATGGGATAAGCTAAGCCAATGGTTGAGCCAATGGCAAGTTTAGCAAATTGAAGTGTTTTCTTCCCTGGCGTAATGCAAAGCATTATTGCTGAGATATGAGGTAACAACGTTAAAGTGCAGTGTTTGTTAGTTGTTAAGCCAGTGTTAAAATATGCTTAAAATTATTAAAAGACAGAAAGTGATTATAATGAATTGTGTTTAAAAAATAAAGATAGACGTTACATTTCATTCAGAACAGATGTGTTGGCGGCTTAAAACTTGTTGAGGATAGGGGGCAGTATTTTCACTTTGGATGAATTGCGTGCCCATATTGAACTGCATCCTACTCTGTCCTAGATTGCTAATATATGCATATTATTATTACTATTGGATAGAAAACACCCTGAAGTTTCTAAAACTGTTTGAATTATGTCTGTGAGTATAACAGAACTCATAGGGCAGGCAATCTTCCAAACAAGAAGTGGAATTCTGAATGTGGGTCAACTTTGACGTCATTGCCCCTTCCTTTCCCAACATGATATGGATCTGGTAGCACTTCCTACGCCTTCCATTAGATGTCCTCATTCAGTAGAATGTGGAATGCAGCTTTTGGTGTGAACTTTGACCGAATGGGAGGGGAAATAGTCACGGTCTTGGCAGAATGAAATTTCCCTGTGGGTGCCACTGTCATTCCATTTGGCTGCAGCTGACACCTTATTATCCGATTGGAACGTTATTGGATATATGAAAATAACATCCTGAAGATTGATTCTCTAGTTAGTTTGACCAGTTTATTCGACCTGGAATATACCTTTCTGAAGTTTTCGTGCGAGTTGTCCTGGACCAGCGTCCGCTTTTGTGCACGTGAGCTAAAAGTGCTAGCAAATGCAGCTAATTGGACACTAGTATTGGACATTATGAAACAAAACAACGATTTATTGTGTAACTAGGACTCCTTGCACTGCATTCTGATGAAAGATCATCAAAGGTAAGGCAATATTTATGATATAATTTCGTATGTCTGACTCCAACGTCTGAGCGCTGTCTCAGATTATTGCATGGTAGTCTTTTTTCTTAACGTTTAAAAACAAAATCTGACACAGCGGTTGCATTAAGAACCAGTGTATCTTTAATTATATGTAGAACCTGTATCTTTAGTCAAAGTTTATGATAAGTATTTCTGTTATCTGGCGTAGCTTTCTATAATTCCTCCGGATATTTTGGAGGCATTTCTGAACATGGCGTCAATGTAAACCGAGATTTGTGGATATAAATATGCATATTATCGAACAAAACATAAATGTATTGTGTAACATGTCATATGAGTGTCATCTGATGAAGATTGTCTAAAGGTTAGTGATTCATTTTATCTCTAATCCTGCTTTTGTGACGCTATCTTTGGCTGGGAAAAAATGGCTGCGTTTTTCCTTTGATTTGGTGGTGGTCTAACATAAATATATGTTGTGTTTTCGCTGTAAAACATTTTAAAAATCGGACATGATGGGTAGATGAACAAGATGTTTCTTTCATTTGCTGTATTGGACTTGTTAATGTGTGAAAGTTAAATATTTCTAAAGAATATTTTTGAATTCCCTGCGCCACCTTTTCAGCTGAATGGGGGAGGGTGGAGTTCCCCTCGGGGATCGCCTTGCCATAACAGGTTTTAACTTACCCTGTCCTGCAGCTCAACTTACCATATATATAGATAGATAGATAGATAGATAGATATATAGATATTATATATTATAGATAGATAGATAGATATATATTATATAGATATTATATATTATATATATATTATATGATATATATATATGATATATATTATATATATTATATGATATATATATTATATATATATATATTATATATATATATATATATATATATATATACACACATACGGTATGTACAGTGCATTCATAAAGTATTCAGCCCTTTGACTTTACCTACATTTTGTTACATTGCAGCCCTATTCTAAAATGTATCAAATACATTTTTCTCTCATCAATGTACACTCAATACCCCGCAATGACAATGGAAAAAACAGGTTTAGAAAGTTTTGCAAATGTATTCAAAATTCAAAACCGAAATACCTTATTTACATCAGTACTCAGGCTCTTTGCTCTGACATTTGAAATTAAGCTCCGGTGCATCCTGTTTCCATTCAGATGTTTCTACAACTTAATTAGAGGCAACCAATCATTTTCAATTGATTGGACATAATTTTGAAAGGTACACACAGTTGCCTCCATCATTCTTAAATGTAAGAAGTTTGGAACCACCAAGACTCTTCCTAGAGCTGGCCGCCAGGCCAAACTGAGTAATCGGGGGAGAAGGGCCATGGACAGGGAGGTGACCAAGAACCCGATGGTCAATCTGACAGAGCTCCAGAGTTCCACTGTGGAGATGGGAGAACCTTCCAGAAGGACGGCCATCTCTGCAGCGCTCCACAAATCAGGCCTTAATGGAAGAGTGGTCAGACGGAAGCCACCCCTCAGTAAAAGGAAAATGACATCCTGCTTGGAGTTTGTCAAAAAGCACCTAAAGGACTCTGACCATGAGAAACAAGTTTCTCTGGTTTGATGAAACCAAGACTAATCTATTTGGCCTGAATGCCAAACGTCACGTCTGGAGGAAACCTGGCACCATCCCTACGGTGAAGCAAAGTGATAGCAGCATCATGCTGTGGGGATGTTTTTCAGCAGTAGGGACTGGGAGACTAGTCAGGATCAAGTGAAAGATGACAGGAGCAAAGATACAGAGAGATCCTTGATGAAAACCTGCTCCAGAGCACTCAGGACCTCAGACTGGGGTGAAGGTTCACCTTCCAACAGGACAATGTCCCTAAGCACACAGACAAGACAGTACAGGAGTGGCTTCGGTACAAGTCTCTTAATGTCCTTGAGTAGCCCAGCCAGAGCCAGGAATTGAACCTGATCCAACATCTCTGGAGAGACCTAGTGCAGTGATGATTCCCATCCAACCTGACAGAGCATGAGAGGATCTGCAGAAAATAATTGGTGGAAACTCCCCAAATACAGGTGTGCCAGGTTTGTAGCATCATACTCTAGGCTTTAATCGATCGCTGCCAAAGGTGCTTCTACAAAGTACTGAGTAAAGGGTTTGAATACTTATGTAAATGTGATCTGTTTTTTATTTTTAAGAAATGTGCAAACTATTCTAAAAAGCTGTTTTTGCATCGTCATTATGTGGTATTGTGTGTAGACTGAGGGGAACAAACAATCTCATCAATTTTAGAATAAGGCTGTAACACAACAAAATGTGGAAAGTCACATGGTCTGAATACTTTCTGAATACACAGTATAGATGTAGATAACTTTGTTAGACAGAATACTATATTTCCCTTGACAGAGTGTAAAAAAACATCTCAACTTACCCCACTCTCCCCTACCCTTTTTTTCTTCAAAGTCACTTGTTACTTCAACTATTGTCACTGCCTCCAGATGAGACAGTGGACACCCCTTATTCCTGCCACCTGTCTACTTCACCTTGTAATTCTCACTGATGCCACATTATCCAATACATCCATTACTTTTATTGAGACCTCCCAGGTAACTCCATCAGTCCAAAACCCCCACTCCAACTGAAAACGAGGCAGAACTAGGCTCAGTTTTACTAGATTCCACCACAACTTTAGTTCTCTTGTTTCCTTTCATGGTCGCCACTGTAACCCACTCATTCTCACTGTCATCTTCACCCGATGCGCCATTAGTTTCTTAATGAAAAAGACAAGTTTGCCTGCTCCAAGGCATTTACGTTTCATTGAATAGCTTTAGAAATGTGTAATTATTTATTTAATGTTGTCGATTTGTAAATTAAAACAACTTCTGCACCTGAACCTGAATGCCTCCTGTGTAGCGGAGGAAAGTAGCACTCGTGATGAAGTAGTCCTGCCTGTGACTTCAAAATCAAGATTAACCTCGGCCCAAGGAGAATTTCCTCTTGGCCTGATGGTTAAGACGTTGGTTTCCCAAGTTGGAGACCAGGGTTCGGATCCCATCTGTGAAACCTAAAACATTCCTGCCCTTATAAATTTCCAGCCATCTTTGAGGAATTGTGTGGATCCTGGAGTTTTAAGTGAGAGTTTACGTAATCTTACACAATGTTATTAGGCGGAGGGGAAGCGATGCTATGTTGTCTATGCTTAGCTAGATATATGTGCGAAAACAGCCTGGCAACTAGCAGATGGGGAATTTAACAGGAACTGCTCACTTACACACACTTTTTAAATGCCCCATAATAAGGCTATCTACATGTTAATGGTATCAGGAAACTCAGTCTGTCTGAAAAAAAATGAAAAAGGAAGGGAAGTGTAAATGATATTTAGAGAGCTCATCTGCCAGCACAGTGTCACTAAGGCAACTGTAAGGTTGAAATTAATGATGCAAAATAACACTTAATATGAAGAGGGCTTAATTAAGCTACTTGCTAATTGCAGTTTTTGTTAACTGGTATTTACTGTTAATGTCACGGAGTCGAGTGTCAAGTCTAGTGTTGGTGCCACAAGGGAAGATAACTCAACACTTACATTCTATCCGCATCTTACCTCGACTGGGGTTTGTTCATTAGTGCACACTATAGCAGTCCATAGCAAAACATAGCAACGAAAATGAGAGTTTCTTAACAGACATGTTCTGGTAGATCCCTCCCTGTTTGCTTGGTTTCGTTTGGTTTTTAGTGGATACACCCATGATATACTGAGAGATGTCACATTGTCTCACTACCTCTGTATTTCACTTCTTATCCTTCAATTCCCATTAGCTAAGATGCCCATTTATAGTAAACGTGGCAAGTTCAAGGCAAAATAAAAGGTGCTATTTTGCAGTGACCAGTGGGCAAAAAATTACTAATTTCAGCTGGTCCTCTCCAAAAATCTATAGCTACAGTGCATTTGGAAAGTATTCAAACACCTTAACCTTTTCCACATTTTGTTACATCCTTGTTCTAAAATGGATTAAATTAAATATTTTCTACATCAATCTTACACACAATAGCCCATAATGACAAAGTGAAAATGGGTTTTAAATAAAATGTTGATAATTTATACAAAACAGAAATACCTTATTTATATAAGTATTCAGACCCTTTGCTATGAGACTGGAAATTGTTTCTATTGATCATCCTTGACGTTTCTACAACTTGATTGGAATCCACCTGTGGTAAATTCAATTCAATGGACATGATTTGGAAAGGCACACACCTGTCTAATGTATATAAGGTCCAACAGTTGAAAGCGCATGTCAGAGCAAAAACCAAGCAATGAGGTCGAAGGAATTGTCCGTAGAGCTCAGAGACGCGATTGTGTCGACACAGATCTGGGAAAGGTACCAAAAAATGTCTTCAGCACTGAAGGTCCCCAAGAACACACTGGCCTCCATCATTCTTAAATGGAAGAAGTTTAGAACCAACAAGACTCTTCCTAGAGCTGGCCGCTCGGCCAGTAACTGAGCATCGGGGGAGAAGGTCATTGGTCAGGGACAGAGCTCCAGAGTTCCTCTGTGAAGATGGGAGAACGTTCAAAAAGGACAACCATCTCTGCAGCACTCCAAAAATCAGGCCTTTATGGTAGTGTGGCCAGACGGAAGCCACTCCTCAGTGAAAGGTACATGACCGCCCGATTGGAGTTTGTCAAAAGGCACCTAAAGAACCCCCTGACCATGAGAAACAAGATACTCTGGTCTAATGAAACCAAGATTGAACTCTTTGGCCTGAATGCCAAGCGTCACATCTGAAGGAAACCTGGCACCATCTCTATGGTGAAGCATGGTGGTGGCAGCACCATGCTGTGGGGAGAGTGCCAAAAGGCACATAAAGGAAACTCCATGCGGCATGTCTGGTGCCTTTTACTGAGGGGGGCTTCCTTCTGGCCACTCGAAGTTCATCTTAGAAATCGCGTTAACGCAGAGTTCTGTGTTTTCACGCAGGAAGATAAAATATAAAAACGCATAAATATCTTTCTGAGTTTTGTAAACGCAGATGTAAAATGCTTCTTATTGTAATTTTATTCTTATTGAATTCACAAACGGGCATTCAATCAGCAGACAGCGCTCTGACTTTTGTGTAGGTACTTTTCTTCATTCCTTTTCTTGGTGTAGCCAGCCTACTTCTCCCGTAAAATGCAAGATTAAAACTTCATTCATTGCGTTTCTCTGGGCTATAGTAGTAAAGCCCAAATTAAATATTTTATCAAATATATATATATATTTTTTTTTGGGGGGGGGGGGGGATTTCTAAAGTGGTCCTAAAATTCAAAATCAAATAACAAAATTATCCATAGTATGAACATTTTAACAATTACATATGTCAGCTCAGCTTAGCATTGTTTTTGCAAGAAATGCCTTGCTTTTCCATTGTAAACTCATTTTCTTGTGTGGCTGCCAACCAAATAACACTGCACTTCTGTGGTCATCTGATAAAAATGAAGCTACTTTCTCCCGAATGTGTTGCACTAAAGTATTTTCTGTGAAGGAAACTATAGTTGCTCATCCCTGATAACTACTGAAGCAAAAAAAAAAACTTCAATATAAAATGCAATCCCTGGATTAACCTGCTCCTGCTTTCTCCCATTGGACTATTTACAAACAAACATGTGACTGGCTCAACTGTTCTGGGGATATATGGTAAACTTCGTAATGTAAAATAATGTGACAGGTGAAATGATGAACGCTATCTCCTTTATCTCCTAACATATTGCACAAATTGACTGCAGGTACAGTTCTGTCTCTCTGTCTCTCTCTCTGTGTGTGTGAATAAACAGCCCAAAATTCTGTATAAAATAAACATGCAGTTCCCAGCCATTCAGTCTCTGGTGTGCTGTTTGAGATATGGCGGGCGGTGGAATCAATTCAGCCAAAGAAAAAGATAAATATGTACAGGTGAGGCAGAAGGAGAGGGGAAAGGTTGAGAAGAGAATAGCAGCGGTGTATCTGTTTCCTGTAGTCCTCTCTATACCTGTTTCCCTCCCTCTTCTTTTTTCCCATCCTTTCCCTGCTGAGCCCTAGAGGCCCTGATCTCCCCCTTCTCCCTCCACCTCCCCCTATCCCTCCATTCCCAGTTGGGCCCTAGAGACCTGTAGCAGGAGAGATTATGTCCACTCAGTGGCTGCACAGAGAGCCTCAGTATCATGATACCAAAAATGTATGTGTTTGTGGTTCATGTTTTCTATAATCTACTCCTTCAGCAGTAGTTATCAGTTCAACATAAAACCCCTGAGGCAGTATTAGCTAGTATTAGCTGCAAATCCTGGAGCAAGGATAAACTGATCCAATCTAGCCAAATACATATCAATGCTATAACTCAGTGGAAGTAAATAGTGAGACTCATGAGTCCTGTGTTTTGATATTCTCCTGGAGTTGTGTTAATACGCTACAGGAAGAGAAGAGCTTCATCCAAAATGGCACTTTATTCCCTATTTACTGCACTGTGTAGGGAATATGTGACTGATTCGGTTCTACATAGCATAATTTGGAATTGTGTTTTTTTACATTGGATAAAAGAGACTCAGAGAGAAAAAAAGGTATATCATAGACTGCAGTTGAGGAACAATGTGAAAGTATTCTGCTTTGAAAGTTGATAAACTAGTAACCCCACATTTTGAGAAAATGACCATTGAAAGTATTGGTACTCCTACTGGAGAGCTCTTCTTTGTCTACTGTCACACCCTGATTGGTTTCCCCTGTCCTTGTGATTGTGTTGCCCATCTTCCCCATTATCCCGTGTTTATATACCTGTGTTCTCAGTTTGTCAAGTCAACCAGCATTTTGTTTATCAACTCCTGCTTTTTCCCAGTCTCTCTTTTCTCGCCCTCCTGGTTTTGACCCTTGCCTGTCCTGACTCCGAGCCCGCCTGCCTAACCACTCTGCCTGCCCCTGAACCTGAGCCTGCCTACCGACCTGTACCTTTGCACCCGCTGGATTTTTTACCTCTGCTTACCCTGAGCCTGCCTGCCATCTGGTACTGTTGCCTCACCTCTGATATACTTACCTCTGCCTGCCTTGACCTGTCTATTGCCTGCCCCTATTGGATCATTAAACTATTGTTTATTCGGAGTGGTCTGCATCTGGGTCTTACCTTCATACCTGATAGTCTACAGTCATTTAACATAGTTCACACCCTCTTAAGCCTTAGTCCCACCCATGTCTTAAGGATTCCCATGTGAGGCCACGTGTTAAACAGAGTGAGCAAGGTAGTGTAGTAAACAACCAAAGATTAAGACAAAGTGATGAAATTAGTAGCGAAACTACACTTTATCTAGTCCTTTGTTGCAGGTCATGTTGTTCTTAACATTACTGTCTCTGATTTTATTTGATATAGAGTGTGTTGACCAAAGTTAATTTGTCACATGCTTAGGATACAGAATGTGTAAACGGTACAGCGGCGCAGTGGTCTAAGGCACTGAATCTCAGTGCAAGAGGCATCACTAAAGTCCATATCACATCCGGCCATGATTGGTAGTCCTATAGGGTGGCGCACAATTGGCCCAGCTTTGGCCAGGGTAGGACGTCATTGTAAATAAGAATTTGTTCTTAACTGACTTGCCTAGTTAAATAAAGATTAAATAAAAAATATACAAATGGTTATTTGTTTCGTAGCAATATCAAAAACAGAAAATGTCAAGATAAATACGGTATAATTAGATGATTAGACACACTTGTCTAAATTGATGGGTCATGTGAAATAAATGCTATAACCACCACCCAGCCACATCTAAGTGGATAGGTCACTATTGTCTACACATGTTCATGAAATACAACAGATGACTGTAATCATCCCCTGACCCACCTGGCTAACTTGAATGGTCATGTAATCATCTAGTGAAGTGGAGTCTTGAGTTGGATGACCGTTAAAAATATTTTTTACCAGCCAGAGCTCACAGTTGTCTTGAAAGCACTGAAATTGGAAGTCTGAGATTTCCAAGTTCCCACTTGTTTTGAATGCGGCAGCAATCCCAACCCATACTGATTGTCATCGCTAGCCACAATGCATGAATCTGAAGATGGCTAAAGCTAACCAACTGGGTTCAATGTTTGCTAGCTAATTTACATTAGGCTATAACCAGCAATACAAATTGTTTTCTGAGATACGAATAACATTACATGTAACGTTAGCTAGCGAGCCAGTAGCTAACGTTAGCTAGCAAGCCAGTTATTAGTTAGCTAGCTAACTAATAATACAATTTAACTTGCAATGAAAACAACTTTACGACAAAAAAACAAAACATAAATATCTGAAAATGTAGCCATGGTTGCCCTTAGTTTGAAGATGCAATCCGGAGACACGTGTTTTATACAACAGTCTTCTGTGTTCTCTTTTCAACTCCCTCTGAACTTTTGCAATCAAATGTCAGAATTTCTACACTAGCTATCATACTCTGCATCCACCAGGCATTCCACAGATTTTTAAAACTCGGTCAACTTCTTCCGTGAGATTCCACAATATCTGGTGCAATGAAAATGTTACCTAAATCAGGGATTTCCTCATTGTCTGATTCATTTTCAGAGTCTGAGAGAGTTAGCATGGCACGATCGTCCTCAAGAAAACGGAGACACTTTTGCAGTCCAAAAAGTTGTGGTAGAAAGGATGATCTACACATACTACACAGCTCATGTTACAGATAGAAGCATGCTACAAGGCAGACCAATCCGAACTCATCTCTTGGCATGTCCAGCCCATCCATTATCTCAGACAATCATGGTTAGCGGGAAAGTTCTTGTCTTTTTCTGTGGCTAAAGCAACTAATTTAACTATTTTTATTTGCATTTTCAGGTGGCATACAAGTGTGTTATTAAGGCACATGAACATTCACGTCGCAGAAAGCATTTCTGGCAAAAAAAAGGGCATTTTGATAAAAATTTATATTTACATTCAAATGCATCTCCCGTAAAGTAGTGATGTGGGACATACACCTAATTTCCGGAAACGAGTCAGAAATGGTGTCATTTGGGATGTGGCCATGTTTTAGAGCAGGAATAATATCAACAATATCAATTACAGGGGCTGAGTCACTGGCTTACTGGTGCTCTTTCATGACGTCCCAAGGAGGGGTGCGTTAATTGAGTGGGTTGAGTCACTGATATGATCTTCCTGTCTGGGGTGGCACCCCCCCCCATATGTCTCAGAATGGTAAGTTGGTGGTTGAAGATATCCCTTTAGTGGTGTGGGGGCTGTGCTTTGGCAAAGTGGGTGGGGTTATATCCTTCCTGTTTGGCGCTGTCCGGGGGTATCATCAGATGGGGCCACAGTGTCTCCTGACCCCTCCTGTCTCAGCCTCCAGTATTTATGCTGCAGTAGTTTGTGTCAGGGGGCTAGGTCAGTTTGTTATATCTGGAGTACTTCTCCTGTCTTATCCGGTGTCCTGTGTGAATTTAAGTACGCTCTCTCTCATTATCTCTTTCTTTCTCTCTCTTGGAGGACCTGAGCCCTAGGACCATGCCTCAGGACTACCTGGCATGATGACTCCTTGCTGTCCCCAGTCCACCTGGCTGCTGCTCCAGTTTCAACTGTTCTGACTGCGGCTATAGAATCCTGACCTGTTCACCGGACGTGCTACCTGTCCCAGACCTGCTGTTTTCAACTCTCTAGAGACAGCAGGAGTGGTAGAGATACCCTTAATGATTGGCTATGAAAAGCCAATTTACTCCTGAGGTGCTGACTTTCTGCACCCTCGACAACTACTGTAATTATTGTTATTTGACCATTCTGGTCATTTATGAAGATTTGAACATCTTGGCCATATTCTGTTATAATCTCTACCCAGCACAGCCAGAAGAGGACTGGCCACCCCTCATAGCCTGGTTCCTCTCTAGGTTTCTTCCTAGGTTTTGGCCTTTCTGGCGAGTTTTTCCTAGACACCGTGCTTCTACACCTGCATTGATTGCTGTTTGGGGTTTTAGGCTGGTTTTCTGTACAGCACGTTGAGATAGCTGATGTACAAAGGGCTATATAAATCAATTTGAACACACTCCGTCCCAGACCAAACCTTAGTTATCTTTGGTTAGGTCAGGGTGTGACACAGGTGGTTTGTTAGTTTTTCTATTGTCAATGGGTTTTGTAAGTCTAGGTGTTTATATGTCTGTGGTTGCCTAGATTGGTTCTCAATCAGAGGCAGCTGTTTATCGTTGTCTCTGATTGGGGACCATATTTAGGTAGCCATATTCCTTGGGTTGTTTGTGGGTTCTTATTCTATGTTTAGTTGCCTGTCTGCACTAGCTATATTAGCTTCACGGTTCATTTTGTATAGTTTGTTCAGTGTTCTTTCTTTTATTAAAGAAGAATGTATGCTTACCATGCTGCACCTTGGTCTCCTCCATACGACGGACGTGACAAAATCATAAAGGGTCTGATTGGGTTTGAGTTAATGAATGTAGCCACATCCCAAATGGTACCCTATTTCCTATATAGTGCATTACATTTAACCAGGGCCCATAAGCCTAGTCAAAAGTAGTGCATTATGTTGGGCTATTGTCAAAAGTAGTGCACAATGTAGGGAATAGGGTGCCATTTGGGATGTAAACCATGTGGTCAATGGGCCCTGGATTAAGCAGCAAGTTAAAGCACAGTTATAAGGTTCACATGTGGATACGAACAATGAGCCAAATTGCTCACTTTGGCAAAACACACACTTGCAGGCACACACACACACTGGCATACTGTGCGCGCACAAACACACACACAGAATGACTGACAGGCACATACTGGCAGGAGCACACACACACACACAATGACACACACCTCTGCCACCACAGTCTCGTCACTAATCCCACTCCCAAACGCTAAGGACATATCTGAGATGACAGATGAATGAGTGGAGATGATGGATACTGGCTGAGACAGATACACTGGGTGTCAGAGGGGTGAACTTAGATCAACGCTTCAGCAGATTCATTGGGAGACACCGGCCACTCTGCCTTGTACTTTGGCTTTTCTGCAGGGCTGATGTGAGAAGAGCATAGAACTTTGGCTGTGACTGACTGGTTCAATAAGTGTACAGTTTGCGTCTCTGGGTCTTTGGCTGAGTTTTTGCAAAGGTTCGTAGCACTAAGATCATCTTACATCCATTGCCAAAAATGAACTTAAGATGATCATAGTGCTTCAAAGTTTTTGGGAAACACACCCCTGTATGATAAATGTTTGGTTCTACATGGAACAGACTGAATTAGGGAAAATATAGAGTCATTTGGTCTATCCCTAAAAGAGTTTCTCTCGAACTCACTTGATTGTTGAAGACCAAGTTCCATATTACTCATACTCTGAGTGCAAAGCATTTTCACTCTGGAAGTGTAAGTTAAGCCATTATAAAGTCCACTGTAACACACGGAGCACATTGCCAAATGGCTCATATTCACTACTACCTAGCCCTTTAGTCACAGCCTCTGTCATCACGTATACAGGTTTAAAATGGCAGATTTGGTCGTTGATAAGCAACTTGAAACGCATTGTCTGTACAGTAACATACTATATATGATGTCAGATCTCAGGCTCTCTGCCTTACAACATTGTATGGGTTTCATATGACAGCCGTTTTAAACGTGTGTACCACTTGCAACAAAAAGATGACACCATAGCTCCTGCTAATTGGGCTATATTTGGATTTTTTTTTTGTAGACTGATTGAGGGGAATGCTGTACATTGAGAGGACTCGATGTGTTCTGAAAGATGGGATGTTGAAGATTGTAATAAATACCACTTTGATGTCATAAAAGCAAATCGCACACATCAGTCCAAATATGCCTTCAGTATCAACATTTATCATTGCTATACTTGATGTACAGTTAAAAGGATGATATGCTTCATACCCTGGATTGTACTGAACAGAATGAGCCTGTGTGTTGTATTGTGAAGAAAATGTTCCACGAAACACGGACGTGAACATTTTTCAGCGGTAGGGACTGGGAGACTAGTTATGAACGAGGGAAAGATGAACGAAGTACAGAGAGAACCTTGATAAAAACCTGCTCCAGAGTGCTCAGGACATCAGACTGGGGCAAAGGTTCACCTTCCAACAGGACAACTACCCTAAGCACACAGACAATGCAAGAGTGGCTTCGGGACAAGACTCTCAATTTACTTGAGTGGCCGATCGAAAATCTCTGGAGAGACCTGAAAATAGATTTACAGTGACACTCCCAATCCAGCTTGAGAGGATCTGCAGAGAAGAATGGGAGAAACTCTAAAAATACAGGTGTGCCAAACTTAGCGTCATACCCAAGAAGACTCAAGGCTGTAATCGCTGCCAATGGTGCTTCAACAAAGTACTGAGTAAAGGGTCTGAATACTTATGTAAATGTATTATTTCAGTTTTGTATTTTAAATACATTTGCTAAAATCAAAAAAAAAAACGTTTTTGCTTCGTCATTGTGGGGTATTATGTGTAGATTGATGTGGGGGAAAAACTATTGAATCAATTTAAGAATACGGATGAAACAACAGAGTGGAAAAAGTGAAGGGGTCTGAATACTTTCCGAATACACTGTAAATTGCTATCTGTTTGTCTAAAGTGCGTTTCGAAAGCCGAACACTGTAAGATCGTATTTTATAACTTAGCTTGTCATGTTGGCAATAGAATAAGCTTTAACCTTTGACACATACAAACACACAAGTATGATCATTCTACAGCATACGCTCAAACTGGTGTGATTCGAAAACTTATTTAGAACGTCCAATTACAATTGACACAACATTCAGTGTTTGAGCAGGCCACACTGTTCTTTTCACAGAAACATTTTACACAAACAGTCTTTACAACATGTTGTCTAGTTTAGTTTATTTTTGGATGCACTGTTCAGACATCCACAGAAGTAGCTACAGCATAACAGAATTCTCATCCAAACCAGAATACGTAGGCTACATTAGTTGTAGAGCTAACTGGGGAAAGAGTGACCTAACACAAGCGTTCATGTTTAGCTAACTCTTGGCTGACAGAAACCATAATATGAATTAGCTAATATCAATTACTATTAACAAATAGCACATCACAGGTGGTGTACAAGATGAGTTTGGTCTGTTTGCAATATGCAGGTTGAAGGGGGTGTGTTGTCTTCCATTATTCCCTTCACCTCGATTTGTGATAACGTCTTTGGTCTGACAGACATTTACATGTCACCCAGAATGCATCAAGGCCATCATACTGTTAAAATAGCCATCACTAGCACATTAGAGGCTGCTGCCTATATACATAGACTTGAAATCACTGGAACATCAGTCACTTTAATAATGTTTACATATCTTGCATTATTGATCTCATATGTTTATATACTATATTCCACTGCATTTAAGCCAAATACATTTAAACTCAGTTTTTCACAAATCCTGACATTTAATCTGAGGAAATAGTTCCTGTTTTAGGTCAGTTAGGATCACCACTATCTTTTAAGATTGTGAAATGTCAGAATAATAGTAGAGAGAGTATTTATTTCAGATGTTATTTTTCATCACATTCCAGGTGGGTCAGATGTTTACATACACTCAATTAGGATTTGGTGGCATTGCCTTTAAATTGTTTAACTTGGATTAAATGTTTCGGGTAGTCTTCCACAAGCTTCCCACAGTAAGTTGGGTGAATTTTGGCCCATTCCTCCTGACAGGGCTGGTGTAACTGAGTCAGGGATGTAGGCCTCCTTGCTCACACACACTTTTTCAGTTCTGCCTACAAATTTTCTATGGAATTTAGGTCAGGGCTTTGTGATGGCCACTCCAATACCTTGAATTGTTGTCCTTAAGCCATTTTGCCACAACTTTGGAAGTATGCTTGTGGTCATTGTCCATTTGGAAGACACATTTGCGACCAAGCTTTAACTTCCTGACTGATGTCTTGAGATGTTGCTTCAATATATCCACGTAATTTTCCTGCCTCATGATGCCATCTATTTTGTGAAGTGCACCAGACCCTGCTGCAGCAAAGCACCCCACAACATGATGCTGCCACCCCCGTGCTTCACGGTTGGGAGGGTGTGCTTTGGCTTGCAAGCCTCAACCCGTTTTCCTCCTAACATAATGATGGTCATTATGGCCAAACAGTTCTGTTTGTTTCAACAGACCAGAGGACATTTCTCCAAAAAGTACAATCTTTGTCCCCATGCGCAGTTGCAAACCGTAGTCTTGCTTTTTTATGGCGGTATTGGAGCAGTGGCTTCTTCCTTGCTGAGCTGCCTTTCAACAAAGGACTCATTTTACTGTGGATATAGATACTTTTGTACCTGTTTCCTCCAGCATCTTCACAAGGTCATTTGCTGTTGTTCTGGGAGCGATTTGCACTTTTCACACTAAAGTACGTTCATCTCTAGGAGACAGAACGCGTCTCCTTCCTGAGTGGTATGATGGCTTCGTGGTCCCATGGTGTTTATATTTGCGTACTGTTGCGTATTGTTTGTACAGATGAACTTGGTACGTTTTGCAAAATGTTCCCAAGGATGAACCAGACTTTTTTTCTGAGGTGTTGGCTGATTTCTTTTGATTTTCCTGTGATGTCAAGCAGAGGCACTGAGTTTGAAGGTAGGCCTTGAAATACATCCAAAAGGTTCACCTACAATTGACTCAAATGATGTCAATTAGCCTATCATCATTTTCTGGAATTTTCCAAGCTGTTTAAAGGCACAGTCAACTTAGTGCATGTTAACTTCTGACCCACTGGAATTGTGATAAGAGAACTAATCTGTCTGTAGACAATTGTTGGAAAAATTACTTGTGTCATGCACAAAGTAGATGTCCTAACCGACTTGCCAAAACTATAGTCCGTTATCAAGAAATTTGTAGTGTTTGAAAAATGAGTTTTAATGACTCCAACCTAAGTGTATGGGTTATGGTTAGCAGCGTAACATAGGGGTTGGGGGGAACACAATGCAAATAGTACAGGTAGCCATTTGATAACCTGTTCAGGAGTCTTATGGCTTGGGGGTAAAAGCTGTTGAGAAGCCTTTTGTCCTAGACTTGGCACTCCGGTACCGCTTGCCATGAGGTAGTAGAGAGAACAGTCTCTGACTGGGGTGGCTGGGATCTTTGACTATTTTTAGGGCCTTCCTCTGACACCGCCTGGTGTAGAGGTCCTGGATGGAAGGCAGCTTAGCCCCAGTGATGGACTCGGCCATACAAACTATCATCTGTAGTGACTTGCAGTCGGAGGCCGAGCAATTGCCGTACCAGGCAGTGATGCAACCAGTGCTCTCAATGTTGCAGCTGTAGAACTTTGAGGAACTCAGGACCCATGCCAAATCTTTTTAGTTTCCTGAGGAAGAATGGGCTTTGTTGTGCCCTCTTCATGACTGTCTTGGTGTGTTTGGATCATTCTATTTTGTTGGTGATGTGGACACCAAGGAACTTGAAGCTGTCAATCTGCTAGACTACACCCCCGTCGATGAGAATGTCCTCCTTTTCCCGTAGTCCACAATCATCTCCTTAGTCTTGGTAATTTTGAGGGATAGGTTGTTATTCTGGCACCACCCGGCCAAGTCTCTGACCTCCTCCCTATAGGCTGTCTCTTTGTTGTCGGTGATCAGGCGTACCACTGTTGTGTCGTCTGAAAACTTAATGATGGTGTTGGAGTCGTGCCTGCCCATGCAGTCATGGGTGAACAGGGAGTACAAGAGGGGACTGAGCACGCACCCCTGGGGGGTTCCAGTGTTGAGGATCAGCATGGCAGATGTGTTGCTACCTACCCTCAGCACCTGGGGGTGGCTTGTCAGGAAGTCCAGTATCCAGTTGCTGAGGGAGGTGTTTAGTCACAGGATCCTTAGCTTAGTGATGAGCTTTGAGGAAACGATGGTGTTGAATGCTGAGCTGAAGTCAATGAATAGCATTCTCACATAATTGTTACTTTGTTCAAGTGAGAAAGGGCTGCGTGGAGTGCAATGGAGATTGCATCATTTGTGGATCTGTTGTGGCGGTATGCAAATTTTAGAGGGTCTAAGGTTTCTGGGATAAAGGTGTTGATGTGAGCCATTACCAGCCTTTCAAAGCACTTCGTGGCTATGGATGTGAGCGCTACGGGTCTGTAGTCATTTAGGCAGGTTGCCTTTGTGTTCTTGGGCACAGGAACTATGGTGGTTTGCTTGAAACATGTTGGTATTACAGACTCAGTCAGGGACATGTTGAAAATGTCAGTGAAGACACCTGCCAGTTGGTCAGCACATGCCCGGAACACACATCCTGGTAATCCGTCTGGCCCCTCAGCCTTGTGTATGTTGACCTGTTGAAAGGTCTTACTCACGTTGGCTACGGAGAGCGTGATCACACAACACACAGTTGTCTGTAACAGCTCATGCTCTCATGCATGCCTCAGTGTTGCATGTCTCGAAGTGAGCATAGAAGTGATTTAGCTTTTCCCTTTTGTAGTCTGTAATAATTTGCAAGCCCTGCCACATGACGAGCGTCGAAAACCTGGTGTACTATGATTCAATCTTAACCCTGTACTGACACTTTGCCTGTTTGATGGGTTGTCACAGGGAATAGCAGGATTTCTAGTAAGTTTCCGGGTTAGAGTCCCGCACCTTGAAAGCAGCAGCTCTGCCCTTTTAGCTCAGTGCAAATGTTGTCTGTAATCCATGGCTTCTGGTTGGGTACATACATTCACTGTGGGGACGACATCCTCGATGCACTTATTGATAAAGCCAGTGACTGATGTGGTGTACTCCTCAATGCCATCGGGAGAATCCTGGAACATGGTCCAGTCTGTGATAGCAAAACAGTCCAGTAGTTTAGCATCTGCTTCTTCTGACCACTTTTTTATAGACAGAGTCACTGGTGCTTCCTGCTTTAATTTTTTCCTGTAAGCAGGAATCAGGAGGATAGAGTTGTGTTCGGATTTACCAAATGGAAGGCGAGGGAGAGCTTTGTACGCGTCTCTGTGTGTGGAGTAAATTTAACATGTTGATAGACATTTGGTAGAACTGATTTAAGTTTCTCTACAACTTCTCTGGCCACTAGGAGCGCCGCCTCTGGGTGATTGGTTTCCTGTTTGCTTATTTCCTTATACAGTTGACTGAGTGTGTGTCTGTGGTGGTAAATAAATAGCCAAGAAAAGTATAGCTGAAAACTCTAGGCAAGTAGATGCTTAATGTGCGTCTGGAAGGAGACTTTACAGTCTAACCAGAAAGCTAGGTATTTGTTATTGTCCACATATTCTAAGTCAGAACCGTCCAGAGTAGTGATGCTGGGCGGGCGGGCAGGTGCGGGCGAAGAGCATGCATTTAGTTTTACTTGCATTTAAGAGCAGTTGGAGGCCATGGAAGGAGAGTTATGGCATTGAAGCTCGTCTGGAGGTTAGTTAACTTCTTAGGTCGAGCAATCCCATATCCGGGAGCGTAATCATAGCCTCAAGCTCATTACCATAACGCAACGTTAACTATTCATGAAAATCGCAAATGAAATGAAAGAAATATATTCACTCACTTAGCCTTTTGTTAACCTCTCTGGGCAACCCGACATGCAAGCATCCCACCTTGTGAACAATAAATGCAAATGCGCTACGCCAAATGCTAATAGCACTCGTTAAAACTCAAACGTTAATTAAATCTCACATGCAGGGTACTCAATTGAAGCTACACTCGTTGTGAATCTAGTGAACAAGTCAGATTTTTAAAATGCTTTTCGGCAAAGCATGAGAAGCTATTATCTGATAGCATGCAACACCCCGAAATACCAGAAGGGGACGTAAACAAAATAATTAGCGTAGCCAGCGCTACACAAAACGCAGAAATAAAATATAAAACATTCATTACATTTGACGAGCTTCTTTGTTGGCACTCCTATATGTCCAATAAACATCACAATTGGGTCTTTTTTTCGATTAAATCGGTCCTTGTATACCCAAAATGTCCATTTGTGAAGACCGTCAGATCCAGGAAAAACACAGTTTTTAAACGCAACGTCATTTTTTTTAATTAAAAAAGTTGCCTATAAACTTTGACAAAACACTTCAAACTACTTCTTTAATCCAACTTTAGGTATTAGTAAACGTTATTAGTAAACGTTAATAAACGATCAAATTGATCACGGAGCGATCTGTATTCAATAGCAACAAGCCCATCCCTATCTATTATGCCTTGCAATAGACAATTCAGAGACTGGCGGATTGATTTTTTCTTCGTCGATTTTGTGATCAGGTTTCCTTGCGATTTTGACCACGAAACACGTTCTGTTATAGTCACAGACATAATTGAACCAGTTTTAGAAACTTCAGAGTGTTTTCTATGCAAACATACTAATCATATGCATATACTATATTCCTGGCATGAGTAGCAGGACGTTGAAATGTTGCGCGATTTTTAACAGAATGTTGAAAAAAGTAGCCCAAACAGGTTTTAACACTGTCATCTCAGATTTTCAAAATATGCTTTTCAACCATAGCTACACAATCATTTGTGTAAGAGTATTGATAGCTAGCATAGCATTAAGCCTAGCATTCAGCAGGCAACATTTTCACAAAAACACGAAAAGCATTCAAATAAAATCATTTACCTTTGAAGAACTTCGGATGTTTTCAATGAGGAGACTCTCAGTTAGATAGCAAATTTTCAGTTTTTCCAAAAAGATTATTTGTGTCGGAGAAATCGCTCCGTTTTGTTCATCACATTTGGATAAGAAAAAACCTGAAAATTCAGTCATTACAACGGCAAACTTTTTCCCAAATTAACTCCATAATATTGACAGAAACATGGCAAACGTTGTTTAGAATCAATCCTCAAGGTGTTTTTCACATATCTATTCGATGATAAATCATTCGTGGTAGTTGGGTTTCTCCTCTGAAGCAAATGGAAAAATGCACGCAGCTGGAGATTACGCAATAATTTCGATGGAGGACACCAAGCGGGCACCTGGTAAACGTAGTCGCTTATGGTCAATCTTCCAACGATATGCCTACAAATACGTCACAATGCTGCAGACACCTTGGGGAAACGACAGAAAGTGTAGGCTCATTCCTGGCGTATTCACAGCCTTATAAGGAGACATTGGAACACAGCGCCTTCAAAATCTGGGCCATTTCCTGTTTGAAATTTCATCTTGGAACACAGCGCCTTCAAAATCTGGGCCATTTCCTGTTTGAAATTTCATCTTGGTTTTGCCTGTAGCATCAGTTCTGTGGCACTCACAGATAATATCTTTGCAGTTTTGGAAACATCAGAGTGTTTTCTTTCCAAAGCTGTCAATTATATGCATAGTCGAGCATCTTTTCGTGACAAACTATGTTTAAAACCGGAAAGTTTTTTCATCCAAAAATTAAAAGAGCGCCCACTATAAGAACGAAGAATTTAACAGTGTCCAAAGAAGGGCCAGAAGTATACAGAATGGTGTCATCTGTGTTGAGGTGGAGCAGAGAATCACCAGCAGCAAGATCGACATCATTGATGCATACAGAGAAAAGAGTCGGCCCGAGAATTGAACCCTGTGGCACCCCCATAGAGAATGCCAGAGGTCCGGACAACAGGCCCTCCATTTTGACACACTGAACTCTATCAGAGTAGTAGTTAGTGAAATAGGCGAGGCAGTCATTTGAGAAACCAAGGCTGTTGAGTCTGCCGATAAGAATGTGGTGATTGACAGTCAAAAGCCTTGGTCAGGTTGATGAATATGGCTGCACAGTATTGTCCTTTATTGATGGCGGTTATGATATCGTTTCGGACCTTGAGCATGGCTGAATTGCACCCATGACCAGCTCGGAAACCTGATTGCAGAGCGGAGAAGGTACGGTGAGATTCGAAATGGTCAGTGATCTGTTTGTTAACTTGGCTTTCAAAGACCTTAGAAAGGCAGGGTAGGATAGATAAAGGTCTGTAGCAGTTTGGGTCTAGAGTGTCTCCCCCTTTGAAGAAGGGGATGACTGCGGGATCTCAGACAATAGGAAAGAGGTTGAACAGGCTAGTAATAAGGGTTGCAACAATTGCGGCAGATCATTTTAGAAAGAGGGTCCAGATTGTATAGCCCAGATGATTTGTAGGGGTCCAGATTTTGCAACTCTTTCAGAACATCAGCTATCTGGATTTGGGTGAAGGAGAAATGGGGGAGATTTAGGCAAGTTGTTGATGGGGGTGCAGGGCTGTTGACCGGGGTAGGGGTAGCCAGGTGGAAAGCATGGCCAGCCGTAGAAAAATGCTTCTTGAAATTCTCAATTATTGTGGATTTATCGGTGGTGACAGTGTTTCCTAGCCTCAATGCAGTGGGCAGCTGGGAGGAGGTGCTCTCATTCTCCATGGACTATATAGTGTCCCAGAACGTTTTGGAGTTTGTGCTACAGGATGCAAATTTCTGTTTGAAAAAGCTCATCTTTGCTTTCCTAACTGCCTGTTTATATTTGTTCTTAACTTCCCTGAAAAGTTGCAAAAGAAATAAAAGCTGAAATAAATCATTCTCTTTACTATTATTCTGACATTTCACATTCTTAAAATAAAGTGGTGATCTCTAGTCTGTTGGATGAAAGCCCCATCCAACAGACTAGGGAATTTGTACTAGGATTAAATGTCAGGAATTGTGAAAAACTAAGTTTAAATGTAAACTTCTGAGTTCAACTGTATAAAAGCAAACCTTGATTTCATATTTAAAACCTATTTGGGATAGGGGGCAGCATTTTCACTTTTGGATAAATAGCGTGCCCAATTTCAACTTCCTGCAACTCATGCCATAAATATAAGATATGTATATGATTAGTAGATTTGGATAGAAAACACTCTGAAGTTTATAAAACTGTTTGAATCATGTCTGTGAGTATAACAGCATTTTATGTAGCAGGCAAAACCCAGAGGACTAACCATTCAGAATGATTTATTTTTGAGATCACTGTCTGTTCAATGGACTCTCATGGGGAAACAATATTTCTTAGTCACTTGTTTGCAGTTCCTACCGCTTCCACTGGGATGTCACCAGTCTTTGGAATTTGGTTGAGGTTATTCCTTTGTGCAATTAAGAAGTATGGCCATCCTGGAAAAGAGTAACGCTGTTGAGAGTTGGCCAAGACTTGAAAAGTAGCGTTAGTTTCCTCTCGTCCTCTATTGAAAACAAATAGACCTTTATTCAATTTGATTGATTATTAACGTTTAAAAATACCTAAAGTTGTATTACAAAAGTATTTTGAAATGTTTTGGTAAAGTTTACGGGTAACTTTTGAGATATTTTTTAGTGACTTTGCGCAAATTGGAAGCTGTTTTTTTCTGGATCAAACGTGCCAAATAAATTGACATTTTTTTATATATATTGACGGAATTAATCGAACAAAAAGGACCATTTGTGATGTTTATGGGACATATTGGAGTGCCCACAAAAGAAGTTGCCTAATGCCTACTCACTTAAAAACAATTTTTTGGTTTTAATTAAATGTAATATGACCTGCTTATTCTGCTAAACTATTCTACTACAGTATTTCACTGTAATGTAAAGTGTTCAATCAAGGTCAGGATAGGCTACACTGCAGAAACGAGGCAATCCTGGCTGTCACGTTCTGACCTTAGTTCTTTTATTTATGTCTTTGTTTTAGTATGGTCAGGGCGTGAGTTGGGTGGGTTGTCTATGTTGTGTTTTGAGTTTGGCCTGGTATGGTTCTCAATCAGAGGCAGGTGTCGTTAGTTGTCTCTGATTGAGATTCATACTTAGGTAGCCTTTTTCCACCTGTGTTTTGTGAGTGTTTATTTTCTGTCTAGTGTGTTTTAACCTTACAGAACTGTTTCGGTTTCGTTTCTTTCTCTTTGTTATTTTGTTTAGTGTTCTGAGTTTAAATAAATATCATCATGAACACATACCACGCTGTGCTTTGGTCCTCCGATCCTTCTTACTACTACTCCTCAGAAGAGGAGGACGAGAATTGTTACACTAGCAATTTGGCTAATGACCAGGGTCCATTAGAATTGCTTTCCCCACAACAGAAAAATGTATTGTTATTTAATCACGGGAAAACGAGTTTTGGGATCTTGTCTCGGTTATCTCTCTGTAATTTGTGATTAAGGCCAAAAAATAAATGTAAAGTGAAGCGTAATAATATCTGGGCCCTCTGGGTTGATTCCAGAAAGAGTCCCATTCAACAGACGAACAGGGAACTATATCTCTGACTCCCTCCCGGCCCATAGCACTCGATATAATTGATTACATGGCAATTGTGTCTGACTTCCTCACTGACAACCCTTCTTGGAGCCAGCGCCAGCCAGGGCCCCAGTTGCAGTCTGGAGCTGCCTGAGCAGATCTGTGGATTATCACGGCAATCAATTAGAGATGTATACATCTCTCCCCAGCTCACCATGAAAAAACCATTGGACATTAGCGGAGTGATCAGAGAGTGATCAGGGGACATTCGGCTCTGTCAGGGATGGAGGGAGGGACAACGCTGCTCTGATGAGCTGAGCCATCCCTCTAGTGTCACTCCAGTGACACTGTGTTTAGAAAGGCTGTTGCCCGACTCAGCATTCCTGAGTATAGTATGACAACAGTGGGATGACGTGACAGCATGTGGAGAGTACTGTAAGTACAATAGTCCACACAGGAATAATGGTATGTGCGTGTGTGTGGTTTTATAGTGCTATGCTGAAACTATACACATTGCACACTCTGGGCTGGAAATTGCTGTCGATGTTTGTTCACTCATGTCATTTAGAATGACACAGTTGTAAACACACATTACAAGGTGTGAAACCCTTTTCCAGAGCACAGTGCAACACTGTGTATGATATAGATACTTTCTCATGTTCATGTGGCGAAGTGAAATATTTCCAATCAACTTTGAGAGATTGTTTAGTTTCACATACATGATTTGAGCTAAGGAACAGAAGAGCAGAGGAAGCGGGATGCTGCTATCCTGGTCCCAGGTCTGTTTGTATTTTATAAGTTATGGACATGACAATTATATCAAATACAAACAGCTCTGGTACCAGGTGAGGC
The DNA here is from genome assembly GCF_036934945.1 of Oncorhynchus masou masou. Classification (NCBI taxonomy): domain Eukaryota; kingdom Metazoa; phylum Chordata; class Actinopteri; order Salmoniformes; family Salmonidae; genus Oncorhynchus; species Oncorhynchus masou. Next base: position 36,526,452 of record NC_088234.1, read on the forward strand.
TGCTGCAGGAATAGTAACAAACATGTTCCTCTGCTTCTTTTCAGTGTTACTGGACTAGCGCCTCATCTCAGAGGAGATGGAGAGGTGGGGTACAGGACAGATGCTAGGAAAACTCTCCTCTCCCCCAGTAGCTCCCTGAGGCCCCTTTGATCCCACGGGATGCACTGACACCTCCAAAACAGGCACATGGGAGGAAAAAAGGGATCTGGGGAGAGGGTAATTTTCAGGACAGGATGGGAGCGCTGTGAGTTGTTGCGCCTGGTCCGACTTGCCCTGTCACTGTCACAACCACCCACCACCAATTGTCCTATCTGGATTTGGGACAAAGACAATATCTGTCAAAAGCACCCTATTCCATATTTAGTGGACTATATTTGACCTGGGAATAGGGTGCCATTTTTCTCAATAGGATGAACAAAGTTTAGAAATCCTCCTAACTAAAAGGGATTGTGCTAGTACACCTGTTCAAATAGCCACAAACAAAACAAAAGCCATATTTGTCATAGCAGCACCAGCTGATAGCTTAAAAAGGGTTTGCAAGAAAATAAATTGAGTGAAACTTCATGACGAGAACACTGTCAGTGTCCCAAATGACAACCCTATCCCCTATGCTCAAAAGTAGTGCACTGTATAGGGTGCCATTTGAGATGCAGTCCCATACATCCAATTCAAAGTTTTAAAAAATGTTTAAAACTAAGATCAGACTGAGAATCCACTCAAGTTCTAACACTTCCATCATGTCTGAGATTGACCAGATTTCTAGTGAAATAATGTACCTGATCCATTTAAAAAATCTCACAACAGGCCTTATGGAAACTGCAAATTTATCTGTAAAATGTCACAATTTCGAAAATAAATAAATAAAAATTTGTTAGACAAGGGCGGATAATTATTTGGTCGGTGAAATAGACTATGCCACAATTGTGGTGGAAACACTTTTATGAGCGAATATTGATATAAAAACCCTAATGTCGTAGTAAACTTGGAGTCACGCAATATGTTATGTTGTACTACCACCACGACATGGAAAACATGCAGAGTTTATAGGCAGATGGAATAAGTTACGATGAACTTCATAACTTATGGTGGTTAAGTGCACAGTGATGAAATGAAAATATCGAGGGTAAGCCATTATTTTAAATGCCGTTTACATGATGATCGGTGCTTGGCTGCCAATTATCGAATAAAAATTATTGCTTTTAATCATATAACCACCCTTGTCCACTTTATCAGCGAATTGTTGTCTATAGAGCATGCACCAAAACCAACTCGCTAGAGTTGAAAAACACATTGAACTCTTTTTATTCAGGTCATGAAAACTTAAGCACAAAAGTGCTTTTAAATGGACTACAACATCATAAACAGCTTTTTATCCACAAAAAGTCAGCTTGATGGAATCACCTCTGGTGTGAAAATGTGCATAGTTGTGCAATTGGAGGGAAACTTAGCTTGTGATAACAATGCCATTTTCACTTACTGATGTCCGACTGTTAATTTGTTTTTTTGAGAGTAAATCTTGAAAGAGGAATAGTGATGCATTTCTTTCCTGGTGCTTATTCTCTAAAAGGCTTGGATCAATAAGCTGTCAGTCCATAGAAAGGCTTTAGACTAAAGAGTGACTCATATACATGCATACATACTAATGCTTGTCTACCATTTTAACAAAAAAATAAACTGTCTTCTTTTTGTCAATCGAAAGGCACATGATATCAATTAACACATAATGCCTAGAAAGGAAAAATGTAGACCTACACAACACGGTTCATATTGACATATACCAAACATCAGTATTGATGTCATTATTAGTCCCTCTTCTCTCCATAACCCTCTATTTTACTTCAATGTAAACTCCAATTAACACGGACATATCAACACCCATACGGTACATAAAAAACAGCACTTTTTAGCCCCACAGGCTACAGTCCCAATGCATATGAAAAATAAGAATGTGTAAATAAATATGGTATATTTGGACAATGTTTGAATGGCACCATATGCAATATTTGTGACCAGGGCCTGACACCCGATTCCCAAAACTTGTTTTATATGCATCCCAAATGGCATCATATTCCCTATATAGTGCACTAAATATGGTGCCATTTGGGACGCATAGTAGGTCTCCATCCCTTTCTCCCACTTGGCCATTATCTGCTAGAATGCGCTTGGAGAAGCTGTCCTGAACAAGGACTGTGTATATCAGACAACTTAAACACAGCTGTCAGAGGGCACCAGATAGCCTGCAGAGACTCATGCATCTACTTGTTTGTATCCCCTGTATAACTGGTCAAAAGTAGTGCACTACATAGGAAATAAGGGGCCATTGGGAACACAACCTTTCTGTTAGGTCCTCCCTGGTCTAGTTGAGCAAGAGCATATCGCTGTGTAGTCTGCAGTCTCACAGTCAACAGATCAAAACACCCCATTTAGTGTCTGCTTTGAACTATATATCGGCTACACCTGACCTTTGGCTCCTAATCTAAAAACCCAAGCAGGCACACAACTACAAACCCAAGCAGCCACACAATTGTGCATATGAAAACCATAATTGGCATACAGATCGGTAGAAATGGTAAGACAAATTGTAGCCTATTACCGGCAAATTCAGGAGAGTAACAGAGGGAAGGCAGGGTAGCCAGGGTAGCCTAGTGGTTAGAGCGGTGGACTAGCAACCAAAAGGTTGCAAGTTCAAATCCCCGAGTTGACAAGATACAAATCTGTCATTCTGCCCCTGAACAGGTAGTTAACCCACTGTTCCAAGGCTGTCATTGAAAATAAGAATTTGTTCTTAACTGACTTGCCTAGTTAAATAAAAAAAGGTTAAAACGGCAGAATCTCTAAAAGCCAGCAGGAGCGGTTTAAGGTTCTTTTTCTTCTTGTTATATTGATCTCTGGATCCCTCTTGAGTCATTTGTGTCTTTCATAAAACAGCGTGCTTAACGCATCAGACAAGCTCAACAAATAAAGTTTATTTTATTAAAACACAGTGTGTCGATATATGGAAAAATACATGTATAAAAATGGCGACCAATTAATCGAATTGGTTGAAAGAACAGAAGACTTTTGATGAACCAAGATTTTTCTTAGTTGGGGACAACCCTAATGCACACACACTCTCTCTCTCTCTCTCTCTCTGATATGGTATTGGAACTGACCCTGTATATAAGCTTCTTACTTTCTAGTGTTCTAGTGTTTTTGTTCTACATTGATTACTGCATTGTTGGGTTTGGAGATTACAAGAAAGGCATTTCACTGTACTTGTGCACCTGACATTAAAACTTGAAACTCTTTCCTCTCCTCCCCTAAAGTCAGGAAGAAAATTAAAATTACAATTCAATAATTGAAAAAAGGGCATTTATTTTCAATAACTTCTCAATAAAACTGAAAAGAGGAAGCTATTTTTGATCATGCGGACTGGAACATGTTCTGGGTAGCCTCAGACAATAACATTGATGTATACGCTGATTTGGTGAGTGAGTTTATAAGGAAGTGCATAGGAGATGTTGTACCAATCGTGACTATTAAAACTTACCCTAACCAGAAAACGTGGATAGATAGTGGCATTCGCGCAAAACTGAAAGTGTGAACCACCGCATTTAACCATGGCAAGGTAACTGGGAATATGATTAAGTACAAACATTCCAGTTATGCCTTTCGTAAGGCATGCAAACAGGCAAAACACAAAAACGTTAGTACAAAGACAAAGTTGAGTCGCAATTCAACGTCTAAAACATGAGACTTAAGTGGCAGCAACTCCAGACAATCACGGATTATAAAGGAAAAACGAGCCACGTCGCGGACACCAACGTCTTGCTCCCGTACAAGCTAATCACCTTCTTCGCCCACTTCGATGAAAATCACCGTGGACTGTGAGCTCTCGTTCTCAGTGCCTGGCGTGAGTAAGATATTTACACGTGTTAAACCTCACAAGGCTGCCGACCCAGATGCCATCTCTAACCGTGTACTGAGAGCATGCGCAGACCAGCTGGCTGGAGAATTTAAGGACATATTCAATCTCTCCCTATCCCAGTCTTCTGTACCCACTTGTTCAAGATGTCCGCCATTTGTTCCTGTACTCAAGAAAGCGAAGGAAACTGAACTAAATAACTATCGCCCGATTGCACTCACTTCTGTCATCAAGTGCTTTGAGAGGCTAGTTAAGGATCATATCACTTCCACCTTACCCGACCCCCTTGACCCACTGCAATTTGCATACCGCCCTAATAGATCCACGGGTGACACAACCGCCATCGCACTGCCCTATCCCCTCTGGACAGGGCAAATACTTATGTAAGAATGTTGTTCATTGACTACAGCTCAGCCTTCAACACCATAGTACCAGCCAAGCTCATCATTAAACTTGCAGCCCTGAGTTTGAACCCGCCCCGTGCAACTGGGTCCTGAACTTCTGATGGGCCGCAGTGGAGAAGTTCCTTTGCATGCACATTACTGACAATCTTATATAGTCCACTCACACAGGCAGTGTGGTGAAGAAGGTCCAACGTGGACTTTTCAACCTCAGGAGGCTGAAGAAGTTTGGCTTGGCACCTCACAAACCTTTACAGACAACTGCACATTGCTCTCCAGGGGACGGTGCAGTCTGCCCAACGTATCACCAGGGGCACATTGTCTGCACTCCAGGACATCTACAGCACCCGGCCAAGAAGATTAAAGACCTCAGCCACCGGAGCCACGGCCTGCTCACCCTGCCACCATCCAGTAGGCAAAGAACATCATCAAGGACCTCATCCACTTGAGCCACGGCCTGTTCACCCTGCTTACTCATCCACTATTGCTGTTAAACTATACACTGTTCTTCAAATAAACAAAATATTATATCCATATACTGTCCATAATGTCTATACATCCCATCATATACAGTGCATTCAGAATGTATTCAGACCCCTTGACTTTTTCCCCATTTTGTTAAGTTACAGCCTTAATCTAAAATGCTCCTCATCAATCTACACACAATACCCCATAATGACAAAGCAAAAACTGTTTGTTTTATTTTTGCTAATTTATGTAAAAAATATATATCTAAAAAAATGGAGGGAATCACCTTTACATAAGTAGTATTCAGACCCTTTTTCACTACTTTGTTTAAGCACTGTTGGCAGCGTTTAAAGCCTAGAGTCTTCTTGGGTATGACGCTAAAAGCTTGGCACCCTTCTGTTTGAGGAGTTTCTCCCATTCTTCTCTGCAGACCCTCTCAAGCTCGGTCAGGTTGGACGGGGAGCGTTGCTGCACAGTTATCTTCAGGTCTCTCCAGAGATGTTCGATCAGCTTCAAATCTGGGCTCTGGCTGGGCCAATCTAGGACATTCAGATACTTAGCCAAGACAACACAGGAGTGGCTTCGGGATATGTGCTTAGGGTCATTGTCCTGTTGGAGGGTGAACCTTCACCCCAGTCTGAGGTCCTGAGAGCTCTGGAGCAGGTTTTCATCAAGGATCTTTCTGTACTTTTCTCCATTTATCTTTGCATCGATCCTGACTAGTCTCCCAGTCCCTGCCACTGAAAAACATCCCCACAGCATGTTGTTGCCACCACCATGCTTCCCCGTAGGGATGGTGCCAGGTTTCCTCCTGACGTGACACTTGGCAAACAGGCCAAAAAGTTCAACCTTCATTTAGGTGCCTTTTACTGAGGAGTGGCGTCTGTCTGGCCACTCTACCATGAAGGCCTAACTTGTGGAGTGCTGCAAAGATGGTTGTACTTTTGGAAGGTTACCCCATCTCCACAGAGGAACTCTGGAGCTGTGACAGGATCATCATCGGAATCTTGGTCACCTCCCTGTCCAAGGCCATTCTTCCCCGATTGCTAACTTCGGCCGGGCGTCCAGCTCTAGGAAGAGTCTTGGTGGTTTCAAACTTCTTCCATTTAAGAATCATGGAGGCTACTGTGTTCATAGGTACAGTTGAAGTCAGAAATGTACACACAGTTAGGATGGAGTCATTAAAACTCATTTTTAAACCACTCCACAAATTGTTAACAAACTATAGTTTTGGTTGGTTATCACAATTCCAGTGGTTTGGAAGTTCACATACACAATGTTGACTGTGCCTTCTAACAGCTTGCAAAATTCCAGAAAATTATGTCATGCCTTTAGAAGCTTCTCATAGGCTAATTGACATCATTTGAGTTGGCGGTGTACCAGTGGATGTATTTCAAGGTCTACCTTCAAACTCAGAGCCTCTGCTTGACATCATGGGAAAATCAAAAGAAATCAGCCAAGACCTCAGAAAAAAATTGTAGACCTCAACAAGTCTGGTTCATCCTTGGGAGCAATTTCCAAACGCCTGAAGGTACCACGTTCATCTGTACAAACACCATGGGACCACACAGCCGTCATACCGTTCAGGAAGGAGACGCGTTCTGTCTCCTAGAGATGAAAGTATTTTGGTGCGAAAAGTGCAAATCAATCCCCGAACAACAGCAAAGGAACTTGTGAAGATGCTGGAAACAGGTAGAAAAGTATCTATACACAGTAAAACGAGTCCTATATCAACATAACCTGAAAGGCCGCACATCAAGGAAGAAGCTACTGCTCCGAAACCGCCAGAAACAGTGCCATCCGTTTTGTCACCAAAGCCCCATACACTATGCACCATTGCAACCTGTACGCTCTCGTTGGTTGGCCCTCGCTTCATACTCGTCTCCAAATCCACTGGCTACAGGTTATGTACAAGTCTCTGCTATTTAAAGCCCCGCCTTATCTCAGCTCACTGGTCACCATAGCAGCACACGCTCCAGCAGATATATCTCACTGGTCACCCCCATTGCCAATTCCTACTTTAGTAGTCTTTCCTTCCAATTCTCTGGTGCCCATGACTGGAACGAATTTCAAAAATCTCTGAAGCTGGAGACCCATCTCCCTCATTCGCTTTAACATCTTGTGACGAGCAATCCCGTATCCGGGAGCGTAATTATAGCCTCAAGCTCATTACCATAATGCAATGTTAATTATTTTTGAAAATCGCAAATGAAATTAAATAAATATATTGGCTCACATGCTTAGCCTTTTGTTAACAACACTGTCATCTCAGATTTTCAACCATAGCTACACAAGCATTTGTGTAAGACTATTGATAGCTAGCATAGCATTAAGCCAAGCATTCAGCAGGCAACATTTTCACAAAAACAAGAAAAGCATTCAAATAAAATAATTTACCTTTGAAGAACTTCGGATGTTTTCAATGAGGAGACTCTCAGTTAGATAGCAAATGTTCAGTTTTTCCCAAAAGATTATTTGTGTAGGAGAAATCGCTCCGTTTTGTTCATCACGTTTGGCTAAGAAAAAACCCGAAAATTCAGTCATTACAACGCCAAAGGTTTTTCCAAATTAACTCCATAATATCGACAGAAACATGGCAAACATTTTTTAGAATCAATCCTCAAGGTGTTTTTCACATATCTATTCGATGGTAAATCATTCGTGGCAGTTGCCTTTCTCTTCTGAACCAAATGGAAAAGTGCATGCAGCTGGAGATACGCAATAATTTTGACGGAGGACACCAGGCGGACACCTGGTAAATGTAGTCTCTTATGGTCAATTTTCCAATGATATGCCTACAAATACGTCACAATGCTGCAGATACCTTGGGGAAACGACAGAAAGTGTAGGCTCATTCCTTGCGCAATCACAGCCATATAAGGAGACATTGGAACACAGCACATTCAAAATCTGGGGCATTTCCTGTTTGAAATTTCATCTTGGTTTCGCCTGTAGCATCAGTTCTGTGGCACTCACAGATAATATCTTTGCAGTTTTGGAAATGTCAGAGCGTTTTCTTTCCAAAGCTGTCAATTATATGCACAGTCGAGCATCTTTTCGTGACAAACTATCTTGTTTAAAACGGGAACATTTTTCATCCAAAAATGAAATACTGCCCCAGAGGTTCAAGAGGTTAAGCACCAGCTGTCAGAGCAGCTTACAGATCACTGCACCTGTACATAGCCCATCTGTAAACAGCCCATCTATCTACCTACCTCATCCCATACTGGTATTTATTTATTTTGCTCCTTTGCACCTCTCCTTTGCATCTCTACCTGCACATTCATCTTCTGCCAATCTACCACTCCAGTGTTTAATTGCTATATTGTAATTACTTAGCCACCATGGCCTATTTATTTCCTTAACTTACCTCATTTGCACTCACTGTATATAGACCTTTTGTTTTATTTTGTTCTACTGTATTATTGACTGTATGTTTTGTTTATTCCATGTGTAACTCTGTCTTGTTGTATGTGTCGAATTGCTGCGCTTTATCTTGGCCAGGTCACAGTTGCAAATGAGAACTTGTTCTCAACTAGCCTACCTGGTTAAATAAAGGTGAAATAAAAAAGCCAGACTACAGTTTGCAACAGCACTTTTTGGAGAAATGCCCTCTGGTCTGATGAAACAAAAATAGAACTGTTTGGTCATCGTAATGTTTGGAGGAAAATGGGGGAGTCTTGCAAGCCAAAGAACACAATCCCAACCGTGAAGCACGGGGGTGGTAGCATCATGTTGTGGGGGTGCTTTGCTGCAGGAGGGTCTGGTGCACTTCACAAAATAGATAGCATCATAAGGAAGGAAAATTATTTGAATATATTGAAGCAACATCTCAAGACATCAGCCAGGAAGTTAAAATCTCTGAACAACCCATACCGGATCCGGGATAATTGTCATCAGCAACGCTGAATAGCATAGCGCCACAGTCAAATAATATTACTAGAAAATATTCATGAAATCACAAGTGCAATATTGCAAAACACAGTTTAGCCTTTTGTTAATCCACCTGTCGTCTCAGATTTTGAAATGATGCTTTACAGCGAAAGAAATACAAGCGTTTGTGTAAGTTTATCGATGGCTCGACAAAACAATAAGTAAACTTAGCATCAGGTAACTTGGTCATGAAAATAAGAAAGGCAATCAAATGAATCATTTACCTTTGATGATCTTCGGATGTTTTCACTCACGAGACTCCCAGTTAGAATACAAATGTTCCTTTTGTGCCATAAAGATATTTGGCTTTTGCGCACAACTCACTCTGAGAGCCCCCAACTTACGCAAAGTGGTCGTTCACGCTCATTCTTCAAAATAATAGCATGAAACTATGTCTGAAGACTGTTGACACCTTGAGGAAGTGATAGGAAAATGAATCTGGTTGTTATTAATTAAAGCTTGGTCGCAAATGTGTCTTTCAAATGGACAATGACCCCAAGCATACTTCCAAAGTTGCGGCAAAATGGCTTAAGAACAACAATGTCAAGGTATTGGAGTGGCCATCACAAAGACCTGACCTCAATCCTATAGAAAATTGTGTGGGCAGAACTAAAAAAGCTTGTGCGAGCAAGGAGGCCTACAACCCTGAATCAGTTACACCAACTCTGTCAGGAGGAATGGGCCAAAATTCACCCAACTTATTGTGGGAAGCTTGTGGAAGGTTACCCAAAATGTTTGACCCAAGTTAAACAATTTAAAGGCAATGTTACCAAATACTAATTGAGTGTATGTAAACTTCTGACCCACTGGGAATGTGATGAAAGAAATAAAAGCTTAAATCATTCTATTATTATTCTGACATTTCACATTCTTAAAATAAATAACACTCGCAATAACATCTGCTAAATATTTGTATGCGACCAATAACACTTTATTTGATTTAAAGAAATTACTTGACATAGATGATTACTTCTAGAGAGTTTGATGTGAAGGCTTTCAACCTGCTTCTATCTGAAGGCACATCTACGATGTGTTCCCTCTATAGTGCACTACTTTAAAAAATTCTGGGTTTCATTTGGGATGCAACCCCATACTCCACTATCCTGTCTAGGTATTCCATAAGGAGAGGGAGATTTAAACTTGCCCTATTTTTATGCCACTCTCTCGTTCTTCCTTTTTTTCCCCCCTGCTATACAGTAAACTCCACCCTGCTCCCTCCCTTATTACTCTTTGGACACTGTATCTGTATCTCACTGTATCTGCAAGCCATTGCTACTATATCCCTCATATCGTGTTTCATTTGAGCCTGTCGCTCACAGAGATGGTCAGATATGGCCCCTTCATTTCAAATGATATTTTTCCCCCTCGCGTATTTTGAGTGGATTCAGCAAGAGTGACAGACACTCCGAGAGAGAGCGACTGTCAGAGGTTTGCTGTTTCCACACTGCAGAGAGAGAGAGGGAAACGATACACAATAAGCTAATGTTTCTTTCTCCTACACTCATTTCTAAGATAAGGAGAAAACAAAGGAGTAGCAGCACTTCATATTATATTGAGTCACAGATAATGTCGCGGAGTGTGTGCATGTAAATTAATCCCAAATGGTCTTGGAGACGGTTCTGCACTGGCCATTTCATCCACTGGCCAACTACAGAATTGAAGCTTGTGACCCCCGAAAGCAGATATTGTTCTATTCTGTAACTTGGCAATTCTGCCACACCTGTCACTCAGCATTATGATAATACACCCAGCAATACAGTATACAGGGGGTGAGGGTATGCGTTGCTTACACCAAACTACTATCATAATGATATCACTAGATAGCACCAGGACCACGTGGCCCTCTGCAACCCTGGAGTCAGCTCATCCGACAACGTTCCGCAATAGTGGAGCTGAACCAAGGCCAGTGGCAAATGAGAGTTGAAGCTTAACCTCGCGCGAACGACAACACAGCAGTTCATCTTCAATGCCCTCGCTGATGGAAGGAGGTTTTCACTCAAAATCTCAAGATACATGGCCCCATTCATTCTTTCCTTTACATGGACCAGTCGTCCTGGTCCCTTTGCAGAAAAACAGCCCCAAAGCATGATGTTTCCACCCCCATGCTTCACACACACAGTAGGTATGGTGTTCTTCAGATGCAACTCAGCATTCTTTGTCCTCCAAACACGACGAGTTGAGTTTTTACCAAAAAGTTATATTTTGGTTTCATCTGACCATATGACATTCTCCCAATCTTCTTCTGGATCATCCAAACGCTCTCTAGCAAACTTCAGACGGGCCTGGACATGTACTGGCTTCAGCAGGGGGACACGTCTGGCACTGCAGTGTGTTACTGATGGTAGGCTTTGTTACTTTGGTCCCAGCTCTCTGCAGGTCATTCACTAGGTCCCCCCGTGTGGTTCTGGGATTTTTGCTCACCGTTCTTGTGATCATTTTGACCCCACGGGGTGAGATCTTGCGTGGAGCCCCAGATCGAGGGAGATTATCAGTGGTCTTGTATGTCTTCCATTTACTAATAATTGCTCCCGCAGTTGATTTCTTCAAACCAAGCTGCTTACCTATTGCAGATTCAGTCTTCTCAGCCTGGTGCAGGTCTACAATTTTGTTTCTGGTGTCCTTTGACAGCTCTTTGGTCTTGGCCATAGTGGAGTTTGGAGTGTGACTGTTTGAGGTTGTGGGCAGGTGTCTTTTATACTGATAACAAGTTCAAACAGGTGACATTAATACAGGTAACGAGTGGAGGACAGAGGAGCCTCTCTTCAAACTCTGGGAGCGGTATTTCATTTTTGGATAAAAAACATTCCCGTTTTAAATGGGCTATTTTGTCACGACAAGATGCTAGACTATGCATATAATTGCCAGCTTTGGATAGAAAACACTGTAACGTTTCCAAAACTGCAAAGATATTTTCTGTGAGTATAACAGAACTGATGTTACAGGCAAAACCAAGATAAAAATTCAATCAGGAAGTGCCCCATATTTTGAAAGCGCTGCATGCCAATGACTCCTTATATGGCTGTGAATGGGCTACGAATGAGGTTACGCTTTCTACGTATTCCCCAAGGTGTCTACAGAAATGTGACATATTTTTTACGCATTTATGTTGAAGAATAGCCGTAAGGGGCTACATTGAGCAAGTGGTCACATGATGGCTCCCGCAGAAAATCTTGCGTAAAGTACAGAGGTAGCCATTATTCCAATCGCTTCTAATGAGAAACCAATTGTCCCGGTGGGTATATTATCAAATAGATATATGAAAAACACCCTGAGGATTGATTCTAAACAACGTTTGCCATGTTTGACGATATTATGGAGCTAATTTGGAAAAAAGTTAGATGTTGTAGTGACCGCATTTTTCAGTCGATTTCTCAGCCGAACGTGAAGAACAAATGGAGCTATTTCGCCTACAAAAATCACTTTTTGGAAAAAAGGAACATTTGCTATCTAACCGGGAGTCTCGTGAGTGAAAACATCTGACGTTCTTCAATGGTAAATGATTTAATTTGATTGCTTTTCTTATTTTCATGAAAATGTTGCCTGCTGCTAGCAGAGCATAATGCTATGCTAGGCTATGATAAACTTACACAAATGCTTGTCTAGCTTTGGCTGTAAAGCATATTTTGAAAATCTGAGTTGAAAGGGTGATTTAGAAAAGGCTAATATATTTCATTGGTGATTTTCATGAATAGGAATATTTTCTAGGGATATTAATGCCCTGATGGCCTAGGAACAGTGGGTTAACTGCCTGTTCAGGGGCAGAATGACAGATTTGTACCTTGTCAGCTCGGGGATTTGAACTTGCAACCTTCCGGTTACTAGTCCAACGCTCTAACCACTAAGCTACCCTGCAGCCTAGTCCGTTAAATAAATGGCCAGAAAATTGCATGTAAAATTTGAGAGGTCTCTATAAAAGTCGCTGGCCACAGCTGCGGCGATTTTAGCATGTAAATCTTTGGTGGGGCAACAATAATAATAATAATCATTATTAATTCCAGCAAAGCCACTACACAACACTAAACAATAATTACTTGCACTATAAAGGTGACTAACGGTGTCCACAAACTGTTAGGGCCTACATAAATCTGTCCCAACACCTTGCTATCAGCGGAACCTTGTCTGGCAGCGAAACTGTTCATTTAGCCTCATTTACTGTCTTTTTATAAAACATAGCTGATATGGCTGACTTGTTTAAACAAATGTGGTTTCTACTGACAATTGAGATGTACAAACTATGGCATAAGGGAACGACGAGCAGATGAGGTCATCTGTAATTTCGATGTTGACTTAATGAGCAAGCTAGGATGGACGTTGTCAATAGAACTATTTGTTAAGCACTTCTGAAATGTAGAGCGACAGAATTCAGAACATGGGCTGTTCTAACAATATTCTCCCTGTACCCCAAGTCAGAACCATAGGATGCATAACGGGGGCATATAAGCAGACAATGAAATCTCTTACAATATTCGATGATTACATTTCACTAAAACAGGTTATAGGCTAATTAAAAGTGGAAAAGGGCCCGAATTATTAGCGCGAGGCACATGGGATACTAACAGCTTACTACACAACAAACACTTAGTAACTTTCTTAGTTACAGTATACATCTCTCCTGGAATATTACATAATTTAAGCAGCAGCATACAATACCTTTTTGGACTCACGTTGTTGTGCTGTGCTCAGTTCCTTCCAAACCACTCATTGTTGAATTTGCTATTCCCAACTTGTTGTGTAATGTTTAAGTCCAATGACAGATGAGTACTGATAAGTGTTATCCTTAATTTCTCTTCATATGACAAGGATTGAAATGAATTTGCAAGTAGATTGTCAACTTGATTCATGATGATGACTGCTAGCTAAGATTTTGAAAGTATGATGTTGTCAAGATCAGACCAATCAATGCTCCATACAATGGGGCAAAAAAGTATTTAGTCAGCCACCAATTGTGCAAGTTCTCCCACTTAAAAAGATGAGAGGCCTGTAATTTTCATCATAGGTACACTTCAACTATGACCGATATAATGAGAAAAACAATCCAGAAAATCACATTGTAGGATTTTTTTGAATTTATTTGCAAATGATGGTGGAAAATAAGTATTTGGTCAATAACAAAAGTTTCTCAATACTTTGTTATATACCCATTGTTGGCAATGACCTTGAGCCATGCATAAATACTGGTGTATATAGTAAATTACGGTATACCGCCCAGCCCTAGTTTGTATGCAGCTTTATTAACTCAATTATATATATATATTACATTGTTTTTTTACATTGTTTGCAAACTGATATGTGACACATTAATGCGAAAATAACATGCAAAACTGGCAAGCCCAAAATATTTGTATTTATGTATATTTTTTTGCTAAAAATGTGGGGCTCAAAACACCCACCTGCCCTGAATGACTGGTCGCCACTTCCACACACCAATACATGGATTTAACAGTCAAACAACCACTTAAAAAGCAGCCAATCGTTGTCACTTTTGATATCCTATGATGCGTCGTGATGCGTTTAACAGAAAAGTGTCCCGTTCCCTTTTCCATGATAGAAGCCTCCCGAAATCAACAGTTAACCTTCCACAATATAGATATAAGCCTTCTATAAGTTCTCATCTAACTAACCATGTATAGGTTATTCAAAGTTTCCATGTGGCCTTTGAATAGTGTTAGTTTAAACAGCGCTACACGTTTGCCCCCTGTTCTATTGATTTGATCGAGATATCGATTAAAGTGATTAACAAAAAGTGTTGCTTTGCACTTACAACCTTGGCGACCCACTTAAATCAAAGTGCAACACTTCAAATGTTGAGCTGTACAAATTGTCCTCAGGCCAGTGATGTACACATTATTCCCAGATTCCGTGGGGTTTTTGAGCTGTGTTTAATAGTTTTAACTGGACGTGCAACCTCATCTCCCCCCTCTCGCAACTGATTTCAAGGTCATAACAATATGAGTGATTGACAAATAAGTGTTGCGTTTCTCTTTCCTTTTTGGCGACCTCCAAATCAAAATGCATCACTCTAAAATATAACTGTCTTCTTCAGGTTGTTCCCCAACCAGTGTGTAAAAAATATACCCAGTTTCCATGTGGATTTTAAGTTGTGTTACTTTCAACAGGACGTACAACCTGATTTCCCCTAATCGATATTAGTGATGTATTGCCACTTGTCAAAACAGGGTTTTTGGAACGTGTGCATTTTATAAGGTGCTTGTAATATATATATATATATATATATATATATATATATATATATATATATATATATATATTAATAACCAATATGCAGAAACTGTTTGTTTATATTATATTATGTTATATATTATTATATATTATATTAAATGTTTTCAATATCATGAACAGTTTCTGCATATTGGTTATTGATTTGGACACCTTAAACTGTGTTTTGACATTGGGCTATTTCTCAAAATGTCTTGTCAACAGGAAACAGCGACAGCATGCATCATTTTCAACTTAAGTTTTAGGAATATAAATAGAACTTTCAGCATTCATTTCCAATGGTATTTCTGAATGAGTCCAAACATGTGCTGCGATTGATTGATTTTGATGAGATACCAGAAATCACCAAAACGGGTTTGCCCTGCCTACTAGAAAGCAAGTCCAGAAATAAGCAGCCCAAAAACGTGCCTATAGGCTACCCTCTATCAATCGGTTTGGTGGCACAGTACACAAAAACCATCAAAGTATCAGTTATTCAATGAATTGTGCTCATTGCTCTATAATGCGATTGCTTTAACGCAAACAAATTGAGTTAATTATCACATCTTCATCATCTAATCTTACCTGCCTTGTCCTTGTCCGTAGGGGCTAAGTGCCTTGAGATTCGATCCACGGTCCTGCTGTGATGCGTTAGGAAAGTAAACGCTATAGGTAGGCTACTTATTTACGCTCCACTCTCTCCCTCTCTCTCTCTCTTCTTCTCTCCCTCTCACAACACTTTTTCCACCTCCAGTCGAAAATGTCACGTCTTGGCTCTGGCTCTCCACTTCAACTTCACCTCAGCATAGGCTACAGAAAATTCCGACACGCGCTGCCCTGTTCGGTGCGCACTTACAATTTTTCTGCACCAACTCCCGTTTTGCTTCTCCCTGTGTTGTAGCATTTTATAAACTGATGGTTTGAGCCCTGAATGCTAATTGGCTGAAAGCCGTGGTATACCAGACCATATACAGAGCTATGATTTTGATGAGCTATAGCTATGAGCTATAAACTGTTTTAATTACATTGGTAACAAGTTTATAATAGCAATAAGGCATCTTGGGTAATTGTCGTGGGTATATGGCCAATATACCACGGCTAATGGCTGTATGGATAAGAACAGCCTATGGGGTTGTGCTTAAATAGAACATGTAACTGGATTACTTGAATTACATAAAACAGGTAACCAATAGGCCTATACTTATATTGGTCATATACTACAAATCCCAGAGTTGCCTTATTGCTATTATAATGTAAATAAAACAGTAAAAAAAATGTTTTTGTCATACCTGTGGTATACAGTCTGATATATCACGGCTTCCAGCCAATCAGCAGTCAGGGCTAGAACTACCCAGTTTATAATTGCTTACTTATAATCTAAATAAACAAATACATAATTGAGGTAATTAGCCAGACTGGAGCTCGTTTCAACAATGCTCAAGCTTGAAAGGCTTGTTTCCTGTGTGCAGCTTCTCATGCACTCTGACCGCATTCAAGTGGCCAAATTCTCTGCCACAGTGTGAGCAACAATCGGGTTTCTCTCCTGAGTGTGTGCGCTGGTGTATCCTGAAGTATTATACTGTTTTGAAGCTCTTTTTGCATTGTGTGCAGTGGTTTGGCTACTCCTCTGAGTGTATTGTCTCGTGCTCTTTGAGATTCTGGACAAAACTGAAGCTCTTCCCACACAGAGTGCACACAAACGGCTGATCCCATAAGTCTCTTTTTGTGGTCTGTCAATGCCCTCTTCTGGACAAAACTTTTATCACACTGAGAAGCTGCAAGCCCTCTTGCCAGTGTGAATCCGCTTGTGTAACTTGACAGTCTTCTTCCAACAGTTGCTGCAGCTTTGTTAACCTTACTCCCGAGTGTACCAGTTTTGGTTGTAAACGCTTTTCCCACATTGGTTACAACAAGTCTAATTTCCCTTTTTCTTTTTGTTGTCCGGTTGGTGAGATAAGCTTATGTTGACTGTGGTGCTGTGGGTTTCCTCACACTTTAATTCCTCACACTTTAATGTCGCCGTTTTGGTTCTTCTTCCTATCCTGACTTTTAGGACTTGCAGTCAGAACTATGGTTATCCGTTTAACTTGTTTCCAACTTGATGGGGGATATCCTCAGATGTCTGACCACTTACACTATATACAGTGCATTCGGAAAGTTCAGACCTCTTGATACATTACAGCCCTATTCAACCATGCACAATAATCCATAATGACAAACCAAAAACAGCCTTGAGTCTTCGGTGTGACGCTACAAGCTTGGTACACCTGTATTTGGGGAGTCTCTCCTCTGTAGATCCTCTCAAGCTCTGTCAGGTTGGATGGGGAGCGTTGCTGCACAGCTATATTCAGGTCTCTCCAGACATGTTTGATTGGGTTCAACTCCGGGCTCTGGCTGGAAAACTCAAGGACATTCAGAGACTTGTCTCAAAGCCACTCTTGCTCTGTCTTGGCTGTGTAATTAGGGTTGTTCTTCTGTTGGAAGGTGAACCTTCACCCCAGTCTGAGGTCCTGAGTGCTCTGGAGCAGGTTTTCATCAAGGATCTCTCTGTACTTTGCTCAGTTCATCTTTCCCTCAATCCTGACAAGTCTCCCAGTCCCTGCCACTGAAATACATCCCCACAGCATGATGCTGCCACCACCATGCTTCACCATAGGGATGGTGCCATGTTTCCTCCAGACATGACACTTGGCATTCAAGCCAAAGAGTTCAATCTTGGTTTCATCAGACCAGTGCCTTTTGGCAAACTCCAAGCAGGCTGTCATGTGCTTTTTATTGAGGGGTGGCGATTGTTCATTGTTCATTTTGGCCAGGCAGCCAGCTCTAGTAAGAGTATTGGTGTTTCCAAACTTCTTCCATTTAAGAATGATGGAGGCCACTGAGTTCTTGGGGACCTTCAATGCCGCAAAAATGTTTTGGTACCCTTCCCCAGATCTGTGCCTCGACACAATCCTGCCTCGGAGCTCTACAAACAATTATTTTGACCTCACAGCTTGGTTTTTGCTCTGACATGCACTGTAAATTGTAGGAACTCATATAGACAGGTGTGTGCCTTTCCCAATCCACAGGTAGATTCCAATCAAGTTGTCGAAATATCTCAAGGATGATCAATGGAAACAGCATGCACCTGAGCTCAGTTTCGAGTCTCAAGGCAAAGGGTCTGAATAATTATGTAAATGAGGTATCTGTTTTTATTTGGAATACATTTGCAAACATTTCTAAAAGCCTGTTTTAACTTTGTCATTATTGGGTATTGGGTGTAGATTACTGAGGATTTGTTTAATTTAATCCATTTTAGAATAAGGCTGTAACGTATCAAAATGTGCAAAAAGTCAAGAGGTCTGAATACTTTCTGAAGGCACTGTACATATAAAATTGGTAAAACAGTATGTACATATTTTTTAAGTGACCAGTGTTCCATGTTTATATAAATAGGGCAGCATCCTCTAAGGTGCAGGGTTGAGTAACCGGGTGGTAGTTGGCTATTGAAAGTGACTACGTTCAGGGCAAGGTACTGCTCTTTGAAGAGGTAGGGTTTCAGACATTTTCAGAAGATGGGCAGTGACTCTGCTGAATATGTACTGACAACATGTGACCACAAGTCTTCACACTCCCGTGAGAAGTCTGTTGGTCAGCTAGCTGCTGTGAACCCGAATCGGGATCACTTTTCATACAAACAGGAAGGTACTTTGGTTCTTTTGATTCACTGGAGGTATTATCTGGGTCCAGATTCGAGTGTGAGTCAGAATAGTTGCCATGAAGATGCTGGTCCACTAGGACACATACTGTAGTTCTGATCATTTTTTTATTAATTTGAGCCCAAACCTGGAAATGTCACACCTTACATAGTCAGGGTTGCTGAGCTGGCTGTGTGCCACCAGAATGTTTTTTTTTGCATGTACTCCATTATTTATCCTCATGGTGCTTTCAATGAACAAACCACAGGTCACAGCTGCCTCCCGACTGAAAACACACAACAGTCCAATGTCACAAACCAGTCATAATTGAGAAAAGTTTCATCAAAGTAATATACTATGTAGGTACAAAGACACTGGTGCCTGTGACACATTACTCTATGCTTAGAAATACAAGCTTAGCCCCGCACCACATTTAAGAGTATCTGCAGTCTTTGCATGCAGCCATACTACTTTGTATCCACTGGAGCACTGCACCAATATTATTTGTTCTGCTGTGTGTGGTTGATGTCAATATATTTCTTTCATTAGTCAACTGTTAATACAGTCCCAAAATGTTTTGCATGTCAGCAGTTAAGGTTTAAGATACGATTTATCTACATTATGCATTTTACATCATTATGATGATGTGGCAAATTACACTTTGCTTCTTGAAAGTCCAATATCTTGACAACTTGACTACTGACATACAAAACAAGAAGCTGATCTGCTCACTCGCGAGCAATAACATAAAAGCTGGATAACAACCCAAAACAACTTTTAAGGCTCGATGGGTTTATTGACAAATACTGCTAATGCTTTGAACGCCAAAACATGTCGGAGGGTCATCCGAACACCCAGCATGGTAAACATGGACAACCAAGCGCAAAAAGAAAACGGGAATCCTCAACAGACACAGATGCCTGGACACACTAGGAGCTGCCTTACTGTGGCCACACTTTGTCTCCACTTGTTCCCTGCATCCAGCAAAAGAGGTGGCTTGGCAGTAGTGGGGGATATACAGTGGCTAGCGAAAGTCTTCACCCCATTTTTCCTATTTTGTTGCCTTACAACCTGGAGATAAAATGTATAATTTGATTTACACAACATGCCTACCACTTTGAAGATGCAAAATATTTTGTCTTGTGAAACAAACAAGAAATAAGACCAGAACTTGAGCGTGCATAACTAATCACCCCCCCCCCCCCAAAGTCAATACTTTGTAGAGACACCTTTTGCAGCAATCACAGCTGCAAGTCTATTGGAGTATATTCTCTATAAGAACTAGCCCGTCCAGAGCTCCTGTGCTACCACCGAAGTATACTCCTGGGCTACAATATCCGGACACCTTCTTCAGCCGGTACGTGGCATGGAACCCAGCAGATCCCCTACGACTGGAATACCGACATAATCTGCCCGAGGACTCCCAATAGGCCCGACGCCTGCTGAAGGCCCATTATGATAACCAGCTAGGCCTGCTAGCTACCTTGAGCTACTTGGAACCCTACTAATTCCACGACTGGTCTATCAACGTCACCGCATGAAGAGGCAAAAACAGACTTATCCCCATCGCGACATCCCTCAAAGGTTAACTTTCTAGCCCCTGCTATCTGCTTGCTTGCCCGTTCTGCTAACTGCTAGCCCTTGCTTGCTTGCTAACCCGGTCTGCTAACTGCTAGCTTGCCCCGGCCTACTAGCTGTTAGCCTGTTTAGCCCCGGCCTAGCAATGTAACAGTATAACTTTAGACCGTCCTCTCGCCCATACATCAACAACAGTAACCCACGAAGCATCGTTACCCATCACTCCACAAAAGCCGCGGCCCTTGCAGAGCAAGGGGAACCACTACTTCAAGGTCTCAGAGCAAGTGACGTCAACGATTGAAACGCTATTTAGCACGCACCACCGCTAACTAGCTAGCCGTTTAGAGGGTCCATGGTTCACACCCGGGTATGGGCGAGGGGACGGTCTAAAGTTATACTGTTACATTGATGCTGTTGACCCGGATCACTGGTTGCTGCGGAAAAGGAGGAGGTCAAAAGGGGGGTGAGTATAACGGATGAGAAACGGCTGGCTAGTTAGCGGTGGTGCGCGCTAAATACCGTTTCAATCGGTGACGTCACTTGCTCTGAGACCTTGAAGTAGTGGTTCCCCTTGCTCTGCAAGGGCCGTGGCTTTTGTGGAGCATTGGGTAACGATGCTTCGAGGGTGACTGTTGTTGATGTGTGAAGAGGGTCCCTGGTTCGCGCCCGGGTATGGGCGAGGGGAAGGTCTAAAGTTATACTGTTACACTAACTGTCTGAATCGCTGTGTCCCCAGCAACCCCAACCACTCACTGGACCCATATGTTCACTTGGCTACGCTTGCCTCTCTCTAATATCAATATGCCTTGTCCATTACTGTCCTGGTTAGTGATTACTGTCTAATTCCACTGTGGAGCCTCGAGCCCTACTCAATATGCCTTAACCAACCATGTTGTTCCACCTCCTACATATGCGATGACATCACCTGGTTAAAACATCTCCAGAGACTATATCTCTCTCTTCATCTCTTCATTACTCAATGCCTAGGTTTACCTCCAATGTACTCAAATCCTACCTTACCTTTGTCTGTACACTATGCCTTGAATCTATGCTATCGTGCCCAGAAACCTGCTCCTTTTACTCTCTGTTCTAATCACGCTAGATGGCCAGTTCATATAGTCTTCAGCCGTACCCTTATCCTACTTCTCCTCTGTTCCTCTGGTGATGTGGAGGTTAATCCAGGTTCTGCAGTGCCTAGCTCCACTCCCACCCCACAGGTGCTCTTATTTGTTGACTTCTGTAAACGTAAAAGCCTTGGTTTCACGCATGTTAACATTAGAAGCTTACTCACTGCTTTAGCACACTCTGCCAACCCCAGATGTCTTAGCCGTGTATGAATCCTGGAAAACCACCAAAAACCTTTAAATTTCCATTCCTCACTATAACGTTTTCCGCCAAGATAGAACTTCCCAAGGGGGCTGTGTTGCAATCGACTGCAGAGTTCTGTATTACTATCTAAGTCAATTTGAGCTTCTACTAAAGTTCACCTTTCCAGAAACAAGTCTCTCACTGTTGCCGCTTGTTATGGACCTCACTCTGCCCCCAGCTGTGCCCTCAATACCATATGTGAATTGATTGCCCCCCATCTATCTTCTGAGCTCGTGCTTCTAGGTGACCTAAACTGGAACATGCTTAACACCCCGGCCATCCTACAAACTAAGCTTGATGCCCTCAATCTCACACAAATTATCAATGAACCTACCAGGTTCAACCCCAAATCAGTAAACACGAGCACCCTCAGATGTCATCCTAACTAACTCGCCCTCCAAATACACCTCTGCTGTTTTCAATCAAGATCTCAGCGATAATTGCCTCATTGCCTGCATCCGTAATGGGTCTTCAACCAAACGACCAACTCTCATCACTGTCAAACGCTCCCTGAAACATTTCTCCGAGCAGGCCTTTCTAATCGACCTGGCCGGGGTATCCTGGAATGACATTGACCTCATCCCATCAGTAGATGATGACTGGCTATTCTTTAAAAGTGCCTTCCTCACCATCTTAAATAAGCATGCCCCTCTCAAAAAATTTTGAACTAGGAATAGATATAGTCCATGGTTCACTCCAGACCTGTCTGCCCTTGAGCAGCACAAAAACATCCTGTGGCATTCTGCATAGCATCGAATAGCCCCTGTGATATGCAACTTTTCAGGGAAGTTAGGAACAAATATACAGAGGCAGTTAGAAAAGCTGAGGCAAGCTTTTTCAAACAGAAATTTGCATCCTGTAGTACTAACTCAAAATGTTTTGGGACACTGTAAAGTCCATGGAGAATTAGAGCACCTCATCCCAGCTGCTCACAGCTCTGAGGCTAGGAAACATTGTCCAGAATCCACTATAATTGAGAATTTCAATAAGCATTTCTCTATGGCTTGCAATGTTCAAATCAAATCAAATTTTATTTGTCACATACACATGGTTAGCAGATGTTAATGCGAGTGTAGCGAAATGCTTGTGCTTCCAGTTCCGACAATGCAGTAATAACCAACAAGTAATCTAACTAACAATTCCAAAACTAATTTCTTATACACAGTGTAAGGGGATAAAGAATATGTACATAAGGATATATGAATGAGTGATGGTGCAGAGCAGCATAGGCAAGATACAGTAGATGGTATCGAGTACAGTATATACATATGAGATGAGTATGTAAACAAAGTGACATAGTTAAAGTGGCTAGTGATACATGTATTACATAAGGATGCAGTAGATGATAGAGTACAGTATATACGTATACATATGAGATGAATAATGTAGGGTATGTAAACATTATATTAGGTAGCATTGTTTAAAGTGGCTAGTGATATATTTTACATCCTTTCCCGTCAATTCACATTATTGAAGTGGCTGGAGGCAGTGTTGGCAGCAGCCACTCAATGTTAGTGGTTGCTGTTTAACAGTCTGATGGCCTTGAGATACAAGCTGTTTTTCAGTCTCTCGGTCCCAGCTTTGATGCACCTGTACTGACCTCGCCTTCTGGATGATAGCAGGGTGAACAGGCAGTGGCTCGGGTGGGTGTTGTCCTTGATGATCTTTGTGGCCTTCCTGTAACATCGGGTGGTGTAGGTGTCCTGGAGGGCAGGTAGTTTGCCCTCTCACTACCCTCTGGAGAGCCTTACGGGTTGTGGGCGGAGCAGTTGCCGTACCAGGCGGTGTTACAGCCCGCCAGGATGCTCTCGATTGTGCATATGTAGAAGTTTGTGAGTGCTTTTGGTGACAATCCAAATTTCTTCAGCCTCCTGAGGTTGAAGAGGCGCTGCTGCGCCTTCTTCACGATGCTGTCTGTGTGAGTGGACCAATTCAGTTTGTCTGTGATGTGTATGCCGAGGAACTTAAAACTTACTACCCTCTCCACTACTGTTCCATGTGGATAGGTGGGTGTTCCCTCTGCTGTTTCCTGAAGTCCACAATCATCTCCTTAGTTTTGTTGACGTTGAGTGTGAGGTTATTGTCCTGACACCACACTCCGAGGGCCCTCACCTCCTCCCTATAGGCCGTCTCGTCATTGTTGGTAATTAAGCCTACCACTGTTGTGTCGTCCGCAAACTTGATGATTGAATTGGAGGCGTGCGTTGCCGCGCAGTCGTGGGTGAACAGGGAGTACAGGAGAGGGCTCAGAACGCACCCTTGTGGGGCCCCAGTGTTGAGGATCAGCGGGGTGGAGATGTTGTTGCATACCCTCACCACCTGGGGGCGGCCCAGCAGGAAGTCCAGTACCCAGTTGCACAGGGCGGGGTCGAGACCCAGGGTCTCGAGCTTGATGACGAGCTTGCAGGGTACTATGGTGTTAAATGTCAAGCTGTAGTCGATGAACAGCATTCTCACATAGTTATTCCTCTTGTCCAGATGGGTTAGGGCAGTGTGCAGTGTGGTTGAGATTGCGTCGTCTGTGGACCTATTTGGGCGGTAAGCAAATTGGAGTGGGTCTAGAGTGTCAGGTAGGGTGGAGGTGATATGGTCCTTGACTAGTCTCTCAAAGCACTTCATGATGACGGAAGTGAGTGCTACGGGACGGTAGTCGTTTAGCTCAGTTACCTTAGCTTTCTTGGGAACAGGAACAATGGCGGCCCTCTTGAAGCATGTGGGAACAGCAGACTGGTATAGGGATTGATTGAATATGTCCGTAAACACACCAGCCAGCTGGTCTGCGCATGCTCTGAGGGCGCGCCTGGGGATGCCGTCTGGGCCTGCAGCCTTGCGAGGGTTAAAACGTTTAAATGTTTTACTCACCTCGGCTGCAGTGAAGGAGAGACCACATGTTTCAGTTGCAGGCCATGTCAGTGGCACTGTATTGTCCTCAAAGCGGGCAAAAAAAATATTTAGTCTGCCTGGGAGCAAGACATCCTGGTCCGTGACTGAGCTGGATTTATTCTTATAGTCCGTGATTGACTGTAGACCCTGCCACATACCTCTTGTGTCTGAGCCGTTGAATTGAGATTCTACTTTGTCTCTATACTGACGCTTAGCTTGTTTGATAGCCTTACGGAGGGAATAGCTGCACTGTTTGTATTCAGTCGTATTACCAGTCACATTGCCCTGATTAAAAGCATTGGTTCGCGCTTTCAGTTTCACTCGAAGGCTGCCATCAATCCACGTTTTCTGGTTAGGGAATGTTTTAATCGTTGCTATGGGAACGACATCTTCAACGCACGTTCTAATGAACTCGCACACCGAATCAGCGTATTCGTCAATGTTGTTGCCTGACGCAATACGAAACATGTCCCAGTCCACGTGATGGAAGCAGTCTTGGAGTGTGGAATCAGCTTTGTCGGACCAGCGTTGGACAGACCTCAGCATGGGAGCTTCTTGTTTCAGTTTCTGTCTGTAGGCAGGGATCAGCAAAATGGAGTTGTGGTCAGCTTTTCCGAAAGGGGGGCGGGGCAGGGCCTTATATGCATCGCGGAAGTTAGAATAACAGTGATCCAAGGTTTTGCCAGCCCTGGTGGCGCAATCGATATGCTGATACATTTTAGGGAGTCTTGTTTTCAGATTAGCCTTGTTAAAATCCCCAGCTACAATGAATGCATCCTCAGGATGTATTGATTCCAGTTTGCAAAGAGTCAAATAAAGTTCGTTCAGAGCCATCGATGTGTCTGCTTGGGGGGGAATATATACGGCTGTGATTATAATCGAAGAGAATTCTCTTGGTAGATAATGCGGTCTGCATTTGATTGTGAGGAATTCTAAATCAGGTGAACAGAAGGATTTGAGTTCCTGTATGTTTCTGTGATCACACCACGTCTCGTTAGCCATAAGGCATATGCCTCCGCCCCTCTTCTTTCAAGAAAGATGTTTGTTTCTGTCGGCGCGATGCGTGGAGAAACCCGCTGGCTGCACCGCCACCGAGAGCGTCTCTCCAGTGAGCCATGTTTCCGTGAAGCAAATAACGTTACAGTCTCTGATGTCCCTCTGGAATGCTACCCTTGCTCGGATTTCATCAACCTTGTTGTCAAGAGACTGGACATTGGCGAGAAGAATGCTAGGAAGTGGGGCACGATGTGCCCGTCTACGTAGTCTGACCAGAAGACCGCCTCGTTTCCCTCTTTTACGAAGTCGTTTTTTTGGGACGCCGGCTGGGATCCATTCCGTTGTCCTGGTTGAAAGGCAGAACACAGGATCCGCATCGCGAAAGTCATATTCTTGGTCGTACTGATGGTGAGATGACGCTGATCTTATATTCAGTAGTTCTTCTCGACTATATGTAAAGAAACCTAAGATGACCTGGGGTACTAATGTAAGAAATAACACGTAAAAAAACAAAAAACTGCATAGTTTCCTAGGAACGCGAAGCGAGGCGGCCATCTCTGTCGGCGCCGGAAGTATGCTTTCTACTTGGCTACGCCTACCCCGGGTCAACTGCCCGGCAGCCTCCACAGCAACCCGCCAAAGCCCCCACCATTTCTCCTTTACCCAAATCCAGATAGCTGATGTTCTGAAAGAGCTGCAAAATCTGGACCCCTACAAATGAGCCGGGCTAGAGAATCTGGACCCTTTCTTTCTAAAAGTATCTGCCGAAATTGTTGCAACCCCTATTACTAGCCTGCTCAACCTCTCTTGGCCAACCCTACCCCGGTCAACTTCCCGGCAGCCTCCACAGCAACCCGCCAAAGCCCCCACCATTTCTCCTTTATCCAAATCCAGATAGATAATGTTCTGAAAGAGCCGCAAAATCTGGACCCCTACAAATCAACCGAGCTAGACAATCTGGACCTTCTCTTTTCTAAAAGTATCTGCCGAAATTGTTGCAACCCCTATTACTAGCCTGTTCAACCTCT
The DNA here is from genome assembly GCF_036934945.1 of Oncorhynchus masou masou. Classification (NCBI taxonomy): domain Eukaryota; kingdom Metazoa; phylum Chordata; class Actinopteri; order Salmoniformes; family Salmonidae; genus Oncorhynchus; species Oncorhynchus masou. The sequence continues at coordinate 36,552,904 of NC_088234.1, forward strand.
CTTTCGTATCATCTGAGATTCCCAAAGATTGGAAAGCTGCCGCGGTCATCCCCTTCTTCAAAGGGGTGATACTCTAGACCCAAACGGCTACAGACCTATATCTATCCTACCCTGTCGTTTCCAAAACTGCAACGATATTGTCTGTGAGTGCCACAGAACTAATGCTACAGGCGAAACCAAGATGAAATTTCATACAGGAAATGCCCCAGATTTTGAATGCGCTGTGTTCCAATGTCTCCTTATATGGCTGTGAATGCGCCAGGAATGAGCCTACACTTTCTGTCATGTCCCCAAGGCGTCAGCAGCATTGTGACGTATTTGTAGGCATATCATTGGAAGATTGACCATAAGAGACTACATTTACCAGGTGTCCGCTTGGTGTCCTCCGTCGAAATTATTGCGCAATCTCCAGCTGCGTGCACTTTTCCATTTGGTTCAGAGGAGAAAGGCAACTGCCACGAATGATTTATCATCGAATAGATATGTGAAAAACACCTTGAGGCTTGATTCTAAACAACGTTTGCCATGTTTCTGTCGATATTATGGAGAAAAGTTTGGCGTTGTGTCAGGACCCGGTTACGAACCCGGGTCTCCGGAGTGAGAAACAGTCACTTAACCAACTGAGCCACGAATAGTCAGCAGAACCCAGAAGATGAGGCAGACACAGCAGTACTTGAGACGGTGTATTTAATAAAATAAAAAGTGAAGTCCTTCAGGAAAACATGTAACTCCACAACCTCAAAAGGAATTCCACAAGAACAAGGTAATCCACAAGGTAATCCTCCAAGACAAAAAGGTAAATCCACAAGGTGGTAGGTAAAGCATAAAAAGCCTCAAAAGATACTCAAAAATAAATAAACAAGAACAAAAAACAGAACGTCTGCTAAATGACTTAAATGTAATGTAAATGTAAATTCCACAAGAGCGTCCACCGGGATCAACAAGAGTACACAGAATACTAAGGCTGGGTGCTAACATACAAACACAGAGCAAAGAACTGAGGGAAACTAAGGGTTTAAATACAATCAGGGTAAACGAGGCACAGGTGCAAATAATAATGGGGATCAAGGGAAAGCAAAAGGTCAAAAAGCAGAATGGGGGCATCTAGTGACCAAAAACCGGAACAACCCTGGCCAAATCCTGACACGTTGTAATGACTGAATTTTTGGGGGTTTTCTTAGCCAAACGTGCTGAACAAAACGGAGCGATTTCTCCTACACAAATAATCTTTTTGGAAAACTGAACATTTGCTATCTAACTGAGAGTCTCCTCATTGAAAACAACCGAAGTTCTTCAAAGGTAAATGATTTTATTTGAATGCTTTTCTTGTTTTTGTGAAAATGTTTCCTGCTGAATGCTAGGCTTAATGCTATGCTAGCTATCAATACTCTTACACAAATGCTTGTGTAGCTATGGTTGAAAAGAATATTTTGAAAATCTGAGATGACAGTGTTGTTAACAAAAGGCTAAGCTTGTGAGCCAATATATTTATTTCATTTCATTTGCGATTTTCATGAATAGTTAACGTTGCGTTATGCTAATGAGCTTGAGGCTATGATTACGCTCCTGGATACGGGATTGCTCAACGCTAGAGGTTAACCAACCTCCAGACGAGCTTCAATGCCATACAACTCTCCTTCCGTGGATTCCAACTGCTCTTAAACGCAAATAAAACTAAATGCATGCTATTCAAATCGATCACTGCCCGCACCTGCCCGCCCGTCCAGCATCACTACTTTGGACGGCTCTGACTTAGAATATGTGGACAATTACAATTACCTGGGTGTCTTGTTAGACTGTAAACTCTCCTTCCAGACTCACATTAAGCATCTCCAATCCAAAACTAAATCTAGAAACGGCTTCCTATATCGCAACAAAGCATCCTTCACTCATGATGCCAAACATACCCTCTTAAAACTGACCATCCTACCGATCCTCAACTTCGGTGATGTCATCTATAAAATAGCCTCCATCACTCTACTCAACATACTGGATGCAGTGTATCACAGTGCCATCCGTTTTGTCACCAAAGCCCCATACACTACCCACCATTGCGACCTGTACGCTTTCGTTTGTTGGCCCTCGCTTCATAGTCGTCACCAAATCTACTGGCTCCAGGTTATCTACAAGTCTCTGCTAGGTAAAGCCCCGCCTTATCTCAGCTTACTGGTCACCATAGCAGCACCCACTCGTAGCACGCGCTCCAGCAGATATATCTCACTGGTCACCCGCAAAGCCAATTCCGAATTTGGTCGTCTTTCCTTCTAGTTCTCTGCTGCCCATGGCTGGAACAAATTGAAGCTGGAGACTCACATCTCCCTCACTAGCTTTAAGATGCAGCTGTCAGAGCAGCTTACAGATCACTGCACCTGTACATAGCCCATCGGTAAACAGCCCATCTACCTACCTACCTCATCCCCATACTGGTATTTATTGATTTTGCTCCTTTGCACCCCAGTATCTCTACCTGCACATTCATCTTCTGCCAATCTACCATTCCAGTGTTTAATTGCTATATTGTAATTACTTCGCCACCATGGCCTATTTATTTCCTTAACTTACCTCATTTGCACTCATTGTTTATAGACTTATTGTTTTCTTTTGTTCTACTGTATTATTGACTGTATGTTTTGTTTATTCCATGTGTAACTCTGTCTTGTTGTATGTGTCGAATTGCTACGCTTTATCTTGGCCAGGTCGCAGTTGCAAATGAGAACTTGTTCTCAACTAGCCTACCTGGTTAAATAAAGGTGAAATGAAAAATAAAATAAAAAATAAGCTTGACACATCAAGCCACTGTGATTGTTGCCCATTCTTCAAGGCAAAACTGCTCCAGCTCCTTCAAGTTGGAGGTGTTCTGCTGGTGAACAGCAATCTTTAATTCATACCACAGATTCTAAATTGGATTGAGGTCTGGGCTTTAACTAGGCCATTCCAAGACATTTAAATGTTTCCCCTTAAACCACTCGAGTGTTGCTTTAGTAGTATGCTTAGGGTCATTTTCCTGCTGGAAGGTGAACCTCCATCCCAGTCTCAAATCTCTGGAAGACTGAAACCGGTTTCCCTCAAGAATTTCCCTGTATTTAGCACCATCCTTCAAAACCTGACCAGTTTCCCAGTCCCTGCCATTGAAAAACATGGGTTTGTGCCAGACATTGTGTTTTCCTTGATGGTCTAAAAGCTACATTTTAGTCTCATCTGACCAGAGTACCTTCTTCCATATGTTTGGGGAGTCTCCTACATGTGTTTGCTTATTTTTCCATTAAGCATGGCTTTTTTCTGGCCACTCTTCCGTAAAGGCCAGCTCTGTGGAGTGTACGGCTTAATGTGGTCCTACGGACAGATACTCCAATCTCTGCTGTGGAGCTTTGCAGCTTCTTCATATTTATCTTTAGTTTCTTTGTTGCCTCTCTGATTAATACCCTCCTTGCCTGTTCCGTGAGTTTTGGTGGGTGGTCCTGTCTTGACAGGTTTGTTGTGGTGCCATATTCTTTCCATTTTTTTAATAATGAATCCAATTAATGGTGCTCTGTAGGGATGTTCAAAGTTTCAGATATTTTTTATAACTCAACCCTGATCTGTACTTCTCCAAAACTTTGTCCCTGACCTGTTTGGAGATCTCATTGGTTTCATGGTGGTGCCACTTGCATAGTGGTGTTGCAGACTCTGGGGCCTTTCAGAACAGGTGTAAATATACTGAGATCATGTGGACTTTATCTATCTAATTATGTGACTTATGAAGGTAATTGGTTGCACCAGATCTTTTTTAGAGGGTGAATACTTATGCACCCACCACTTTTCCGTTAAGTTATTTTTTTAAAGCAATTTTTTTATTTCACTTCACCAATTTGGACTATTTTGTTTATGTCCATTACATGAAATCCAAATAAAAATCTATTTAAATTACAGGTTGTAATGCAAAAAATAGGAAAAACACCAAGAGGGATGAATACATTTGCAAGGCACTGTATGTAGAGATCTTTAGTCTCACCTACACTACTGGCTAGTAGCTCATTGGCTCCAGACACAGTCTTGTACAGTACACACACAGACGGACATCGGCAGACACGGATGGACATGCACGTAAACAGATACACAGCCACACAGCCACGCACACACACTCACACATCCTCCAGGGGCCTCTCCATTCTAAAATAGCCCAGCATGAATATGTGTTCATTTAAGACTAAGGAACAAATGGGTGCAGAAAAGGATTAGAAGGGAGGAAAAAAAGAAAGTAGTAACACTTTCAACAAGGCTTTTCTTTTTTTCTGGCGACAATGACCTATTGTTCAGAGTCAAAGCAAGCAGGGGAAAAACACTGGATTCGTTTTATGTAAGAGTCTTATTCATTACTCTCTCTTTCCTCTACTTTTAACAACATACATACATAGTGGGGTCTGAAATTATTTACACCCTTAACAAAGATGAGCAATAATGACTGTATAAAATTAATTATTCAAATATTGAGATGTATTGTATGCAATTTTTGGCGGGATGGGGCAGTATTTTCACATCCGGATGAAATGCATGCCGATATTCAACTGCCTGCTATTCATCCTCAGAAGATATGAAATGCATATTATAAGTAGATTTGCATTCTAAAACTGTTTGAATCATGTCTGTGAGTATAACAGAACTTATTTAGCAGGGAAAACCCCGAGGACAAACCATTCAGATTTTTAGGTCACTCTCCTTTCAATGCGGTTTCATTTGGAATCCAGATTTCTAAGGGACCTTCTTGCAGTTCCTACCGCTTCCACTGGATGTCAACAGTCTTTAGAAATTGGTTGAGGTTTTTTCTTTGTGTAATGAAGAAGTAGCCCTGTTCAGAATGAGGGTCACTTCAAGTGTACTGTTAGAGGCACGTGACCATAAAGCTAGCTAAAAAAAAAATCCTCCTGTATTGAACACAGATCATCGCGTCTTAAATTTTATCGATTGTTTACGTTAAATACCTAACGTTTTATTACAAAAGTAGTTTGACATGTTTAGGCATGGTTTACAGGTAACTTTTGAGATATTTTGTAGTCATGTTGGGCAAGTTTGAATTTGTGTTTTTCTGGATCAAACGCGCCAAATAAATGAACATATATCGATGGAATTAATCGAACAAAAGGACCATTTGTGATGTTTTATTATAAAGTGAAATCCTCCCAGATTGCAGTTCCTAGGGCTTCCACTAGATGTCAACAGTCTTTAGAAAGAGATCCGCCAGTCTCTGTATTGTCTATTGCAAGGTATAATAGATGGCGATGGGCTTACAGTTCCTAAAGCTTCCACATGATGTCGCCAGTGTTGTGAAATCTATGCAGCTAAATCCTTGGTCATATGAGTAATAGGCACAGCCTTTCGTCGGGTACACAGCAGGAAGAAATGGAAGGGGGAAAGTGGACTATGTTTTCCAAAGTTGTTGCTATTGAATACAGATTGCTCCGTGATCAATTTAATCGTTTATTAACGTTTACTAATACCTAAATACCTAATACCTACAGAAGTAGTTTGAAGGGTTTTGTCAAAGTTTATAGGCAACTTTTTTAATTAAAAAAAATAACGTTGCGTTTATAAACTGTGTTTTTCCTGGATCACACAGTCTTCATAAATGGACATTTTGGGTATACAAGGACCGACTTAATCGAAAAAAAGACCAAATTGTGAAGTTTATGGGACATATAGGAGTGCCAACAAAGAAGCTCATCAAAGGTAATGAATGTGTTATATTTTATTTCTGCGTTTTGTGTAGCGCCGGCTACGCTAATTCTTTTGTTTACGTCCCCTTCAGATATTTTGGGGTGTTGCATGCTATCAGATAATAGCTTCTCATGCCTTCACCGAAAAGCATTTTAAAATCTGACTTGTTGGCTAGATTCACAACGAGTGTAGCTTGAATTGAGTACCCTGCATATGTGTTTTAATGATCGTTTGAGTTTTAACGAGTGCTATTGCATTTATTGTTGGCAAGGTGGGACGCTAGCGCTTCGGGTTGCCCAGAGAGGTTAAAGAGTATTGGGACTTGGTCTAAAACTGTGAAGGGAACCAAGGGCAGGATGCATGAGTTCGAGCAGACAATTGATCACAAGGCCAGGCTACAGGATATTGAGAAACATCACAACATAAAAATATGACAATAAAACTCTGAAAGCCCGACTGGAAATGCTCAAAATGCTTGAATCACATTCAAGACGCACAAACATACGAATATATGGGATCCAGGAGGACACTGAGAAAACGAACAAAATTTGTATCAGAGCTGATACCGGCACTGCTGTGGAGTGAACTTCAAAACGCCCATCCTGATCATCCGCGCACACAGATCACAGGCAAAGAAGCCGGCCTCGCTTGCACCACCAAACCTGCACTATCCCCAGAATGTGGATCTCATCGTCAAGCTGGCTAGTCAAAAGTTCCCCCTAACCTTTTTGTGATAGGGGGCAGCATTTTCACTTTTGGATGAATAGCTTGCCCAGAGTGAACTGCCTCCTACTCTGTCCCAGATGCTAATTTATGCATATTATTAGTATTGGATAGAAAACACTCTGAAGTTTCTAAAACTGTTTGAATGATGTCTGTGAGTATAACAGAACTCATATGGCAGGTGAAATCCTGAGGAGAAATCATAACAGGAAGTGAGAAATCTGAGCTTGGTATGTATTCACCACAATTCCCAATGAAATCCCCTTGAGATATTAATGATGTTGCACTTCCTAGGGGTTCCACTAGATGTCAACCATCCATAGAAATTTGAATGAGACTTCTACTGTGTTGTGGGGACTGAATGAGAGCAGGTGACTGGCAGTCAGCCATTTTCTGATAACACGCATTCCTCATGGTATCAACTTGCGTTCCATTGCTCATCAAGACACAAGGAATACTCCGGTTGGAACTTTATTGAAGCTATATGTTAAAAACATCCTAATGATTGATTCTGTACTTAGTTTGAAATGTTTCTTCGACCTGTAATATAACTTTTAAAAGTTTTTGTCCGATGTAACGCTGACCAGAATACCAAACACGCTAACAAAAGGAGGTATTTGGACATAAATAACGGACATTATCGAACAAAACAAACTTTTATTGTGGAACTGGGATTTCTGGAGTGCTTTCTGATGAAAATCATCAAAGGTAAGGGAATATTTATCATGTAATTTCTTGTTTATGTTGACGCCAACATGGCGGCTATTGTGACTATTTCTTCTGAGCGCTGTCTCAGATAATTGCATGGTTTGTTTATTCCGTAATGTTTTTTTGAAATCAGACACAGAGGTTGCATTAAGGAGAGGTATATCTATAATTCCATGCGTATAACTTGTATTATCATCTACATTTATGATGAGTATTTCTGTTGAATGATGTGGCTATGCAAAATCATCGGATGTTTTTGGAACTAGTCAATGTAACGCGCCAATGTAAACTCATATTTTGATAAATATGAACTTTATCAAAACATGCATGTATTGTGTAACATGAAGTCCTATGAGTGTCATCTGATGAAGATCATCAAAGGTTAGTGATTAATTTTATCTCTATTTGTGCTTTTTGTGACTGCTATCTTTGGCTGGAAAAAATGGCTGTGTTTATTGTTGTTTGGTGGTGACCTAACATAATCGTTTGTGGTGCTTTTGCTGTAAAAGCATATTTGAAATCGGACACTGTGGTAGGATTAAGAACAAGATAACCTTTTAAAAAGGTATAAAATACATGTCTGTTTGAGGAATTTTAATTATGAGATTTGATGTTTTGAATTTGGCGCCCTGCACTTTCACTGACTGTTATCATATCGATCCCGTTATCGGGATTGCAGCCATTTAAGCAATACATTGACAGGCTAAAAAACACCTAAAAAGATTGTACTCTTTCACCTTTTCACAAGTACCAACAAACGGGTGTGATCATTCTACAGTGGTACCTGCAGTGTACGCTCAAACCGGTGTGACGCTAATTTAGAACATCCAGTTTTGATTGACCACACTGTTTTCTCACAGAAACATTTTGCACATCCACAATCCTTACAAAGTTATGACCTGAATGTGATCAGTTTATTTTTGGAGGCAATGTTCAGACATTGCCATAACACATTCATCCAAACCGGAATATGTAGACTATATTTTCCTAGCACTAACTGAGTAAAGATTGAGGTAACACAAGTGGTCATATTTAGATAACTCTCGACTGACATGAATTACAATATGAATTAGCTAATAGCAATTACTATTTATAATTAATCACATCACGGGTGAACTCACCATTGATCTCAATAGTTGAGTAAAACACAAATCATAAGTAATCCGACGATGGGTAGTTTGTGCACGCCGCCATGTTTGTTTTTCACGTCAACCAAAGATGATAAGAGGTGACCAGATGAGTTTGGTCTGTTTACAGTATGCATGTTGAAGGGGGTGTGTCATCTACCACCGTTCACATCCCATCATTCACTTCCAGAAGTATACTCGAAAAATGTTGTGAACCCTGCATCATATTTTGTTTTAACATATTTGGTCCGACAGACGTTTATTTGAAACCCAGAATGCATTGTACGTCAACAAACGTGGCTCCACACATAGCTGTAATTACATTAGCTCATGATAAGCAGTGCAATCCTCAAAAAAAGTATTTTACGCACATAATGGATCCATTACAATCTATGCAAGAATCAGAATGCATGATTCGTCACCAGAACTTGAAAACGTGAATAAAACAGTAAATAAATAAATAATTACCACACAAAATATTTTCTGTTAGTTATTTATTGGTACAAGTGGCTCATGCTGGTAGTCAATTACGTAACCTCTGACTCCCAATCTGAGCCTGTCAGTGTTGTTGTTTATGTATGTAGACAGTGGGCTAAGCTGTAGCATTAGCAGTGTCTTTCAAAAGGAGAGAACACAAAATGCGGAAATTTGGGAGATTTTTATCAATTCTGACAACGAGTTTGAGTATGAAAGTGACAGTGACAATGAGGAGCTGAACCCCAACCTTGTAGCCTTTGAGAACCCTGAATCTGAGGACCCCTTGTCCACTGACGAAGTCCCAAGTCCCTTTGAAGATGCAGGTTGTGATGGAGGCAGACAGACAGTGTATGAAATAGAGGAGGTCTGTGGTAGCTGTAATGGACAAAAATGAATGGGAACATATGGGCACCGTACAAAACATATACACGATGTCCAATACCACTCAAAGCTTATTGCAAATGCCAAGTGTCACACAGCAAAAATCAAATAGATGGCGAGCACGCTCCACAGTATATTTTCATATTGCAAATGCACATCGAGTCAAGACCCAAGGGTTAAATTTAGAAGAAGAAAAAAAATGTATCACCCTCTAAAAAAGTCATTTCTGGACCGTTTTCAAAATTCTTTTGATATCTTTTGCCAATTATACATGTATAATAACTGTATGAACATACTTTTGTCATATTTTATTGTCATATCTTTTTACTTGTCCATAAGGAATATGTATATATATCCCATTTAGCAGACGCTTTTGTCCAAAGCATTTGCAATTTTATATGGGTGGCCCCATTGACGCTTGGCGTTGCAAGCGCCATGCTCTACCGACTGAGCCACACAGGACCCCATTTGCAATATGATTGCATAGGACGTCAAAAGTCGAAGTCAAAAGTCAGTGAACCATTGCCAAATGCCATAAGAAAGTATTGAAAGTGCCAAATCAGGATGTTATGTCCATTTGCAATATGATATCATAGGAAGTCAAAAGTCAGTGAACCATGGCCAAATGCCATAAGAAATGCAAGAGGACAGTATTGAAAGTGCCAAATCAGGATGTTATGTCCATTTGCCATGTACGATCATAGGAAGTCGGTTTCCAAACCCAAAAGTCAGTGAACCATACATAGCACTATGTTAAGCCATGAATCAACCTAGATGGTCTATTTGTCATGTATGATGAGGGATATTTTGAAAAACATCCAAAATGACCAGGGGCGCCCCCTTGGACGGGCATGGGCGGGGGGTGGTGCTCCCTACCCAACCGTAGACCCCTTGCTCCCCCTAAAGGCATTAAAAACAATTTTTTTATGTGCTCCTGGTAACCCATTCCAATCACCAGGTGCAAGGCTGTCCATTCGCAATATGTTTCAATGGGCATTTATCACGAATTTGACATGCTCAAATATACTGCAGAAAACTAAAATTGACTGGCCCGATGAACTCGGGATGGCCGGGCAGGGATTCTGGTTCCTCTCCATCGCTCGTTGGTGTTGATTTCAGAATGTCAATTTGGTGATGGTCTATCACTGTTTAAACATATTGCAAATGGACAAAAGTCACCATCCATCAGTCAATTAGATATCATTCTGACACCAAACTGACACCAGACCTACTTTTCCAACTCGTTTAGAAGCCAACTATCACATATTTCAGTGCAGTTCCAAAATTCATAGCGCCTTCTGTTTAAATTATAATAAAAACATAGTTACGTTCTAGCTGCAGGTCTAGTTCTGACATTATGTGTAGGCCTAGCTGAGGCGACCCCGAATCCCATGTTTTGGCTCAATAGGTCATTTGGAGCCTGAGCAGCGACCTTAATTGGTGCTGAAAATCCACATTTTCCGGTCATTGCTACGGGGTCCTTGAATGAGCTATCGGACAGAAACATTAGGGTCCATCTCTATGGGCTGAGACGGTTTCAATGCACCTTATCTTGCGACTCTGAGGCTGTTTCTCGGTCTGAGAACCTTCGAGGCACATAACTCAACGTGCACTATCGACTCTAGGTCTGACTGTTCTTTGATAGTTCGAACAAAGGTAATTATCCATCTTTGCTGTGTGTGTGAGAGAGTTTTTCTTGGAAATCTGATGGGAGAAATTACTGATTTACAGTTCATGAGGGTTGCCTAATCACACATTTGAAAGATGTGACTTTTCTAACCCTTTGAAACAGCCCGTTTGACCCCAATTTAAAGCACTTTCGGTTGGTACAGGAAGCTAAAAGTAAACACATATTCTCATTGGGGTAGGTTTTTACAGAACCCTGAGTTTTCAGTTTTACGTTAAGAACTGACTAATTTACACAGGGTTGAATGCAGCATTTATCACAACAACTTTGAATTTAACCACTTCTGGTTGCTCCAGGAAGCTTAGAATCGACACAGGTAGACCTCATAGTGGCCTGATGGATTGTCATCGAAGACAGGTTCATAAGGCATTCATAACCCACATAGGCTTCAGGTTGACTTTAGGGGAGCAGGCAAACTGTTTGATGTAAACGCCTTCTTTTCACGGTCAAGGTTAGGCTTGCACAGATCGGGAGGACCTCAGGAACGTTCCTGAGGTCAAATTCTGCTTCTAACCCTAATGGTTCTCCCGCTGTCACCCAAAAACACCTGAAATTTAGGGCCAGGCTTAATTTTGGGCCTACATTTTTCACGGTCGCTGTGCTCCGACCGAGTGAGCTACGGTCAAGCGGGTATCTCGTTCAACTCAGCACAGCCTAGAGATTTTGGTAATGCCATTGCAGGATCTGTGTGTCTTTAAGCCCCGCACTGTGTCACTCCATACTTGCTGTGTGTCTGAGAGAGTTTTTTCTTTGACATCTGTTGGGGGAAATGACTGATTCACAGCTCATGAGGGTTGCCTAATCTCACATATTAAGTTTTGGAAACATCTGACCTTTTTAACCCTTCCAAGCAGCCACTATGACCCCAATTTAAGGCACTTCCTTTTGACGCAGGAAGCTGAAAGTGAACACATATCCTCCTTGTGGTAGGCTCTTACAGAATTTTGAATTTTTACGTTAAGAACTGACTTATTTAGAGGGTTGAATGAGTGAGTGTTATTTCAGAAAGTTCCGAAACCCACATAAACAGATTCGTCTGAACATGCCGCAACTGGATCTGTAACTTTTTTTCGGGTAAAAACACATTTCTTTGAACATCACCAATTGTACTGTGGACGATTTCTCAAAAATTAGGATAGATAAATGGCTGGTTCTTTTTTTCCTGACACTGTAGGTTCATGTACTTTGACGTGAAGCAGTCAAATTAGCGCTCTATTTTAATTTTTGACCTTTAATCCCAGATAAATGCCCTTAACTCAAAAAGCATTGAGGCCTCAACGCCATCTTGTTTCTGGGCTAACAGCCCATTAGGCCAAACCTATGCTCACCAAGTTTTGTCTTCGAAGTCTTTTCCATTTAGGTGAAATGGCCATGTCGTGATTGGTGATGATTGTACATTTGCAATAAGAATCCATTCGCAATTTGGTGGAATTTACCGGTACAGCGGAGAAATGACAAAAATTTGAAAATGTTATAAAACGGAACCGAATGTCCAAGAGACTTCGTTCCTATGACTTCCCGGAAGATCTGGCCCCGGTGCACGGTCCACCGCCGTCTGCGAATTTTCAAAACATTTGCGGACGTCTAGTAAGGGACTGTACATTTGCAACATGGAGATTCTCATCGATCATACAGCAAATGCCGAAAAGTGCTCTTCAGGTATGGAAGGCCTCCAGCCATTTCACCCCTCCTGGCCCTGATGTTTGCTTTGATGAGTCCCATTATGGAGTGCAAAGCTCCTTGCCATTACCTTCTGAAGGAAAGTACTTCAAGCTGTTTCTATTAGAGGAGCTGGTGGCAGACATAGTGGAGGAGACCAATTGCTATGCCTTGGAGCTACAGGAGAAGAGAGAGCCAGGAGTGAGTTGGAAACTCACTAAATGGGGGACAACCACAAATTGTGAAATATATACCTTGCTTGTGACAGTCCTTCTCATGGGAATAAATAACTCCCAAAGAGCACAAATCCCATGTTTGTAACGCCTTTCTTTGCCACTCTCTATTCCCAAGACCGCTTCCAAGTTCTGGTGCGATGCCAGATTTTGTCAACAATGCTACTGCCAATCTAAATGACCCATTACACAACATAAGACATGTTCTAACCAGCCTGACATCAGCATGTGCCAGAGTCAGGTCGAACAGGAAGGGGATGCCGGCATTCAGATGCAGGAAGATGTATAGAGGGGAGTTGGAGTTCGAAGAGAAAGGTCAACAGCTGGCAGTAAAGTGGCATGACAAATGAGACACTGTCCACATAGCAACCATCTCGGCCACAGGGAATGTGGACCACCTGACGGGAGAGGGAAAGATCAAACCAGTGCTTGACTATAACATCAAAATGGGGGCAGTGGATAAGTGGGCATGACAGTTTTGTAGAATGCGCTTGGAAAAGTGGTATAGAAGATGGCATCGATAGAGATGGCAGCTTCACTTCTAGTCCTTAGGAAACTGTGCAGTATTTAGTTTTTTAATGTATTATTTATTACATTGTTAACCCAGAAAACCTTAAGTGTTATTACATTCAACCGGGAAGAACTATTGGATATCAGAGAGACGTAAAGCACAACCAGCACTACAACCAGGAATAAGACTTTCCCATTGGATCCTTTGTCTGCACCTCCCAGGGTATTTGAACTGATTCCAGAGGCCGACCCAAAACAACGCCGCCGGAGGAGAGGTTTCCGGAGCGGTCTTCTGAGGTTTCGGATGCGCATACACCACCCACTGCTCCTAAGTGTGTTACTTGCTAAAATCCAGTTCCTAGTAAGCAAAGTCCACGAAATCTGGGCAAGAGTTGCTTTCCAAAGAGATATCCTGGATTGTAACATACTCTGTCCAACCGAAGCATGACTAGCTGGGGACATGCTGTCAAAGTCCATACAGCCAACGGGATTTTCAGTGCATAGCGCTGACAGGAATAAATATCTCTCCAGTAAGAAGAAGGGTGGGGGTGTACGTTTCATGATTAACTGTAACAACATTCAGGAACTCAAGCCCTTTTGTTCACCTGACCAAGGATGCCGCACAATCAAATACCGACCGTATTATCTCCCAAGATATCTCTCCTCAGTTCTCCTCAGTTATCGTCCCCTCCAAGCGGATACCAAGACGGCCATCAAGGAACTTCACTGGACTTTATGCAAACTGGAAACCATATATCCTGAGGGTGCATTTATTGTAGCTGGGGATATTAACCTCTTTGAACTCCCCATCCCGGATCCGGGATCGTGACTAAAGCCTCAGGCTCATTAGCATAACGCAACGTTAACGATTTCTGAAAATCGCTAATAAAATGAAAATAATGCGTCTGCTCTCAAGCTTAGCCTTTTCTTAACAACACTGTCATCTCAGATTTTCAAAATATGCTTTTGAACCATAGAAATGGACTAATTTGTGTAAGAGTATACAAAGCTAGCTTAGCATTTTGAGTAGCATTTAGCACGCAACATTTACACAAAAACCAGATAACCAAATAAATAAAATCATTTACCTTTGAAGAGCTTCGGATGTTTTCAATGAGGAGACTCTCAGTTACATACCAAATGCGCAGTTTTTCCTGAAAGCGTCTGTGTGTAGGAGAAATCGTTCCGTTTTGTACATCGCATCTGGCTACCGAAACGAACCGAAAATTCAGTCACCTACAACGTCAAACTTTTTCCGAATTAACTCCATAATATTGACCGAAACATGGCAAACGTTGTTTGGAATCAATCCTCAAGGTGTTTTTTCACATATCTCTTCATTGATATATTGTTCGTGGAAGCTTGCATTCTTCTCTAAATTCCATGGAAAAATACTTGCAGCTGACTTTTGCGCACCAATTTCGGCGCAGGACACCGGGCGGACACCTGGTAAATGTGGTCTCTTATGGTCAATCTTCCAATGATATGCCTACAAATACGTCACAATGCTGCAGACACCTTGGGGAAACGACAGAAAGGGCAGATTTACTCCTCTCGCATTCACAGCCATATAAGGAGACAATGGAAAACAGAGCCTCAAAAATCCTGCTCATTTCCTGGATGCCATCTCATCTTGGTTTTGCCTGAAGCTCACGTTCTAGGGCACGCACAGAAAATATATTGGTAGTTCTGGACACGTCAGAGTGTTTTCTTTCGAAAGCTATCAATTATATGCATAGTCGAGCATCTTTTTGTGACAAAATATCTTGTTTAAAACGGGAACGTTTGTCATCCAAAAATGAAATAGCGCCCCCATAGCATCAAGAGGTTAAACAACTTCTTTGCACGCTTTGAGGACAATACAGTGCCACCGACGCAGCCCGCTACCAAAGACTCTGGGCTCTCCTTTACCGTGGCAGACATGAGTAAAACATTTCAACGTGTTAACCCTCGCAAGGCTGCCAGCCCAGATGGCATCCTTAGCCGCGTCCTCAGTGCATGCACAGACCAGCTGGCTGGTGTGTTTATAGACATGTTCAATCAATACTTATCCAAGTCTGCTGTCCCCACATGCTTCAATATGGCCACTATTGTTCATGTTCCCAAGAAAGCTAAGGTAACTGAACTAAAGACTAGCGCTCACCTATGTCATCTTGAAGTATTTTGAGAGACTAGTCAAGGATCATATCACTTCCACCCTACCTGTCACCCTAGATCCACTTCAGTTTGCTTAGCGCCTCAATAGGTCCACAGCCGATAAAATCGCCATCACACTGTACACTGCCCTATACCATCTGGACAAGACGAATACCTACGTAAAAATGCTGTTCATTGACTTCAGCTCAGCATTCAACACCTTTGTACCCTCCAAACTCATCATTAAGCTTGAGACCCCGGGTCTCGACCCTGCCTTGTGCAACTGGGTCCTGAACTTCCTGATGGGCCGCACCCAGGTGGTAAAGGTAGGAAACAACATCTCCACTCTGCTGATCCTCAACACTTGGGCCCCACAATGGTGCGTTCTCAGCCCCTCCTGTACTCCCTGTTCACCCATGCAAGCCTCCAACTCAATCATCAAGTTTGCAGACGAAACAGTGGCAGGCTTGATTACCAACAACGACGAGACAGCCTACAGGGAGGAGGTGAGGGCACTCGGCGTGTGGTGTCAGGAAAATAACCTCTCACTTAATGTCAACGAAACAAAAGAGATGATCGTTCTTTTAACGTAACGTAACGCTATCAACACTGCTAGCTAGCCAGCTAGCCCCCGAATAGCAGTACTGTAGAAACTATTACAGTACAACGGTTTGATTTGTTTGATCGTAGCTAGCTAGCTACATAGCCGTCTTTGTATCTAAGACAATTGTGTAGCCTAGAGCGATTTTCTAGGTTAGCTAGCCAGCTATTGTCGTTCTTTTAACGTAACGTAACGCAATCAACACTGCTAGCTAGCCAGCTAGCCCCCGAATAGCAGCACTGTAGAAACTATTACACTCGACGGAACGACTTGATTAGTGTAGTGTCAACATCGCAGCCACTACCAGCTAGCCTACAAAGTCAACAACGCAGCCACTGCCAGCTAGCCTACTCCAGCAGTACTGTATCATTTCAATCATTTTAGTCAATAAGATTCTTGCTACGTAAGCTTAACTTTCTGAACATTCGAGACGTGTAGTCCACTTGTCATTCCAATCTCCTTTGCATTAGCGTAGCCTCTTCTGTAGCCTGTCAACTATGTGTCTATCTATCCCTGTTCTCTCCTCTCTGCACAGACCATACAAACGCTCCACACCGCGTGGCCGCGGCCACCCTAATCTGGTGGTCCCAGCGCGCACGACCCACGTGGAGTTCCAGGTCTCCGGTAGCCTCTGGAACTGCCGATCTGCGGCCAACAAGGCAGAGTTCATCTCAGCCTATGCCTCCCTCCAGTCCCTCGACTTCTTGGCACTGACGGAAACATGGATCACCACAGATAACACTGCTACTCCTACTGCTCTCTCTTCGTCCGCCCACGTGTTCTCGCACACCCCGAGAGCTTCTGGTCAGTGGGGTGGTGGCACCGGGATCCTCATCTCTCCCAAGTGGTCATTCTCTCTTTCTCCCCTTACCCATCTGTCTATCGCCTCCTTTGAATTCCATGCTGTCACAGTTACCAGCCCTTTCAAGCTTAACATCCTTATCATTTATCGCCCTCCAGGTTCCTCGGAGAGTTCATCAATGAGCTTGATGCCTTGATAAGCTCCTTTCCTGAGGACGGCTCACCTCTCACAGTCCTGGGCGACTTTAACCTCCCCACGTCTACCTTTGACTCATTCCTCTCTGCCTCCTTCTTTCCACTCCTCTCCTCTTTTGACCTCACCCTCTCACCTTCCCCCCCAACTCACACGGCAGGCAATACGCTCGACCTCAACTTTACTAGATGCTGTTCTTCCACTAACCTCATTGCAACTCCCCTCCAAGTCTCCGACCACTACCTTGTATCCTTTTCCCTCTCGCTCTCATCCAACACTTCCCACACTGCCCTAACTCGGATGGTATCGCGCCGTCCCAACCTTCGCTCTCTCTCCCCCGCTACTCTCTCCTCTTCCATCCTATCATCTCTTCCCTCTGCTCATACCTTCTCCAACCTATCTCCTGACTCTGCCTCCTCAACCCTCCTCTCTTCCCTTTCTGCATCCTTTGACTCTCTATGTCCCCTATCCTCCAGGCCGGCTCGGTCCTCCCCTCCCGCTCCGTGGCTCGACGACTCATTGCGAGCTCACAGAACAGAGCTCCGGGCAGCCGAGCGGAAATGGAAGAAAACTCGCCTCCCTGCGGACCTGGCATCCTTTCACTCCCTCCTCTCTACATTTTCCTCCTCTGTCTCTGCTGCTAAAGCCACTTTCTACCACTCTAAATTCCAAGCATCTGCCTCTAACCCTAGGAAGCTCTTTGCCACCTTCTCCTCCCTCCTGAATCCTCCTCCCCCTCCCCCTCCTCCCTCTCTGCAGATGACTACGTCAACCATTTTGAAAAGAAGGTCGACGACATCCGATCCTCGTTTGCTAAGTCAAACGACACCGCTGGTTCTGCTCACACTGCCCTACCCTGTGCTCTGACCTCTTTCTCCCCTCTCTCTCCAGATGAAATCTCGCTTCTTGTGACGGCCGGCCGCCCAACAACCTGCCCGCTTGACCCTATCCCCTCCTCTCTTCTCCAGACCATTTCCGGAGACCTTCTCCCTTACCTCACCTCGCTCATCAACTCATCCCTGACCGCTGGCTACGTCCCTTCCGTCTTCAAGAGAGCGAGAGTTGCACCCCTTCTGAAAAAACCTACACTCGATCCCTCCGATGTCAACAACTACAGACCAGTATCCCTTCTTTCTTTTCTCTCCAAAACTCTTGAACGTGCCGTCCTTGGCCAGCTCTCCCGCTATCTCTCTCAGAATGACCTTCTTGATCCAAATCAGTCAGGTTTCAAGACTAGTCATTCAACTGAGACTGCTCTTCTCTGTATCACGGAGGCGCTCCGCACTGCTAAAGCTAACTCTCTCTCCTCTGCTCTCATCCTTCTAGACCTATCGGCTGCCTTCGATAATTGTGAACCATCGGATCCTCCTCTCCACCCTCTCCGAGTTGGGCATCTCCGGCGCGGCCCACGCTTGGATTGCGTCCTACCTGACAGGTCGCTCCTACCAGGTGGCGTGGCGAGAATCTGTCTCCTCGCCACGCGCTCTCACCACTGGTGTCCCCCAGGGCTCTGTTCTAGGCCCTCTCCTATTCTCGCTATACACCAAGTCACTTGGCTCTGTCATAACCTCACATGGTCTCTCCTATCATTGCTATGCAGACGACACACAATTAATCTTCTCCTTTCCCCCTTCTGATGACCAGGTGGCGAATCGCATCTCTGCATGTCTGGCAGACATATCAGTGTGGATGACGGATCACCACCTCAAGCTGAACCTCGGCAAGACGGAGCTGCTCTTCCTCCCGGGGAAGGACTGCCCGTTCCATGATCTCGCCATCACGGTTGACAACTCCATTGTGTCCTCCTCCCAGAGCGCTAAGAACCTTGGCGTGATCCTGGACAACACCCTGTCGTTCTCAACCAACATCATGGCGGTGGCCCGTTCCTGTAGGTTCATGCTCTACAACATCCGCAGAGTACGACCCTGCCTCACACAGGAAGCGGCGCAGGTCCTAATCCAGGCACTTGTCATCTCCCGTCTGGATTACTGCAACTCGCTGTTGGCTGGGCTCCCTGCCTGTGCCATTAAACACCTACAACTCATCCAGAACGCCGCAGCCCGTCTGGTGTTCAACCTTCCCAAGTTCTCTCACGTCACCCCGCTCCTCCGCTCTCTCCACTGGCTTCCAGTTGAAGCTCGCATCCGCTACAAGACCATGGTGCTTGCCTACGGAGCTGTGAGGGGAACGGCACCGCAGTACCTCCAGGCTCTGATCAGGCCCTACACCCAAACAAGGGCACTGCGTTCATCCACCTCTGGCCTGCTCGCCTCCCTACCACTGAGGAAGTACAGTTCCCGCTCAGCCCAGTCAAAACTGTTCGCTGCTCTGGCCCCCCAATGGTTGAACAAACTCCCTCACGACGCCAGGACAGCGGAGTCAATCACCACCTTCCGGAGACACCTGAAACCCCACCTCTTCAAGGAATACCTAGGATAGGATAAGTAATCCTTCTCACCCCCCCCCTTAATGATTTAGATGCACTATTGTAAAGTGGCTGTTCCACTGGATGTCAGAAGGTGAATTCACCAATTTGTAAGTCGCTCTGGATAAGAGCGTCTGCTAAATGACTTAAATGTAAATGTAAAATCATGAACTTTATTTAACAGGAAAGGGAGCACCCCCCTATCCACATTGACTGGACAGCAATGTTAGGGTTTGTTCCTACTTCGTCCTTGTCAATCATTGGTTCATTGGTGAAATTAGCATTATGACAATATCTTTAATTAAATCATTCAAAAACCTTTTAATGCAATTGCAGACACAAATTGACAATCAGGAACATAGCACACATGTTTCCGAGTAAGTTCTGCATCAAACAAAAGGTCTCTAGTTGTTTTATGAAACTGAAGTCACGCCTTAGTGATGTCTCTGACTACGTCATTACCTTTTTACTCCTGAGACCAAAACCCTGCATCCATAGCTATACAAACATAGAGTTTCAGTGTTATCTAAAAGCTCAGCAATAAATGTCCACTCCCCAAAGTTGATTTATTGTGGAATTGTCTGACTAGTCTCTTATCTCCCACATTTCTAAGAGGGGTCTGCTTTATAAGAAAGACAGAGAAAGAGCAAACAACTGTGGAAAAATTCGAAAACTATATAATGAATATATATATATATTGTTAATCTGTAGTCTAGGGCCCTATAAATGTAAGGAGGGAGGGGTCTTATAACCCCTCCCCTTCTATTAATAAAACATAAGCATAATCAATTGTTCTAATACATCAACATTATTTTTATGACCCCTAGATGAACCTGACAATAAGGTGGAAAGTTTTAAGTAAAAGCTGATACAAATGTGTTTTGTGTACTGTTTGTAGAGCTGCAACTATTTTGATAATCAATCTGTCAATTAATTATTTGATTACTGAATTTGTTTGACTTTTAAAAAGCCTGTTCTGCTGAATGAATATAGGCTGAATGTTTTCAGAGCATTACTGTGCAAATAGTAACAACAGACAAACTCAAACTCAGTTATTTTGTAACAACTTCCATTAAAGTGTATTTCAACATAAGACAGGAGCAGTGTCAGCTCAAGACGATTTGGGACCCTAACTGAGATTTAATTTCAGTGCCCCTCCTATAGAAGTTGATGCTTCCCTGGGACACTCAAGTCTTCTCATATAACTAACATTTGTCTTACCTCTCATTATTTAAGGTCTGCAACAAAGCCCTGAGGAGGTTCAAGAGGAGGAAGGGTTTCCAAATTGGGTCAAGTTCTCTATGGAGATTGGTGGTGATAGATTAATCCAAGTTCTCGCACAAGAGAAAGATATAGCATTATCCATTTTTTATGTATTAACATTCATTAGCTGGGCTTGGGAACTGAGAGATAATTTGTTGATATATTTAACTTATGGTAATCAGCTGCCTTTTTAAGTACTCCTCAGTAGATATACTCATATGGATAAAAACTAGAGGGCTTGCCCATTTTATATACTGAATAATTTGATAACTTGTGTCCAAGAGTACAGATATATATTTATGTATTTATCTTTCAACATCATACAGTTTCACCCATCAGACCTTAGCTTATGTCATAAGTGCCATTAAGCTAGTTCCCATGGATTTACTGATCTCTCGCCATTTCAAGGCACGACTAACCACTGGCCAATTCCCTGTCACAAAATAACAATATGCACTTGTTTCTATCTTTCAGTACAATCGTGGAAGGATGGGGCCAATGTGGAGAAGACAGGGTTGAGTGCTTGGTAAGATGGAGGTCAAACAAAACAGAAGAAACACATTCTTAAATGTGGTGGAAAACCGTTCACAGGCAAACTTAATCCCTATCATCAGACAACATGTGCGAAGAGGTTCCACCATTCTGAGTGACTACTGTAGAGCGTATGTCGGGTCTCTGAATAGGCTGGGTTACATTCACCAGACAGTCAACCACTCAAACAATTTTGTGGGACGTCACACACAACACATTGAAAGAGTGTGGGAGACAATGACAATATAAGGGCAGGTCTGGAGGCTAAGGGGCAATTGGACCCCAACAAAAAGTTTAAAGAAGCATCTCCATTTTATTGAGTGGATCTCTCAACTCTTCAAAGACTTCCAATTAGTATATCAGAGATAATCTTAGCATCTTTTCGTGACAAAATATCTTGTTTAAAACGGGAACGTTTTTTGATCCAAAATTTAAAAGAGCGCCCCCTATATCGAAGAAGTTAACCTCTCTGGCCCACGAGGGACGCAACCGCACCCCCTGCCAACAATAAATGCAAATGCGCTACCCCAAATGCTAATAGCACTCGTTAAAACTCAAACGTTCATTAAAACTCACATGCAGGGTACTCAATTCAAGCTACACTCGTTGTGAATCTAGCCAACGAGTCAGATTTGTAAAATGCTTTTCGGCGAAAGCATGAGAAGCTATTATCTGATAGCAGGCAACACCCCGAAATACCAGAAGGGGACGTAAACAAAGGAATTAGCGTAGCTGGCGCTACACAAAACGCAGAAATAAAATATAAAACATTCATTACCATTGACGAGATTCTTTGTTGGCACTCCTATATGTCCCATAAACATCGCAATTGGGTCCTTGTATACCCAAAATGTCCATTTAGGAAGACCGATCCAGGAAAAACACAGTTTTTAAACGCAACGTTATTTTTTTTAATTAAAAAAGTTGCCTGTAAACTTTGACAAAACACTTCAAACTACTTCTGTAATCCAACTTTAGGTATTAGTAAACATTAATAAATGATCAAATTGATCACGGAGCGATCTGTATTCAATAGGCACAAGTTTGGGAAACGTAGCCAACTTTTCCGGTTCCTTTGTTCACAGCTGTGGACCTGACAACCGGAATTGGCTATTACTCAGATGACCAAGGATTTAGTTGAATCGAAATCACAACGCTGGTGACATCGTGTGGAAGCTATAGGAACTGTAATCTCACCCTTAAGTATTTTTCCTTCCAATAGACAATACATAGACTGGCGGATTGATTTTTTCTCCGTCGATTTAGTGACCAGGTTTTCTGGCGATTTTGACCACGGAACTTGTTCTGTTATAGTCACAGACACCATTGAACCAGTTCTAGAAACTTCAGAGTGTTTCCTATGCACACATACTAATCATATGCATATACTATATTCCTGGCATGAGTAGCAGGACGTTGAAATGTTATTTTGCGGTTTTTAACAGAATGTTGGAAAAAGTAGCCCAATCTCTAAGAGGTTCAGCTTCCACCCCCAAGACTCTTGAACAGCTATTCAAATGGCTACCCAGACTATACACATTGCCCCCCTCCTCCATCTTTATGCTGCTGCTCTCTGTTTATAATCTATGCATAGTCACTGTACCTCTTCCTACATGTACATATTGCCTCAATTACCTTGACTAACCTGTGCACCAGCACATTGACTCTGTACCGGTACCTTAAGGGAACATTTCGACATTTCCCGTATGGTTAGTGAGAAAGTCCATATTGGAAATGTACCGTCCCTTACTAGACGTCCAAAAACATTTTTAAAATTCGGGGACGGCGTCGGGCCGAGCGGCAGGGCCAGACCTACCGGGAAGTCATCAAATGAACTTTGTCGGACATTCGGTTTTCGTTTTATAAAATAATCAATTTTGGTCCATTTTTCCGCTATGCCGGAAAACCCCACAAGAGGGCATAAGCAATCATATTGCAATTTGACAAAGCATCACGAATCACGACGGGCCATATATCGAAAACTGAAAATATTTCGAAGCCGAAAC
Organism: Oncorhynchus masou masou; assembly: GCF_036934945.1. Taxonomy (NCBI): domain Eukaryota; kingdom Metazoa; phylum Chordata; class Actinopteri; order Salmoniformes; family Salmonidae; genus Oncorhynchus; species Oncorhynchus masou. Next base: position 36,576,056 of record NC_088234.1, read on the forward strand.
TTGGTGAGCATAGGTTTGGCATAATGGGCAGTTGGCCCCGAACAAGATGGCGTCTAGGCCTCGACGGTTTTTGAGTTATGGCCATTTTTCTGGGATTAAAGGTCCAAAATGAAAATAGAGAAATGATTTTTTCACTTCACGTCAAAGTCAAGGAGCCTCCGGTGTCAATAAAAAAAAAATCAGCCATTTATCTATCGTCATTTAAGAGAAATCGTACAATGACAGATTTGTGATGTTCAAATATAGGTGTTTCTTTTTTTCAACGGTTACAGATCCAGTTGCAGGGTGTTCATACGAATATTTTTAAAGTGTGCTGTGGAGCTCTGCGACATTTCTGTGATTTTCTATGATTTTCTGAAATAACACACACTCACTAAACCCTCCGTAAATAACTCAGTTCTTAACGTAAAGACTTAAAACTCAGGATTCTGTAAAAGCATAGCCCAATGAGGATATGTGTTGACTTATAGCTTCCTGTGTCAACCGGAAGTGCCATAATTGGTGTCTCAGAGGCTGTTTGGAAGGGTTAAAAAATCAGATCTGTCCAAAACTTCATATGTGTGATTAGGCAACCCCCATGAACTGTAAATCAGTCATTTGTCCCATAAAAATTCAAAGGAAAACTAAATCACACAGATACACAACTTGGATGGAGGGACGTATTGGGCTGCGTAGAGACTGACAGTGCCTCCAAGAACCGTCAGACCTAGAGTTCCGAAACTTTAGAAACCTGTTCTAGACCTCAGGTCGATAGTGCGTGGTGAGTTAGGTGGCTCTAGAAGGTTCTCGGACCGAGAAACAGCCTCGTACATTTGCAATGACTTCAATTCATTTTGACCATTACGAAAATGGTGACATTTAGAAAAGTCTCAGAGACACAAGACTAGGTGCATTGAAACCGGCTCGGCCCATAGAGATGGACCCCAACGTTTCTATCCGATAGCTCATTCAAGGACCCCGTAGCAAGTAATTGAAAAAAGTGGATTTTCAGCACCAATTAGGGTTTTACTCGGGCACCGAATGACCTATTGAGCCGAAACTCGGGATTCGGGGTTGCCTCACATAGGCCTACACATAATGTCCGAACTGGACCCGCAGCTAGAAAGTAACTATGTGTTTTATGTTTTTTTTATGGTTTGAACCGAAGGCGTTGTGAATTTTGGGCCAGCTCTGAGGTATGTGATACTTGGCTCCTAAACGAGTTGGGAAAAGTGGGTTTGGTGTCAGTTTGTATCAGTTTGGTGTCAGAATGATATCAAATTGACGGTGAATTGCAGGTGACTCTTGTCCATTTGCAATATGTTTAAGCGGTGAGGTACCATCACCAAAAGCGACATTCTGAAATCAACCCTAACGAGCGATGGAGAGGTACCAGTATCACTGCCCAGCCATCCCGAGTTCATCGGGCCAGTCAATTTGGCATTCCTGCACGATTTTTATAGCATGACAAATTGGTGATGGTGAATGCCCAGTTAACCATATTGCAAATGCACAGTGACTTTGCAAGAGTGAGAAACATCACCAAATGGACACTCTGGAATCAACCCTAATGAGCGATGGAGAGGTACCAGAATCACTGCCGAGCCATCCCGAGTTCATCGGGCCAGTCAATTTGGCATTCCTGCACGAATTTTCAGTGACTTTGCAAAAGTGAGAAAACATTTGCAATATGTTTTAACAGTGAGGTACCATCACCAAAAGTGACATTCTGAAATCAACCCAAACGAGAGATGGAGAGGTACCAGAATCACTGCCCAGCCATCCCGAGTTCATCGGGCCAGTCAATTTGGCATTCCTGCATGATTTTTATAGCATGACAAATTGGTGATGGTGAATGCCCAGTTAACCATATTGCAAATGCACAGTGACTTTGAAAGAGTGAGAAAACATTACCAAATGGACATTCTGAAATCAACACAAAAAATGGCATCACCATAGTGTCCAGACTGTGCCGAGTCCAATGAGGCGCCCCGCTTGACCGTAGCTCGCTCGGTCTGAGCGCAGCGACCATGAGAAAAATAGGCCCAAAATGAAGCCTGCACCAGTACGTCATTTGATTTTGGGTGACAGCGGCGGAACCGTTAGGTTTAGAAGGACAATTCAAACACAGGACTGTTCCTAAGGTCCTCCTGATCTGTGCAAGCCTAACCTTGACCGTGTGACATTAACCCTTCAAGGTTAAAAGAAGGTGTTTACATAAAAACAGTTTGCATTGACTTCTCTCCCCATAGGAATACATTGCCTGCTCCCCTAAATACAACCTGGAGTCTATATGGGTTATGAATGCTGTATGAACCTGTCTTCGGTACCAGTCCATCAGGCCACTATAAGGTCTACCTGTGTCGATTCTAAGCTTCCTGGACCAACCGGAAGTGGTTAAAATCGCCCTAAAAGTGTATACCCATAACCTGCCTGCAGTTTGATAGACATAGTGCATTCAACCCTGTGTAAATCAGTCAGTTTTAATGGTAAAGACTTAAAACTCCGGATTCTGTAATGGAATACCCCAATGAGGATGTGTGTTGAGTTATAGCTTCCTGTGCCAACCGGAAGTGCCATAATTGGTGTCTCAGGGGCTGTTTGGAAGGGTTAAAAAGGTCAGATCTTTTCAAAACTTCATATGTGATTAGGCAACCCTCCTGAACTGTAAAATCAGTCATTTCTCCCAACAGATGTCAAGGAAAAGCTCTCACACACACACACAGCAAGGATGGAGTGACAAAGCGCGGTGTTTAAAGACACAGAGAGCAGGCAATGGCATAAACATAATCCCAAGGCCGTGCCGAGTTCAACGAGATATCCCGCTTGACCGTAGCTCGCTCGGTCTAAGCGCAGCGACCATGAGAAAAGTAGGCCCAATATGAAGCCTGCACAAGAACGTCATTTGATTTTGGGTGACAGCGGCGGAACCGTTAGGTTTAGAAGGACAATTCAAACACAGGACTGTTCCTAAGGTCCTCCCGATATGTGCAAGCCTAACCTTGACCGTGTGACATTAACCCTTCACAGTTAAAAGAAGGTATTTACATAAAAACAGTTTGCATTGACTTCTCTCCCCATAGGAATACATTGGCTTCACCTCGAAATTCAACCTGAAGCCTATGTGGGTTATGAATGCCTTATGAACCTGTCTTCTATGACATTCCATCAGACCACTATGAGGTCTACCTGTGTCGATTCTAAGCTTCCTGGAGCAACCGGAAGTGGTTCAATTCACCCAAAAGTTATTTGGATGTACATCACCACCAAAGGTGAAAATGACTCTGCATTCAACCCTGTGTAGATCAGTCAATTCTCAACGTAAAGACTTAAAACTCAGGATTCTGTACGTTTCTATGTCAATCAAGACATGTGTGTATTTATAGCTTCCTGTACCAACCGGAAGTGCCATAATTGGTGTCTCAGGGGCTGTTTGGAAGGGTTAAAAAAATCAGATCTGTCCAAAACTTCATATGTGTGATTAGGCAACCCCCATGAACTGTAAATCAGTCATTTTACCCATATAAATTCAAAGGAAAACTAAATCACACAGATTCACAACTTGGATGGAGGGACGTATTATTGGGGTGCTTAGAGACTGACAGTACCTCCAATAGTTAGCTTTGAATGATATCAAATTGACTGATGGACGGTGAATTGCAGGTGACTCTTGTCCATTTGCAATATGTTTAAGTGGTGAGGTACCATCACCAAAAGCGACATTCTGAAATCAACCCAAACGAGTGATGGAGAGGTACCAGAATCACTGCCTAGCCATCCCGAGGTCATCGGGCCAGTCAATTTGGCATTCCTGCACGATTTTTATGGCATGACAAATTGGTGATGGTGAATGCCCAGTTAACCATATTGCAAATGCACAGTGACTTTGCAAAAGTGAGAAAACATAAACAAATGGACATGATGAAATCAACACCACGAGTGATTGAAAGGAACAACAATCACTGCCCGGCCATCCCGAGTTCATCAGGCCAGTCAATTTTGCATTTCTGCAGGATTTTTGAGCATGTCAAATTTCTTATGACATTTTGCCCCCACAAAACATATGCTTTATGCACAAGTAAAAAAAAAAAAAATTATGATAATAAAATATGACTAAAGTATGTTGATACAGTTCTTATGCGTGTGTAATTGACACAAAATTCTAAAGAATTTCGAAAAACGGTCCAGAAAGCACTTTTTTAGGGGTGTGTGAAGTTTTTATGAAATTTTGCAATTATTGACTTTTGACTTCTGACTTCCTATGAAATCATATTGCAAATGGAGAAAACACATGCAATAATGCGCAAGTAAAAAAAAAAATATATATGATAATAAAATTGGACAAAAGTATATTCATACAGTTCTTACACATGTGTAATTGACAAAAAAAAGTGAAAGAATTTCAAAAAACGGTCCAGAATGCACTTTTTTAAGGGGTGAGAAGTTTTTGACAAAAAATCCATTTTTTCAAAATTTGGCTTTTGGATGTTGACTTGGAGTCCATTTTCAATATGAAAAACCACGGTGGAGCGCACACGCCACCTGTTGGATTTTTGAAGTGTTACAACTGGCAATAGCCATATGGCATTTGAAGTACATTTTGCATGAATCAACGCCGATTTGGGTGGTATTGGCCATTGTGTACATGGTTTGTACTATGCCAATGGTTTGCCATTCATCTTTGTCCAATACAGGGGGATGTTCCCTTACTGTATATAGCCTCATTACTGTTGTTTTATTGTTGCTCTTTAATTCTTATTTTTTTTTCTATTGTTTTACTTCCGTTTATTTTAATAAATACTTTCTTAATAGTTGTTTTCCTTAAAACTGCATTGTTGGTTAAGGGCTTGTAAGTAAGCATTTCACTGAAAGGTCTACACCTGCTGTATTCGGCGCATGTGACAAATACAATGTGATTTTGATTTGCAATGAACGTTGTCTGACTCAACTTTCCCAAATAAATTCAACTTTGTTTGCCGGCATTCTGGACTTGTTTGAAAGATTTTTTTTCAATTGGCTTGGTTGTCTTGCATCCTGAGATGGTCTGTGACTTTCTCCAAAACAATGTTACTGGATTACCGATAGCAGTAAGCAACTCTGCATCCAGGTAACCTAACCTACAGAAGGGGTGGGGTTATGACCAATGATGTAATGCCTTCCAATTGGTCTGCGGGTGGCAATTTGAGAACGCACAGAAAGTTAAAAAAACACTATTTTGCTCAAAACATATTTATACTTGCAATATCGCTTTTTAAAACGAAACATAAAAAAATATCTGAAATCCGTCTTTAACCTGTTGAAACTCTAGGGGCGCAATTTCATTTTTGGATGAAAAACGTTCCCGTTGTGATATTTTGTCACAAAAAGATGCTCGACTATGCATATAATTGCTACGATTCGAAAGAAAACACTCTGACGTGTCCAGAAATACAAAGATATTTTCTGTGCGTGCCCTAGAACGTGAGCTTCAGGCAAAACCAAGATGAGACGGCATCCAGGAAATGAACAGGATTTTTGAGGCTCTGTTTTCCCTTGTCTCCTTATATGGCTGTGAATGCGAGAGGAATGAGAATGCCCTTTCTGTCGTTTCCCCAAGGTGCCTGCAGCATTGTGATGTATTTGTAGGCAGATCATTGGAAGATTGACCATAAGAGACCACATTTACCACGTGTCCGCCCGGTGTCCTGCGCCGAAATTGGTGCGCAAAGTCACCTGCCAGTATTTTTCCAAGGGATACAGAGAGGAAAGCAAGCTTCCACGAACTGCATGTCAATGAAGAGATATGAAAAAACACCTTGAGGACTGATTCCAAACAACGTTTGCCATGTTTCGGTCGATATTATGTAGTTAATCCGGAAAAAGTTTTACGTTGTAGGTGACTGCATTTTCGGTTCGTTTCGGTAGCCAGACGCAATGTGGAAAACGGAACGATTTCTCCTACACACAGACGCTTTCAGGAAACACTGCGCATTTGGTATGTAACTGAGAGTCTCCTCATTGAAAACATCAGAAGCTCTTCAAAGGTAAATGATTTTATTTATTTGGTTATCTGGTTTTTGTGAAAATGTTGCGTGCTACATGCTACTCAAAATGCATTGCTAGCTTTGCATACTCTTACACAAATTAGTCAATTTCTATGGTTCAAAAGCATATTTTGAAAATCTGAGATGACAGTGTTGTTAAGAAAAGGCTAAGCTTGAGAGTAGGCGCATTATTTTCATTTTATTTGCGATTTTCAGAAATCGTTAACGTTACATTATGCTAATGAGCTTCAGGCTCTAACTGTATACAGGTTTTCTTCATAGCCAAACGTGAACAAAACGGAGCGATTTGTCCTACACAAATAATATTTTTTTGAAAAACTGCACATTTGCTATGTAACTGAGAGTCTCCTCATTGAAAACATCCAAAGCTCTTCAAAGTTAAATGATTTTATTTATTTGGTTATCTGGTTTTTGTGAAAATGTTGCGTGCTAAATGCTACTCAAAATGCTAAGCTAGCTTAGCATACTCTTACACAAATTAGTGAATTGCTATGGTTCAAAAGCATATTTTGAAAATCTGAGATGACAGTGTTGTTAAGAAAAGGCTAAGCTTGAGAGTAGGCGCATTATTTTCATTTTATTTGCGATTTTCAGAAATCGTTAACGTTGCGTTATGCTAATGAGCCTGAGGCTTTAGTCACGATCCCGGATCCGGGATGGGGAGTTTCAAGAAGTTAACCTCTTGAAACTCTAGGGGCGCTATATCATTTTTGGATAAAAAGACGTGCCCGTTTTAAGCGCAATATTTTGTCACAAAAAGATGCTCGACTATGCATATAATTGGTAGCTTTGGAAAGAAAACACTCTGACGTTTCCAGAACTGTAAAGATATTTTCTGTGCGTGCCCTAGAACGTGAGCTACAGGCAAAACCAAGATGAAACGGCATCCAGGAAATGAGCAGGATTTTTGAGGCTCCGTTTTCCATTGTCTCCTTATATGGCTGTGAATGCGAGAGGAATGAGTCTGCCCTTTCTGTCGTTTCCCAAGGTGTCTGCAGCATTGTGACGTATTTGTAGGCATATCATTGGAAGATTGACCATAAGAGACCACATTTACCAGGTGTCCGCCCGGTGTCCTGCGCCGAAATTGGTGCGCAAACCTCAGCTGCAAGTATTTTTCCATGGAATTCAGAGAAGAAAGCAGGCTTCCACGAACGATATATAGCAATGAAGAGATATGTGAAAAAACACCTTGAGGATTGATTCCAAACAACGTTTGCCATGTTTCGGTCGATATTATGGAGTTAATTCGGAAAAAGTTTGACGTTGTTGGTGACTGAATTTTGGTTCGTTTCGGTAGCCAAATGTGATGTACAAAACGGAGCGATTTCTCCTACACAAAGATGCTTTCAGGAAAAACTGAACATTTTTTATGTAACTGAGAGTCTCCTCATTGAAAACATCCGAAGCTCTTCAAAGGTAAATGATTTTATTTATTTGGTTATCTGGTTTTTGTGAAAATGTTGCGTGCTAAATGCTACTCAAAATGCTAAGCTAGCTTAGCATACTCTTACAAAATTAGTGAATAGCGATGGTTCAAAAGCATATTTTGAAAATCTGAGATGACAGTGTTGTTAAGAAAAGGCTAAGCTTTAGAGCAGGCGCATTATTTTCATTTTATTTGCGATTTTCAGAAATCGTTAACGTTACATTATGCTAATGAGCTTGAGGCTATAACTTTATACAGGTTTTTTTCATAGCCAAACGTGAACAAAACGGAGCGATTTGTCCTACACAAATAATATTTTTTTGAAAAACTGAACATTTGCTATCTAACAGAGTCTCCTCATTGAAAACATCTGAAGTTCTTCAAATGGAAATGATTTTATTTGAATTATTTTCTTGTTTTTGTGAAAATGTTGCTGGCTGAATTCTAGGCTTATAGCTATGTTAGCAATCAATACTCTTACACAAATGCTTGTTTAGCTATGGTTGAAAAGCATATTTTGAATATCTGAGATGACAGTGTTGTTAACAAAAGTCTAAGCTTGAGAGCAAATATATTTATTTCATTTCATTTGCGATTTTCATGAATAGTTAACGTTGCGTTATGCTAATGAGCTTGAGGCTATAAATAGAATCCCGGATCCGGGATTGCGCGACGCAACAGGTTAAATGGTTGAGCATATTGCCATTGTGCTTTTGGTCTGTTTTGCCCTGCAGTCGTTGCCAGTTTGGAAGCCTTTATTAACATCTAGAAGTGCAAGTGATTTAAAACACCAAATGTTAATTGATCTGCTATATTGGCCAGAGATCTAGTGTTGATTTTAAATGTAACATTTTTTTGTGTTGATTCAAGAGGTGAATTAACTCTATAAGAGTGGAAATAACACTCAGTGGTGTAAAAAAACAGTGTTTGTGATTGAGTGTGAGATTGGGATTGTGTCAGTTTTATTCTGTTGAGAAAAAAAACATTCCCATCAAAACAATGGCCATCATTATCATATTTCCCAGCATGCTCAACTGCAACTACATTTTTTAGGATTGTTTTTATTGTCTGTGTTTTTGCATGTACATTGATTGATTGATTAAACTTATCCATCAGTTAGTTAGATTTATTGCACCTGTTACTGAAACGATTTTTCCATTTTCAATGGTTTAAGTAGTCTCCTTCTAACAATTTTCCTAACCTTGACAGTCTTTGCTGGAAGAGGCCTCGCAACCCCTCAGATCCTATATCCGCTCTGTTTCTTCCTAAGTTAAGGCTTTTCTAGGGAGTTTTTCCAAGCCACTGTGCGTCTGCATTTCTTGCACTCTGGGATTTTAGGTTTGGCTTCTGTATAAGCACTATGTGACAACTGCTGATGTGAAAAAGGTTTTATAAATACATTAAATTGATTGATTCTGAATAGAAGTTCAAAATGCTGGATGTCATAACCAGCAAAATGTGACTTGCAGGCCTTGATGTTTTCTTTAAACCTGAAGGTTCATAATAGTGATGGGGATACTAAGCTTCCTGAAGCATTTAGCATTTCCAGCCAATTGTGTCAAAAATAGGTGTATTACTCGAGGCTTTGATCGACAGTGTACACTAGTGGCACCTGCTGGTCAAAATAATTTTTAACAGACAAAATATTATAGATGATGTTGCACACTGACAAAGTGTAACAAAATTGTGGACCTTCATTGTTGATTCAACAGTTGATTATTTGCTGTGCATTACCTAGCAATCCTTTGTAATTACAGTAAAATACTGAATACAAACCCCTTAATGAAATTCATTTATTCATCATGGCTACGGTAGCATTTACTTTTTTACACATAATATAGTCCATTTTATGATATTGTACGGTGTTTCATTACACAGATTTTATCGTGTATTTAGATTACAGAAGGTGGACTGCAATGTGAAATACAGTATGCCTAACTTAATTGCCAATGAGTAAGCTACTGTCAAATTCACGGCAACCCCTTTACAGTGTACATAGCCTACCAATAATTTACATATTATTTTTTGTCTGTAAGCTTCTTGACTTTATCTGGTAGACGGGGCAATGAAAAGGAGACAACTCCCCATAATCACATTGTGCAGCTCAGCATCATATGTCCCCTCTCCCTTTTTTTCCTCTCTCTCTCTCTCTCTCCATATTTTCAGGAGAGTCTCTCATAGCTGCGTGTCCACCGTTCTCTCCCGTTTCTCACCTAATTGGCTAATTGATGGAACGGACGAATGAGACATTCATGCAATAAAGGTGGAGCATTTATCAATTGAGGTGCAATAAGGAGAATTCTCCCCAAAACCTCCGACGGTGGAGCTACAGTGGCGAAGAAAGGAGGCGGCGGGGAGGGAAGATTCCGTTTCAGCTGACCAAGTCGCGACAGATGTGCACGACGTGTGGATACGCAAAATGCTTCCTATAGTGCCTGACAATGAATAAGCCTTAGTCGAAAGGTGGATTATTTTATGAAGTGAGCACAGAGAATTGACTGCCCCTGCTTGTCAATTAAACCACACGGATTGTCTCAAGATTCATGAATATGTCGCTCCCAGACCGGAGGAAAAACATAAGAGCTCTGGTGATGGAGACTGGCATACGAGTTCTGCTTTTTGGAGTTTTTTTGTAAGTACACCAGTGATGACATTTGTTATAGTGCCATATTATTACAGACACTTTAGGTATGCCATCAGTTATCCTCTGTAAGAGACATTATACGTCACGTCAACTCTCATTTTGGTAAACAAGTACAGTATGTATCCCTCCTCAAGAAATGTGCCTATTGAGTAGTCTCTACACGCCGTATGCCATCACTGCCCTCATTCCTAAGTTAAAATAGCTGAGGATACATTTACATTTACATTACATTTATACAATAGCTATCTTTCAGTTCCACTTGAATGATCCATCATGTTATGAATTCATGACTCTGTCAGATAGGCAGGACCACTACACTGTAAAAAATTTCCTGTAGTTTTAACAGAAAATTACTGTCAGTAAAGTAGCAAGTAAGTTACAGTAAATGTACAGTACATATACTGTAAATATAAAAAATAAAGTTACTGTGTTTTATGAATTTGTAGTCAATTGCTCGCTGCACAGTAGCCTGTAAATGACTGTAACGCCTATAATTTACAGTGGTTACCCAAAATTACAGGAATTAGTTGTGACACTAAGAATTTAAACAAAATCTTTGTTTAGGAGAACTACAGTTAACATATCAGTCTAATGTACTGTATATTACCATTCAAATGCGGAGAGTGTGGACACAAATGTGAAAGGAATAGACCAAACATTAGCTATGCAAGTCAACAACAAAGACAGCCTTTCACTATCAACCTATTCATGAAGAAACAAAAACATTGTCTAGAGGACCTAGTCTCGACGATAAGATCCAACTGAGCATTACTTGTTTGACTTCCTCCTAAAATAGTAAAATAGGATGTTGGCCTTTTCAAACAAAGAAACACCATAGAGCCTTCTCAAACATTCAATCATAACATAGGGTACAAAAGGCATTGACATCATCCATTCCAAAACACAGATCTTGAGTACCCCTGTGTGTGTGTGTGTGTGTGTGTGTGTGTGTGTGTGTGTGTGTGTGTGTGTGTGTGTGTGTGTGTGTGTGTGTGTGTGTGTGTGTGTGTGTGTGTGTGTGTGTGTGTGTGTGTGTGTGTGTGTGTGTGTGTGTGTGTGTGTGTAATGAAGAAAATAGCAAAAACAGGATATTTCCCAAATTTTCATCATAGGTACACTTCAACTATGACAGACAAAATGAGAGAAAAAAAATCCAGAAAATCACATTGTAGGATTTTTAATGAATTTATTTGCAAATTATGGTGGAAAATAAGTATTTGGTCAATAACAAAAGTTTCTCAATACTTTGTTATTTTCCCTTTGTTGGCAATAACAGAAGGTCAAACATTTTCTGTAAGTCTTCACAAGGTTTTCACACATTGTTGCTGGTATTTTGACCCATTCCTCCATCTCCTCTAGAGTAGTGATGTTTTGGGGCTGTTGCTGGGCAACACGGACTTTCAACTCCCTCCAAAGATTTTCTATGGAGTTGAGATCTGGAGACTGGCTAGGCCACTCCAGGACCTTGAAATGCTTCTTACGAAGCCACTCCTTCGTTGCCCGGGCGGTGTGTTTGGGATCATTGTAATGCTGAGAGACCCAGCCACGTTTCATCTTCAATGCCCTTGCTGATGGTAGGCTTTGTTACTTTGGTCGCAGCTCTCTGCAGGTCATTCACTAGGTCCCCCGTGTGGTTCTGGAATTTTTGCTCACCGTTCTTGTGATCATTTTGACCCCACGGGGTGAGATCTTGCGTGGAGCCCCAGATCGAGGGAGATTATCAGTGGTCTTGTATGTCTTCCATTTCCTAATAATTGCTCCCACAGTTGATTTCTTCAAACCAAGCTGCTTACCTATTTCAGATTCAGTCTTCCCAGCCTGGTGCAGGTCTACAATTTTGTTTCCTGGTGTCCTTTGACAGCTCTTTGGTCTTGGCCATAGTGGAGTTTGGAGTGTGACTGTTTGAGGTTGTGGACAGGTGTATGTTATACTGATAACAAACAGGTGCCATTAATACAGGTAACGAGTGGAGGACAGAGGAGTCTCTTAAATAATAAGTCACAGGTCTGTGAGAGCCAGAAATCTTGCTTGTTTGTTATTGACCAAATACTTATTTTTCACCATAATGTGCAAATAAATTCATTAAAAATCCTACCCAAGAGGATTTGAGGCTGTAATCTCTGCCAAAGATGCTTCAACAAAGTACTGAGTAAAAGCTCTGAATACTTATGTAAATGTAACATTTCAGTATATTTTTATTTGTTAATACATTTAATTTACAAAGAACAGTTTTTGCTTGTAGGAAAAATAACAATTTAATCCATTTTAGAATATGGCTGTAATGTAACAAATTGTGAAAAAAGTCAAGGGGTCTGAATACTTTCTGAATGCACTGTAACTACCTCGTCTATCACCATTATCACTGTAATCTTTATTGATATTGTTCTTGAACATACTGTATATTATTTTATTACTTCTCTACTGGTATTGACACTTTCTATTTTTGATATTGCTATGCAAATATGCAAATAACCATTTAATTGTAACGTTTACACCTTCTGTAGAGACCCATTCACTTAGCAAGATGTGGCTGGGGATTATAGCACTTCTTTCACATAACCCATCAATTTAGACAAGTGTGTCTGGGTAAGCATCATCTAATATTTTTGATATTGCTACTACGCAAATATGCAAGAAACCATTCCACTGTACTGTTTACACCTTCTGTATCCTGTGTATGTGACAAATAAACTTGGAATTTTCTTGATATAGTTCGTGTTTACCAGAGACAGTAATGTGTAGAACAACATGACCTGCAGCTAAATCAGATTAGGATATAGGCCAAGAAATAAAGTGTGTATTTTTACCTGGAGTTTTTCCTTATTGTAGGGAAGTAATTTTACCATTTTTAGTCTTGAAATCTTTGGTTGTTTACTACACTTCTCACTCTGTTTAGCACAGGCCCTCCCATGTGAGGTGGGGCTAAGGTTTTAAGAGAGTGTGAACGATGCTGAATGGGTGTAGACAAAGAAGAGCTCTCCAGTAGGTGTTTATCAACTTTCAAAGCAGAATTACTTTCCCATTGCTCCTCAACTGCAGTTTATGATATACCATTTTGTAGCTCTGAGTCTCTACTTTAATCTAATATAAAAACACCATTTCGAATTTTGCTACATAAGATCGAATTGAAATGATGATGAACTTCACAGGATGGTGAATGTGCAAGGTGATGAGCTTGATGCTCCTTTCCAATAAATCATGAGGGTCTTATTCTGGTGACATGATGATCAATGCTTGGCTGGGTTTGAAAGATACAAATAATATTGCTCTTATCCATCATAATCTCATAATGTAGACAGCCTACACCTACTGTATGTGTGAGATGTTGGCTAGAGCTCATGTGCCAAGACCAGAGTGGGCCCATTTGCTATATAATGCATTTGTTTGTGACAAAACCATCAGTAGAGTTGAAAATGTGATGGAAACCAATTCATCGTGTTGTTGTTTTGTATTAGGAACATGAAAATTTAATAGCAAAAGTAATTTTTATGTTCATCACGCACCTTATTTTATCTGCAAAAACTCTGTTTGCTGGAAACATCTCTGGTGGGAAAATGTGCATATTGTTTTATGCAGATTTTAGAATATTTGCATGAAAATCTGTCTCAAATTGGATGGAAGCCTACCTAATGTCTTGGAGTGTGCAGTTATGCGTAACAGATTTTCGAATGATGTGCCTTTCATTCAAGGTTTACAAAATGCCATCATCTAATTTCCCCATCAATCTCCCAATGCCTATCCACTATTTAAACTTACAGCTAAAAGTCAATGAAGGACTTTTTGGTTTCATTGAAGCTAGGTCGAAATGTCTTCCTGCATATCTTGTAGGCTGGTGTTGGGAGGACTAATGGCAGAAGTCTTAAAGTGATATCACATTGTGTATCTGAAGAAAGTATTGTTTAGTGAATAACTTGATGGTTACTTTTTATTTATTAACAAACAAAAACATACATCGACAAAAACAATAGACAACTTAACATACAGTACATACATATCCACAAACATTGATGACGTCACCCTAGCTCAGATGTTCCAACGGTATCCACATCAAATGCTGTTTCTAATGCTTGTGAGACTACCCAATAAGACTTCAAATTGTGTTGTTGTAGACAGACAAACAACTACTTTTCCTTTGCAGTCAATCACTAGTCCTCCTGACTTCCGTCTGGAATGGCTCTTTGATGTTGTCGGCACAATGTGTCGGTCATAAAGTGGGCTGTGCTTTCGCTGGTTGGCTCTCCTCTGTGTCTTTCTCACTCAAACACCCACAGCAAACGCCCACAGTCAAACACAGCCCCTGAGCACCACCATTCTGTCTGGTCCTCTGTATCACGGTCTCCTTCATGTACTACACAACCTGGTTTGCCTGAGCTGATTGTTGTTGTTCAGCCACCTGGTCATCTGGGCTTCCCTTTCACATTTGACTCTGATGTTAACATAAAGTATACAATGAATTACAAATTCCTTTCATCAATCAGTTTTCAAAATACACAACATATCTTTCAACATTCACCTGGCAAGACCCGGCTACTGCTCAAGCTTGGTGTGTCGCATGGTTCGTCCATAGTCCTATGTATTCACAGTATGTGCGTTTCCCAAGAACCTCTACTAGTGTATAAAAAAGGTTGCTTTTATGTTCTTCTTTAACTGCAGGCTATAGAAAA